>NW_009951997.1:190615-274718 GCF_000747805.2 Chaetura pelagica | reverse complement strand
CTGCTAGTATACACATACATGAACACCTTAATTTTTCAGATTAATGCCAAATAAATCTTAAGCAATGTTTGAAATTGGTTTAATAGCCAAAGCATGAGGTGTTTACATCTTCCTCTAGTCGTTACATACTTTGGATGGTGAAATCTATACACCCCTCATGATTTGAATGGAAATTTCCTAATTACATTCAATTTTAATTGTTTATTTTCTAGTATTTCTTCTCTTGATTATATCTTCTCTAAAATCAGACTGTCTGCTGTTATTTTTAAGTGCTGCAGTTGTAATTTCCCCAAGACCAACACACCATTTAAAAGAGACTTTTCCTTTCACCTATACTCCTTTGCTTAACAGTTACTCCCAAGCACCTGTAATTTTAAACAAGACACTCAGTCAAAGGTATAAACCATGATGTGTCAGATGAGCTTATCTTCCAGATCTTTCATATTAAACTGGATCCACAATTTTTTTGCATACTGTTTTTAAAAAGCTTTGTTCATTCTTGTGTACAGTTTTTCTTTTGTGTGGTTGTAAAGGGATTCACATGATGGGCAGATGGAATGAAAGGAAATATCAGTTCAATAATACAATTTAACTCTTTAAAATCAGAGTCATACTTGTCATATAGGCCCTTTAAAATGTCATTAATGGTATCCGTGAGTTATTTTTTCATTCCATTGTTTAGAAGGCTCATGTGTTGATAGGACTCAAGGAAGTAAGAGCTATGCAAGATAGTTCAAAAGATAATGTAATGGTACAATATAAGGATTCATTGTGAAACTAATCATGTTAGTTTTCTAATTATTCAAATCTTAATTACAACTGTGTTGGCCCAATTAGTTCAAAACACAAGGCTAATGTTAGGGTTGGGTGGATACTCAGCATCTGTGCATAAGTAAGAGGCATCTGTTGCCAAGTGGTAGAGTGATGGAAAGTGTCAACTCACCAGCTGTGAAGTCAACCAAGCTC
The DNA here is from genome assembly GCF_000747805.2 of Chaetura pelagica. Lineage (NCBI taxonomy): Eukaryota > Metazoa > Chordata > Aves > Apodiformes > Apodidae > Chaetura > Chaetura pelagica. The sequence goes on along the minus strand of NW_009951997.1, from coordinate 273,752 downwards.
TTAAAATACAAATTTGAGCCAACACAATGATTTAACACACTTCAGAGTGTGTTAAGTTTATCACACATGTATACTTTAGCTAGCTATTGTCACCAAATGGGACTAAAATCTAAAGCAGCTATGCACAATTTAGTCTTTGTCTGCTTTTTTAACAGTAACCTACCTGACAAGGATTTGCAGTGGGGAATCTGGTAGTGACATTTCAGCCTGTCAGTGCTGCAGAGTGTTGGTTTTGTGGATTTTTTTGGTTGTTTGTTTTTTTTTTTTTCTTGAGCAAAATAAAGAACAAAGTATTACTAATCTGTTCAGAATATGCAATGTCTTAAGGTGGTTACAGCATTTTGTAAGTATTACATACAGCCAAAAAGATAGAAAATAGTGAAGTATTAAGAGAAATGTCTTGTTTTAAAAGTGTTGGCTTTTCTTTCCTAACACCAGTTTCCCCATTATCTGCAGTTCTGTGGGGAAAGATATTTGTATTAGATATCAATTGTACCTTGCCCATTGTTTATTGCTGTCAATTCCAGAAATACAGGATTTTTATAATTCTGACCACTGAAACTGATTTTAGTAATTTCTTGTATCACCTACAGAGGTTGAAGATATTAATAGTGTTGCTAACTTTACAAGGTGTGTTTAATATTTATGTATTATTAACATTTAATGGTAATGTGTAAACTTCACTGAAAGATAATCAATTGGCAGCAAGAACAAAAGAAGAAGTTGAACATTAAAACTTAAGACTGAATTATATTGAATACTAATGCATTCTTTTTTGACCTAGTTCCAAATTTTATGGATCTTTTGTCAGTGATTTCATTTGCATTACTTTCAAGTTTTTATTTATTCACATTTCACGAAGTACAGGTAGAGGAGTGTTTAGATTCATTGTAGTCTGATAATGTACATGGAAAATTTACATTTACTGGCTGGATGGCTGAGCCCAGAGAGTTGTGTTGAATTGAGTTAAATCCAGTTGGCAGCTGGTCACCAGCAGTGTTCCCCAGGGCTCAGTTTTGGAACCAGTCTTGTTTTCTATCTTTGTCAATGACCTGGATGAGGGGGTTGAGCGCACTCTCAGTAAATTTGTGGATGATACTAAGTTGGGCAAGAATGCTGATCTGCCTGAGGGTAGGAAGACTCTACAGCAGGACCTGGTCAGACATGGTTGACGGGCCAAGGCAAACTGTTTGAGGTTCAACAAGGCCAAGTTTCCGGGTCCTGAACTTCAGCCACAACAACCCCAGGCGTCGCTACAGGCTTGGGGAAGAGTGCCTGGAAAGCTGCCTGGTGGAGAAGGACCTGGGGATGCTGGTCGACAACTGGCGGAACAGGAGCCGGCAACGTGCACCCTGGCCTGCATCAGGAATATTGTGTGGCCAGCAGGACTAGAGAGGTGATTGTTCCCCTTTACTTGGCACTGGTGAGGCCCCACCCCAAATACTGTGTTCAGTTTTGGGCCCTTTGCTACAAGAAGGATATTGAGATGCAGGAGCATGTCTAGAGAAGAGCAATGAAGCTGGTGAAGGGTCTGGAGCACAAGTCCTACGAGGAGCGGCTTGTAATTTAGTCTAGACAAGAGGAGGCTGAGGGGAGACCTTATTGTTTCGTACAACTACCTGAAAGAAGATTGTAATGAGATGGGGATGGGTCTCTTCTCCCATGTAACCTGTGATAGGACCAGAGGAAATGGCTTCAAATTGCACCAGGGGAGGTTCAGATTGGATATTAGGAAGAATTTTTTTACTAAAAGAGTGGTTAGACATTGGAAGGAGCTTGCCAGGGAAGTGGTGGAGTCACCATCCCTGGACATGTTCAAAAAACATGTGGATGTAGCACTTCAGGAAATGGTTTAGTGGCATGGTAGTCTTGTGTTGACAGTTGGACTTGATGATCTTAGAGATCTTTCCCAACCTTAATGATTCATTGATTCTATGAATGCATAGAGTTTGCCACTGACTGCAGTGTAATAGAAAATGAGCGCAACCTTCAATATTGCTTTCACAAGATTTTACAATAATATAAAATCGAAATTAAACAAACTCACAGATCCTGCATGCTGGATCCAGGTTTCATTCTTTGTAAATTACAATAAGAAAGCCTTTGGTTTCCTTGCTGTTTGAGCAAATAACCTTATTTTGGGTATGGTTTGCACTTGAATAGAGTCTTTTGCTTTAAAAAAAAAAAAAGTAAAAAAAAGAAGTGTCTATTCCTGTATAACAATACTTGATCTATTCTATTAAAGCAGCATCCTGACTGACTAAAGAAGTGCAGCAGCTCAACCCCCTAATAAAAATGTCTCTATCTTTCATGTGCTGAGGGCTCCAGGACTGTACACAGTACTCTGGGTGCAGCCTCACGAGAGCAGAGTAGAGGGGCAGAATCACCTCCCTGGTCCTGCTGGTCACACTATTCATGATGCAGCCCAGGATGCTGTTGGTCTTCTTGGCCACCTGGGCACACTGATGGCTCATGTCCAGCCAACTGTCAGTCAGCACCCCCAGGTCCCTCTCTGCTGGGCAGCCCTCCAGCCACTCCTCCCCAAGCCTGTAGCGCTGCAGAGGGTTGTTTGGGCCGAAGTGGAGGTCCTAATATTTGGCCTTATTGAAACTCATTCCATTGGCTTTGGGCCGTCAGTCAAGCTTGTCCAGATGCCCCTGCAGAACCTCCCTGCCCTCAAGCAGTGTCATCTTAATGTGATCTGCAAATTTACTCAGGGTGCACTCTATCCCTTCATCCAAGTCATCAATGAGGCTGTTAAACAGGAGCAGCCGCAGCTCTGAGCCCTGGGGAACACCACTCGTGTGTGGCCACCAACTGGATTTAACTGCATTGAACACAACTGTTTGGACCCAGCCATCCAACCAGTTTTTCATCCAGCAAAGCTTATGTGCATCCAAGCCACGAGCAGCTGGCTTCTCTAGGAGAATGCTGTGAGAGACCTTGTCAAAGGCCTTGCTAAAATCAAGGTAGGCAACTTCCACAGCCCTTCCCTCATCCAATAAGCGTGCTGTCCTGTCATAGAAGGAGATCAGGTTAGTAAAACAGGACCTCATCTGTCAAGTCAGGACCTGGTTAGTCAAATCACAACCTTCCTGTTGCAGTTTGTGGCTATATTTCACCTGCAAAATGTTCTTTCGTTTTAAATCATTCTGACAATGTGAACAGCACATGTATACTTTAACTAAACAACTTACCAATTCAAGTGGGCTACCTCAGCTGTAAAACATGAACTCAGAAGTGATAAAGCATAGTGCTGCTTCAGTAAAATGGAATAAGAAATCATTTTGACAGAGCTTAGATCTTGGTCTAGGCTGTTGAATGGGTTTGGTTATGGGATTTATTATTTCCCCTCCCCCCTTTCCTTTCTAGGTCAATGTTCCTTAATTTGTGTAGAGTACATCTTACATGACTGTAAGGGAGGAAATGCAAGCTGTCTGCGTTAATGCTTTTGGGATCAAAATGAACCACTGAATGCAGAGAAATAATACCTGAGAAACGGTGTTCGCAGTCACCCCATAAAGGCAAACAGGGACTGAATGTCAGACAATCAGACTGCCATTTTTTACTAGGGGCTCTTTATGAAAGACTTTGAAAGTAAGTATTTCAGTCTATCAGTAAGGAAAGGAAATATTTTCCTCTCTTTTGTTTTAACTCCCTTGACTGCGTGGCATTAAAGAAGGGTAGGAGCTGTTGCTGTGACGTTAGAATAATAATTGTAACTTATGTCTTAGAGCTGATTCCCATTTATTGGGTCTTCAGGTACCTTTAAAATAGCAGAAGTATTCAGGTAACTAGCACTGAAAATGCTTTCTTTTTGTTCATTTCCCATCTTATCCTTTCCTAATGCAGGAAACATGATTAAGCTGAGTAGTAATTATTTTTTTGAAGATGACTTGACATTTGTGTATGGTAGGGAACAAGTTTTTAAAATGTCTAATTCATAATAATGCGGATGACTGGCGATAGAGTGTCTATAAGACTAGTTCATCTTTGTGAGTTCTCTTGGAGCCTGAAAGCAGCGAACCCTGTGCTACTCTGTTCACAAAGAGAGATAATATTTCCTTTGCTGATCTTCCATCCAACGTCGTGGAAGAATGGTGAAGTCTCAGTCACATGTAAACCAGGCTAGGATAATTTTTTTTTATCTAACCCCCTGCCCTGTACATCTTACCGTGACATATACATGTACATAAATAATGCTACCACATCTGCAGTAGAAATTATGCCAAGGTAGAGCTTAACTGAAACACTTTATATTCTACATGTATCAACTATTTTACTTTTTTTTTTTTTTTTTTCAATAAAATACTACTATTCACATAAAACTAGCGAGGGGAGATAGACTTGACAGAGCATTTAATCTGACTACGTCATGTAAGAGACTATTCTTCAAATTGTTTTTTTAAAAAACCAAAGGATTACTTTCTCATAATTTTAATTTATATGTTCAAGTTGTTGTTTCCTCCAGTAGATTATTTGTGAAGATCACCTATGTAACAGTAGTTGCAGTTTGAAAGTGCACCCTGAACCTCACACAGCGTATAAAATCTTCTCTCAAGTAAATACAAGATATTATGTCTCAAACATATCAACTAATGCAAGTGACTTCAGTGAGGTTATTTCAGTGTGTTATTAGCTTCCCTAAGAACAGGTACTAGCAGTATCTGTCTGACAGGATCACATCTGCATTTTCTGCTACTTCAGGTTGAATTGCTATAGTCATGTAAGTGAAAAAAATTATAAAAGGTCATACTCTTAGGTGTCTAGACATATTATCTCACATCACTATAAGCTCTTCACAGTGAGATCAATGACACATTTGTTGGGACAATTCCCTAATTGTGTTTTATCAATGATATTCACTTTAGAGTGACTATTCAATTTTACGTCATACCAAAGAAAAATAATATCAAATCTTGACCCAGTGTTATATTGATTTCATTGGTACTGGATCAAGATCCAATACTTTCTTTGTCAAAAGGGAAAAACAAACAAAACAAACAAAACCCCAAACCAGAACCAGATCTTAAAAACACAGGAGGAGCTGTCTTGACAGCATTCAGTCAGCACTGTGTACATCAATGTCCCAATCACTTCTTTGAATCAATAGCAGCCGTAAGAAAATTAAATACAGGTATGGACTTTTGAAAATGGAAAGGTAGCAGAAGGTTGTGTATGCTCTTTATTTATTGTTGTCAGACCTGAGTCACAGTTGTTGCCTTGTATTGCTTTGTAGTTGAATTTTTCCAGTAATAAATTTCAGTCATAAGTACACTAATGCAAAAATCATGGAATGTTAAAGAAAGCATTAAACTTTTAATGTAAGACATCATTTTCCAGGGAAAGCAAAATTATGTTTACCATGGCAGAGAAATATGCTGTTTTGTTAATAATGTATTTATGTATTTATGTCAACATACAGTGTGGGATCAGTAAGAAGGAACTGATTTTAGTGTCCTCCACTAAAGTTCAGAAGCCATGTAATTCTTATGTAACCTGATTAAAATATAGAAGGTGAACAGAAACAGAATAGAGGTAAGCTAGTGATTTATCCAGTAGGCTAGAGTGAAAGCAACACAGACCAGTCCCCCTGTATGCCATACCAAAACAAAATTTTTATTTGGAGTATTGATACTTTTCTTCAGTTTCCTTCAGGACAGGAACAAATCAGACATAAGGCGGCATCACTTCAGTTTTACAGAGGAAGAAAATTACAGCGCTTATACTCTCAGAGACAAATTATATTCCAAAAGACATGAGGAAGCAGGCACTGCTCTTGCCTGTACAAAAGTCAAGGAGAACAGTTGTTCAAAACATAGTGTGAAGGACACTGATGGTTCTTTTTATACCCATCTAACTTTCTAGACCTGAATTCAAGACTCTCCTTTCTACCTGCACTAATTTTAACAACTTTATTTGATTTAGTAAGATTTGATTGCAAGGGACCTTCTTTCAAGGAGTCATAAAAATAACATAGAATTACAGAGTCGTTTAGGTTGGAAGGACCTTTAAGATCATCAAGTCCAACTATTAACCTAACTCTACCAAGTCCACTGCTAACCCATGTCCCTAAGCACCATATCCAAATGACTTTTAAATATTAATTGTGACTCCACCACTTCCCTGGGCAGCCTCTTCCAGTAGTTAGCAACCCTTTTTGTGAAGAAATTCTTCCTAATATCCAGCCTGATCCTCCTCTGTTACCACTTGAGGCCATTTCCTCTCATCCTATCACTTGTTCCTTCTGAGAAGAGATGGGCACTCACCTCTCTACAGCGTCCTTTCAGGTAGTTGTAGAGAATGATAAGGTCTCCCCTCAGCCTCCTTTTCTCCAGACTAAATAGCCACAGGTCCCTCAAGCTCTTCTCATAAGACTTATCTCAAGATCTTTCACCAGCTTTGTTGTCCTTCTCTGCACCTAAATGTCCTTATACTGTGGTGCCCAAAAACGAATGCAGTATTTGAGGTGGGGCATCAACAATATCATGTATGGGGAGCAAACACCACTCCAGACTTGCTGGCTACACTATTCCTGATGCAGGCCAGGATGGTATTTGCCTTTTGGTTTGATAACTTGGAGCTTTCCAGAGCTCTCAAAATGGAAAAGTCAAGACATCTGAGAGAGATGTCAAGGGAGGATATGCTGCTGTGAAAAGTATAGACTGCATTGCTGTCTACCCATGAAGATAATGCTCCCTGAGTATTTTGGGTCCAAACAGGGTCTCTGAGCCCAACTCTGAATAGAAGTCAAATGTTTAGGCTGGCCAAATATTTCAGAATTTTCTGTTTGACATTTCTGATTCTTGAATTTAGAATTTTTTATTTTTTTTTTTCTAGAAGTGAAGCTGCAAAAAAGGTCTAGCCAAGAACATATTGATGCCTTTCCAAAATAAGACAAAATGTATGAGCTGGTAAGAAAAAGAAAAGTATTTGCATATGTACCCTAAATCAGAGTTCATTTTTCTTGTTTGAAGCATGCAATGAAATTCACAAAACAAGGCTTTCTGAAATAAGTTGGCACAACTAACTAGTGAAAAGATTGCTGCTATTATAATTAGTTTTATGAACTTCTGAATGTGTGTAGGTTTTGTGTAGATAATCAACTCTGTAACATAATTTTTAAAATATGATTGTCTAAGATATTGTGTCCAAAGACAAGGGACAAAATATAACTAACTAGACAAAATGCTGAATGAAAGCATTCATTAAAAAGACCAATGATTTAATTTCAGTTTGCCTGAAAATTTTCCTCTGAGTTTAATTTTTCATTTGATTTATGTCAGGTTTTAAAAAAACATTAAACTATCATGGTGAAAGCTGTAGCATTGAGAATTTTGAAGAGATTTTTTCCAAAGCTCTGGTAAACAAAAGAAGTAGAATTCTGTTGCTATTCATCATCTCATAGGCAACAAGAACTGAAGCCACTAGAAATACTTTAAACCTAGAAATTCTATGCATTCATGCATAGTTAATCAAGACCCATAGTAAGCAGTTATCTGGCTGTCAGTAGTTTCTGTCTGAGGTAAGTTAGGTAATGGTAGAAGTTAAGTTAAAGTTCACCAAGCTTTATTATGTTATGATGGAAGATTCAGAATTCTTTTCAATTAGTATCAACAAATCTTGTTGTGTCTTCATGTGTCTGTGTAACTATGCTTGAGCAGCAAATCTGATTCAGAAGAGCTAGTGGTGTATAGATTAGAAGGTAGTAATGCTTAAGAACTGGGATATAGTAGATCACATAAATATGAAGCTGTGTTTAAATTTAGAAAGTTATTTGCATCAGGAATTGTTTTATTTCATTATTTTATCCATAATTGCTTTAACTGAAATTGACACGGAATTTTTCATGTCTGAAATTCATAGACTTAGTTTTCATTATTAATAGGTATATAATTGTTTATATACTTTTAATGTGAGAAACTTAAGATCTTTAGCCAAAAATACTTCCAAATATATTTAGGCATGTGACTAATTGTGATTAGTACAGTAAAGGTAATCATCAGTAATGAGCTGCACTTAAGGATGGATGAGGAGCTGGCAGAGAGCTTATGGTTCAGGATTAAAGGGAGGGTGATATCACAGTGAGGGTCTGCTATGGGACACCCGGTCAGGATGACTGAGGAGATGAGGCCCTCTGTAGACAGGAGAAGCTTTGCATTCATAAGCCCTGGTCCTCACGGGGGGCATTTCAACCACACCGATACCTGTTTGAGAGACAGCTCAGCAAGGCTGAACAATCCAGGAAGTTCCTGGAATGCACTGATGACACCTTCCTTCTCCAAGTGGTAGAGGAACCATCGAGAAAAGGTGCTAAGCTGGACCTTGTTCTTACCAACAAAGATGGGCCAGGGGAAAACATGAAGCTATTAAGGGCAGCCTTCAGTGCCAGTGACCACAAGATGGTGAAATTCAGGATCCTTAGGGAAACAAGGAGGATATGCAGCAACCTGCCTACTTTTCAGGAGAGCAGACTTTGACCTATTCACAGATCTGCTTGGTGAGCTATGATAGAGTAAATCCCTAGAGCAGATGGGAGCCCAGGAATGCTGGTCAACATTCAAGGATCATCTCCTCCAAGCCCACAAGCAATGCATCCTAACAAAGAGAAAGACAGACAAGAATGCCAGGAGAGCTGCATGGATGAACAAGGAGGTCCTGGACACACACAGATATAAGAAGAAAGTCTGTAGAAGATGGAAGCAAGGACAGGTAGCCTTGGAGGAATACAAATAAATTGTCCAAGCAGCCAGGGATTGAGTTAGGAAAGCTAAAGCACAGAGAATTAAATCTGGCCAGGGACATCAAGGGCAACAAAAAAAGCTGCTATAGGAATGCCAGTGTTCAGCACAACCCCAGGCACACATACAGGCTGGGGGAAGAATGGCTAGAGAGCAGTCCTGAGGAAAAGGACTTGGGGATGGTAGTTGATGAGAAGCTCAACATGACCCACCAGTGTGTGCTGGAGCCCAGAGAGCAACTGCGTCCTGAGCTGCATCAGGTTTTTGCCCGAGTGGATACCATGGCAAGGTCGTCTTCACGGGGAGGATGATCAACTAGCCGAGGTCTTACCTTGAGCCAAGAGGGGCCCGTGCCCTGCTCCGCACACTCTGCCTGCGCAAACTGCCGCGCCAGGCCCTGTTTGCTGTGCTGTGCTCCCCAGGGGCTGCTCTTCTACCTGAGGGGGTCAGGCCCTGTCCCTTGGCCTCTGCCCATGGTCAGTCAGAGCTGCTGCTCCCAGAAGCTCTCAGTCCCCACCCAGGGACAGGGCCTGGGACTGATTCCCTCCCACTCTCTCCATTTCTCTCTCGCCTTCTCTTCCTCCGTTTTGCCAAGGGTTTCCTTGTGGTTTAGCCGCTGCAGGAGTCCACCAGCACGATCCCCGGGCCTGGTGTTCCTCGCCTCAGTGGCTTCACCGAAATGGCGGATGTAAATAAGTTCTTATCTTATAAATATTACATGTCATTAGATAGTAGTAGTAAACTAGTATTCTTCTAGAAAACTCCTAGAACAATCTTTAATTTTAATACTTTTGTAAACTGAGAAAAACATCTGTATAGTGGTAATAATGTGCTAATAATTTACCAAGTATCCTCTCTGATTCAAATACTTAATTCCACTATCCAATTGGTTTCTTCTCTATCCTCACTCTGCAGTATGTTTTTAAAACAAATTAGTCCAAACAGAAATCTCAGAGGAATTTCTCTTACTAATTATCTTTTAAGATTGAATGTGAATCTCAGTATTTACATAAAATATTTTCATGTGATGAAATCAGTAGTGCAATATGTTATCTGCCTTAAAAAGCCTTAAGTCTTTACTGAGATGAAAAAGACAGTTCAATACTGTACTTCTCTTTCTCATCATGAGTATTATTATTTTGGTGGAACAGTACCTTTGGAATAAACAAACAAACAAGTGAATGTTTGTGTATGTATAAGAAGAAAATTTACTCTCCTGTGAAATCCATGTGACAAATATGCTCATGATTCCTGTCATAAATTCTCTTAAGAATGTCTTAAATTGCATATATCCAAGTGTGTGCCATTTTTACATACACAGCACTGAGAGTTTGCCTACAGTTTTGTTTATACCATTTCTCTCTCTTCTCTTCCACACTGAACTGTTGAGAGTGATGCAACTTAGTGGAATGGAAGAATCCACTTTTCTGTGTGGAATGCCTACTTTCCCATCATTTAATGGGCTAAAAATATCATCTGTTTAAACTCAAGCAATGTATCTGTGTCAGATACTGGTTAGATCCTGCTGGCCTTGTGCGGAATTCAGTTGCAAAATGTCTTTGTTCTTTGTGGGAACAAGGCAGAAAAACTGTAACACAAGGATATTTTTAGAACTCCTTAAACTTTTTATACATTTCTAGTTACTTGTGTATGTTTCAGACTGCCTAATTTTGGGGGGTAATACAAGCTTATACAGATTGTTATTTAAGATGATCTCTGCAAGTTATTCATGGCTTCACTCAGAACCTCAAAAAGTACAGGAGAAAAGTTGAAAGCTGTTCTAAAAACTGAAAGATAAATTTTTCAAATAGATGGTTTGAACATCCAGTAATGCGAAACCTTGAAGGAAAGCTTACGCAAAAGGCCTAATCACAGCTATAGATCATCATCTTTCAAATGGGTCTGCACTACTGGTCTCTTTTATGGATACATTTTTACAGGTGCAGATTCTTGTCCTTTACCATCAGATATATGTCTTCAATTCTGGGAGATGTCCTGAGTGTTTCCTGTGGAAAAAAAAAAAAAAAAAAAAAAAGTTTCTACATCTATCTGTTTCTATGTTCTTTTTATTTGTGGAAACAGGCACTTTATTCACAGTTAAGCATCTTGAAAAAGAAGTCTCATCTCTGTGGAGTGGGATTGACAAAAGAGAGTTAGGAAAATGATTACCAAAAAAAAAATGAAGCAGTGGAAAGATAGTGTATTTCACATAAAAGTAAAGTTTTGTTTTTCAGACTTTCAGACTGAAATGCATCATAGGTTTCTCCATGAGCAGGTCTTTGTTCTCACGTTGTATTGTGTGTTCTGGTAATATTCATGCAATGCATTTAAATACTTTTTCTTGGTTTGGGTTTTTTTTTCTATGTTTACTGACCTGTGTTTAATAAACAAGAGCAAAGACTTATTACAGCAGACCAGTCATGGCTGTAGGACTCTTTCTTTTAATAATAGGTTTTCAATGCGAAATCATGCTTCTGGCATTCCACACTCACTCTCTGTCCTGGTTTGCTTTTGTGAGGACACTCAATGTCACTATGGCTCCTCTTCTCCTCACCAGGGTACAAGTACCCTGAGAGTAATATTACTGACAAATAATTTAACATTATTCTGTTTAAAAAATCCTCAGCCTACACAGGCGCTCCTAGAATGTGTTGACTCACCAACCACGCAAGTGTGCTACAAAATTATACATTAGCTCACACTGATTAAAATTAGTCTCATCTAAACAAATTAAGGGATCTGATCTCTCATTCATATTCATAGATAATTCTCATTAATGCTAACAGAGTGTATGTGCATACATGCATGGGATAACAGACATCTGAGGCTGTTCAGTATCAGTTTGGTTTATTTTCTACACTGGCAACAAAGCATTGTGTTAAATGTTTCAGTAATTTAGAGAAAGATCAAAGAGGAGAAAGGTCAATAATGTACCTTTTCTTGTACTTTTCTGTGGCAAATAGATAAAGCAATATATCCTATCTCTTGTGAGCTGGGAGGCAAGTAGTATTTTTTACCTGCTACTGTCTTTTATTTAATTCTGTCTACTAATATCAGTTTTATATGCCTGTGTTTTAAGACAGAACTAAGGAAAACACCAAAAGCAATAACACTGCAAAGTTTAATCCTCCCAAAGCAGTGAAATGTTGATTTCTTTTGAATTTCTTGTTCTTGCCATCTTCATAATTTTGTGAACTATAAATTCCATTGACTGTATTTGAGCATGTGCTTGTGTTACATACAGCATATCAGCTATAATATCATCTAAATAATTCCTGTAATTTAGTAATTTGATATTCAGCTACATGTTCTCAGAGCACTCTGTCAAAACATTTTAAATATAATGCTGTAAAAATAGTGTTGCGCAAAAGTTACTAGACAGCAGAAGCTTTATTAGCATACTTAATAGCCTGAGCTACACTGGGATCGTGAAAGACATGCAGAGTACAAGCGCTGGTTCTTCAAGGGAGTTTATTCTCCAGGTGTAAGGTCTTTAAACCAAGCCCCACTGGGAGAAGCTGGTCTGGATTGTTTGAAGTATAAGAATTGCTAAGTGAGATTTGATCAATTAATAAGTACTGAAATACACCAATAAAAAATGTTTCACAATTCTGGTGCCTAGGTGCCTGCTCTAGGTACAATGGAAACCTTGGAAAGCTCAGGTTCTGTTCTGGGCTAGACATTTGTGAAAAGCTGCAAAAAATGACCATGTGCATCTCTGTTTTTATTCTATGCACAATGTGCAGATTTAGAATAAAATAATTACTAACATTGTAGAGTTTTCGTAATGCGTATTTTCTACAAATGTGTCAGATGTCGTTGTGAACTAGAGCGTAGATCTTTAAAGCAATTTAAGTTTACCAAGAACTAAAATAACAGAGGAGTGACAGTATTGTATGATTATGAGGTTATCCAGTCCCTGGATTTTTGAGCAGAGGAAGGAAGTTGCCACAGTGATTATGAGAAAAAAAAAAAAATATATTGAAAAGAAGAGGAATTATGTAAGATGAAAAGGAGATATTAGGTACTTTCATTTACATATCATAGAATCATAGAATCTTAGGGGTGGGAAGGGACCTCGAAAGATCATCTAGTCCAACCCCCCCTGCCAGAGCAGGGTCACCTAGAGTACATCACACAGGAACTCATCCAGGTGGGTTTTGAATGTCTCCAGTGAGGGAGCCTCCACAACCTCCCTGGGCAGTCTGTTCCAGTGCTCTGTCACTCTTACAGTAAAAAAATTTTTTCGGATATTCACCTTGAACCTCCTATGCTCCAATTTACACCCATTACCCCTTGTCCTATCACTGGTCATCACTGAGAAAAGCCTAACTCCATCTCCTGACACTCACCCTTTACATATTTGTAAACATTGATGAGGTCACCCCTCAGTCTCCTTTTCTCCAAGCTAAAGAGACCCAGCTCCCTCAGCCTTTCCTCATAAGGGAGATGTTCCACTCCCTTAATCATCTTTGTAGCTCTGCGCTGGACTCTTTCAAGCAGTTCCCTGTCCTTTTTGAACTGAGGGGCCCAGAACTGGACACAATACTCCAGATGTGCCCTCACCAATGCAGAATAGAGGGGGAGGAGAACCTCTCTTGACCGACTAACCACACCCTTTCTAATACACCCCAGGATGCCATTGGCCTTCTTGGCCACAAGGGCACAATGCTGGCTCATGGTCATCCTCCTGTCTACCAGGACCCCCAGGTCTCTTTCACCTACACTTCTCTCCAGCAGTTCAGCCCCCAACCTGTACTGGGACATGGTGTTGTTCTTCCCCAAATGCAGAACGCTACACTTGCCCTTGTTGACCTTCATCAGGTTTCTCCCCGCCCAACTCTCCAACCTATCTAAGTCTCTCTGAATGGCAGCACAGCCTTCTGGTGTGTCAGCCACTCCTCCCAGTTTAGTGTCATCAGCAAACTTGCTGAGGGTACATTCTATACCCTCATCCAGGTCGTTGATGAAGATGTTGAACAACACCGGTCCCAGTACCGACCCCTGTGGGACTCCACTAGTAACACACCTCCAACCAGATTCTACCCCATTGACTACAACTCTCTGACTCCTTCCTTTCAACCAGTTCCTAATCCACCTCACTTCCCGGTCACCAAACCCATACCTGATCACCTTATCCACAAGGATGCTGTGGGAGACGGTGTCAAATGCTTTACTGAAATCAAGATAAACCACATCTACCGCTCTACCATCATCTATCCACCTAGTAATTTCCTCATAGAAGGCTATGAGGTTAGTCAAACATGATTTACCCTTGATAAAACCATGCTGACTGCTCTTGATGACCCCCATGTCCTTGATGTGCCTGGAGATAGTGACAAGAACAAGTTGTTCCATCACCTTTCCAGGGATGGAGGTGAGGCTGACCGGTCTATAGTTACCCGGGTCCTCCTTCTTGCCCTTCTTGTAGACTGGAGTGACATTTGCTATCCTCCAGTCCTCAGGCACCTCACCTGTTGCCCATGATTTACTGAAGATGATGGAGAGTGGCCTAGCAATGACCTCCGCCAGCTCCCTCAGCACCCTTGGGTGCATTCCATCTGGACCCATTGATTTATGGATGCCTCCAGTGAAGGAGACTCCACAATCTCCCTGGGCAGCCTGTTCCAGTGCTCTGTCACTCTTACAGTAAAAAAATTTTTTCGGATATTCACCTTGAACCTCCTATGCTCCAATTTACACCCATTACCCCTTGTCCTATCACTGGTCATCACTGAGAAAAGCCTAACTCCATCTCCTGACACTCACCCTTTACATATTTGTAAACATTGATGAGGTCACCCCTCAGTCTCCTTTTCTCCAAGCTAAAGAGACCCAGCTCCCTCAGCCTTTCCTCATAAGGGAGATGTTCCACTCCCTTAATCATCTTTGTAGCTCTGCGCTGGACTCTTTCAAGCAGTTCCCTGTCCTTTTTGAACTGAGGGGCCCAGAACTGGACACAATACTCCAGATGTGCCCTCACCAATGCAGAATAGAGGGGGAGGAGAACCTCTCTTGACCGACTAACCACACCCTTTCTAATACACCCCAGGATGCCATTGGCCTTCTTGGCCACAAGGGCACAATGCTGGCTCATGGTCATCCTCCTGTCTACCAGGACCCCCAGGTCTCTTTCACCTACACTTCTCTCCAGCAGTTCAGCCCCCAACCTGTACTGGAACATGGTGTTGTTCTTCCCCAAATGCAGAACGCTGCACTTCCCCTTGTTGAATTTCATCATGTTTCTCCCCATCCAACTCTCCAGCCTGTCTAAGTCTCTCTGAATGGCAGCACAGCCTTCTGGTGTGTCAGCCACTCCTCCCAGCTTAGTGTCATCAGCAAACTTGCTGAGGGTACATTCTATACCCTCATCCAGGTCGTTGATGAAGATGTTGAACAACACCGGTCCCAGCACCGACCCTTGTGGGACTCCACTAGTAACACACCTCCAACCAGATTCTACCCCATTGACTACAACTCTCTGACTCCTTCCTTTCAACCAGTTCCTAATCCACCTCACTTCCTGGTCACCAAACCCATACCTGATCAACTTATCCACAAGGATGCTGTGGGAGACGGTGTCAAATGCTTTACTGAAATCAAGATAAACCACATCTACCACTCTACCATCATCTATCCACCTAGTAATTTCCTCATAGAAGGCTATGAGGTTAGTCAAACATGATTTACCCTTGATAAAACCATGCTGCCTGCTCCTGATGACCCCCATGTTGTTGATATGCCTAGAGATAGTGACAAGAACAAGGTGTTCCATCACCTTTCCAGGGATATTCTAACTGTCTTCTGAAACAATCGTCTACACAGGATCATAGAATCATAGGATGGTTTGGGTTGGGCCTCCTGCTAGGCCAGGTTGCTCAAAGCCCCATCCAACCTGGCCTTCAACACTTAAAGGGAGAGAATATCCACAGGTTCCCTGTGAAAGCTGTTCCAGTGCCTCACCATCATCATAAAGAATTTATTTCTAATGCCTAACTAAATCTCTCCTCTTAAGTATAAAGACATTACACCTTGTCCTTTTGCTACATGCCTTTGTAAAAAGTCCCTCCCCAGCTTTCCTGGAGGCCCCCTTGAGGTACTAGAAAGCTGCTATAAGGTCCGCCCAGAACCTTCTCTTCTCCAGGCTGAACAACCCCAACTCTTTCAGCCTGTCCTCCATAGGAGCGGTGCTCCAGCCGTCAGATCATTTTTGTGGCCCTCCTCTGGACTCCTCCAACAGGTCCACGTCCATGTGTCGAGGACTCCAGAAGTATACACAGTTCTCCGGGTGGGATCTCATGAGAGTAGAGTAGAGGGGGACAATCACCTCCCTTGACCTGCTGGCCATGCTGCTTCTGAAGCTCAAGATGAGTTGTCAATGTGCACTTGCAGCCCAGGATACGGTTGGCTTTCTGGGCTGCAAGTGTATATTGACAACTCATCTTGAGCTTCTCATCAACCAACAGCCCCAAGCCTTTCTCCTCAGGACTGCTCTCAATCTGTTCTCCACCCAATCTGTTTTCACATACTGTGGACACCCAACTTCTTCAAGGAATTTCAGCTAGGCAAAACTACAAAAGTGCTGTAGATTCTACAGAAATACAATTCCTAGCCAACTGGTCATATAATTTATAAAACTAAATCATTTTGCTTATAAAGATAAAATTAGACTGAGAGACATTAATGTGGGAGATTGTAATTTATTTAGTTATTTTTTTGAAATAGAATATGAAGAATATATTTCTGTTCAATGCTTGCTCATTTGAGTATTTGTGTACAAGAACATGCTGCTAATGAGATGAGTTGCAGAATGTTTTCGAGTAATTTTTATGTGCCCGTAGTAATGTGAGATGTCATTGAAGAATATGAAACATTAAAACCCACAATATTTATGTTAAAATGAAGATGGATAGTTAGATAAATTTGAAGACTTGGGACAGGCTTAATAATTGTTTATTCTTTTAAACCAGAGCAAGCCCTTACAAAGGGAGGGAAGAGGGTTGATTTGTTTGTTTGTTTTCTTTTCTGCAGCATATGATATACTCTGGTTTAGATTAAATGGAAATTTTATCTTTTCCTAATCTTACACTAATGCTTTAATTACCATTTTACAGTTAGTTCCATGGATCTCTTCTGCTCACATAAACGCAGATAAGCTTCTGTCTTGTAAGTAGGACAAAAAAATGTTCATACAAACTTCTTTTGTGAAATTTAATAATTTAGTTATGCATAGCCAGACAAAGCATTTTTTGTCATAGATGTAGTCAAGGTTCGAGTTGTTCATTAGCAGCTGAATTTTCTGATGCTTCAGTGATGTCATAGGGTGAGCTTTTTAAGTGGTAGGGTTGTTTTTCATTCAGCATTATTCCTTTAGTTCTTTACGAACTGAAAAAAAAATTCAACAAAAAAAAACAACCGAGCAGAGCTTGTGGTTGGCTCACATTCTAGGAGCTCATATATATTTCTTTTCCTAAGTTTAAAAGGTATGTTTAAATAAGACTGTGATTTTTAATACCCAGTTCTCTTTAAGTTATATAATTCGGACTGCCTACATTTAGGTACTTAAATATTTATTAAAAAGGTACTTAATAATTTTATTCTTTGGTATGCCATTTGAACAAGGCAACTTTTGTATATCAGATTTTTAGACAAAGTTTGAAAGGAAATATTAAGTCTTTAAACAAAGTTTAAAGATACATTAGGATTCAATAAACATCAGTTTACGAAAGAGGTAATATAGAAGCTTCACAATAATATTATGGGTGATTTCTGAACTTGAAAATAGGTTTATAATTGTATTTATGGTTGAGATTCATACATTGTTTTTGTTTGATGACATGAGTGATCAAGCAAATGGAGAAAATAATGCCAATGTCTGGAAATTTCTTTTTACAAGGGAATTTTCTCAAGTGTTTCCCTAGTTTCAGAAAGAGAGAGAAAATAAGATAAATGTTTTTATTTCTTACCAACAGTTCTGTTGGTTTTCTTTGGTTTCTGGGAAAAAGTAAAAACTTGCACGTTGCCTTTTTGAATTTGTGGATGTTGTTTTGATTAAATATATTTTATGACTTATTTGAAATACTGTGATGCTTGAAGATGATTGAAGGATATTTTTTAAATTATTCTTCATGGGCTAAGCTAAATTCTTTTGCTATATGAGAATTCACGAGTCTCCCAGTGTTATAGTGAGTTATGGTCTTCCATATATCAGGCAGGGATGAAGATCAGATACTTGAAAAAGAATGAAAAGTAACTTAAAGCAGGCTGTTTTATTCTATGATAATACTGGCTTGGAACCAGTGGAAGTCTAGTAATTTTGGTGTAGACTTCATAGGGCATTTTTGAAGGACTTGTAATATATATAATACTCTAAAAATGTTGCTGCAGACCTGAGTTGAAGGGGATGTCTGAAATTTACCTAAAATTACCGGTTTCATTAGTAAGCCAAGTATCAGCCTTTGGACTGGATTTGCCAAAAACCCTGTCTTGTTGCAACTCCTGGTCCAAGACCAGTCTTGTAGTCTGGGCAGTAGAAACTCTAGGTTAAATCTTCTATATGTATCTGCTCTTCCAAATCATGAGACAAAATGGCATTTCCTGTTTTGCTCAAAGCTTTAAACTCCATTGCTTCTGGAGGGGTCTCTCCTCCTGTTGCGATCCACGACCTATTATATCTCCTTTTTGGAGTGTATTTACCTTGTCAGGATCTGCTGAGGGGTCTGCACGTGGCTCTCACCTCTCACAGAGGAGCAGTGGCTTCGGCACTGACTTTTTGAGTGAGTAACTTGCTGAGTACTTACTAATATTTCCAATAACAGCAGCCAATCCCCAATTAGAATGTACAAACACATGGTTTATTGTGGGGAAAAAAACAACACAATTTGAGGCAGGAGGTTCAAAGAGGGTAATTAAAGCACATACGAGCTGTGAAATATCTTTTAAGCACCAAATAACAAGAACTTATGTCTTAATACTTATATATGGGTACACCTTGTTTACACACCTTATTTAATTGTTTATGAGGGAAGAAGGAAGGAGGGATATGCCTGACGCTGGTCCCATATAGGGTCACGGTTTGAGTGCAAGCAAGACAGGATTATGCCTTCCTCTGCAACTCGGTTTTAGGACTAGGGGTGGCAGGAATTAGTCTCACCACACGTATTCAGCAGCAGACGGGTTCCTGAGGGACGAGCTGGGTCAAGTCGGGTCTGGCTGGAGCGAACCAGAACCAGGCGAGAGCCAGGACTAGGCGAGCTGGGACTCAGGCTGCAGCCGGGGACCTCAGGCTGGCAGGCACTCCTAGGCACAGGTCACCCCCCAAAGCAAGAGGCAAAAGCGGTGGTAGCGGCGGCAGCAAGCGACAATGGCGGCAGGAGCGGCTTCAGCAGAAACGCGTTGAGAAGCGAAGAGCGGCACCTTCCGTGTCTGCGGAACAGCGCACCGAAAAATGAGGAGGGGAAAAGCGCGCCACGCGGTCTCTTTATAGGTTTCCTTTGCTCCTGATTGGCCGGTTTCGTATTTCTGGGCTTTTCAGCCAGTCAGACGGGACCTTGTCCCCCCCTTCCAGCCGTTCTTCCGGCTACAGCTCCTCTCCCACAGCAGCTGCCCCCTCAGGGCATCAGGGAAGGCAGCAAGGAGAGGGTTCAGTGCCACGTGGAGCAGCCATCTTTAAGTCAGGTATGTCTGCTGACCTAAGGGCCATTTCATGTTCGTGTGAGGAAATACCTAGTCCTTCACACCTCCCTTCTCTTATTCCCTTCTTTCTTTTTCCTTCTCTTTTGCTCTCCTACTCTTTTTCTCCCTCTCTCTTCCACTTTTGGTTCTTTTCCATTTTGCAATTTAATTCTCTTATTCATATACCAAGGCTTAATTTTGATTCCTTATTTCACTGTATCTTTCCTAATTTTTGTTTGTCTAACATACAGGCTTTCAATTCCCCCAGATTGGATCTTGGTTTTGTGTTTTATAATTCCATGTATTCTAGTGACTTGTTCAGGACAGGAAAATTTCATAGTCGTTGAATTTAATATATGAGCAACTATAAGCTGAGCAGCAGATCTGTTAGCTATGCATGTGTTGAACTCATCATTTCTGTGCATTTCTTAAATTGCCCTTTATGGGCACAGCAAAAAAACAACAAAAACCCCTCAGACAAGCAAAACAAAACCCTGTGAGAACTGACTACGAAAGAGTGGTAAGGCAGAGTGGCGATTTGTCTCCACAGTATGTTGGTAAGGGCTTACCCTTGGTGAATTTAAAGCATCGGGAAACCCTGTCATCACCACCTTGCAAGCCTCCACTTTCCAGGCCATCTGTACTCTGAACATCTGCTGCTGCTACTGCTGCCACACATATCTGACTTGTCCCTAATGGAAGCAAAGCCATGGCAGGGTTTCCTCCTGTGGCAGGGGGTGCCCTACTCCCCCAGTGCCCTCCACTGTGCCAGTTTTGAGGCTGGCTCAGATCAGCAGAACTGCTCACATGCTTGAAGTTAGGGCTGGGAGAGAAGCACATTGCTTAATCAGAGGCTTAGCACACTGTTTGATGTCTGTTCATCATACCTGCATTCTTCAAAGCATTCTCTGTCACTTTTGGTTTATTAATTCATTATTGTAGTCCTGTGCCAGTGATCTAAATGTCCCTTATACCTTATATTTAAGTGATGGAAGCATGTGGCTGAAGCATGATAACATTAAGAATGGACAGTTTGTTGGGACATACATGTCATAGATCAAAGCTGAGCTTTCACTGTAAATCTAAGATAAATTAGTTTCTGAATTATTTATGGCTCTGTTTTCAACTCCGAATACTCCAGCAGGGTTAGACTGTTCCAAGATTCATACAGCTAAGTGATTGCATAATATGAGATAAAAAAACTTGGTCCCTAGAAAAGGATTTTCTTTTATTTTGGTTGGTTTGGTTTTGGTTTTGGTTTTGGTTTGTTTTAAATTTGTTTAAATTTCAGAAGTTTAAGACAGAACGGTTTTTAATTTTTTTTTGCAATAAAACAAGGAAAAAAAAAGCACAAAAACCTTTGGTTAAAAACAAGGTCCATTTTGTCAAGAAAGGTTAGTAACAAGGGAGGGTAGAGTATTTGAATGGTACATTCTGTTACAGAAAAAAAATAAATCCTGGTTCCCTGAAATCTTTCAAAATTAGCATTAGTAATTAATTAGCCCTAGATAGCTGTATGGGAATACTCTAAAGTACACAACACAAATAATATTGAAAGTTAAGGTATTAGGAAGAGCTCAAGGTAACAATAGTTATGAAACATGCAATACAGAAGGAACCAAAATTTGTTTGACACAACAATGTACAAAGAAAATAATCTGTAAATAAATAAATAAACAAACCCACCACAGAGCAGAAAAAAAGAACCAGAGAGCTATCAACATGCTTTTGCACTTAACTTTTTCAGGGAAACACTACTGTACTGTGTGTGATTTGAAGGTGAATAGGCTGTCTTGAGATTTGCAACTAATTTGTATTGATGCTACAGAGATAAATTTGAGTTCTTAATACAAATTTCCATATTGCTCCATTGATTAGTGCTTCATGAATTGTTTTGTGTGTTGAGTCTTTTTCTGTCTGTGATGACAAAGTCTTTTTCTCAGAAGCTTCTTTTATGATATGCTGAAGAGTAGGTGTTCCACCAGGGCAGCATTTTCTTGTGAAAGAAAAAGTTACCAGCACTTTTCTTATCAATAATGACAGCTTTGATAAAGAACTGTGTGTCACATGCAATCCAGAGATTCATGGCTTTGGGAAGAATGAATGACAGTTGACTTTAGGTTTTAAGACTGGCTAGACAGTTCTCCATAGTTCTGAGAATGCTGTATACAGAAAGAGCAATAGTAATGACCTGAACCAAAGTGAAGCTTAATTAAAGCCACTGCTGTCAACAATTCAACTCCACCAGGACATTTTCTCTCTACTTCTCTTGAAGTTACAGGTCTCACTTGAGTGAAGCTACCATTAGGCTACATATGTTAGGTATATTTGTTTTTCATTATTATGGAATGTATTTATATAATTTAGTGTATACATATAGTATATATACACATCATTAAATATATACTCAGTCTTCAAAATGAGCTTTAGATTGTGGTTTTGGTGAACTTAGAAGCTTTACAAAATAAGGTGCCCCATATATGTGATGCAGAACAGTTACAGTGCAGCAGACTCAGGTTTCTTTGAAGTGCTTTGAATGTGTCCCCACCACCTGCACCTGCAAAATGCAACAAGGTTGACGGAAACCTACTATAAAGATCTGAATGTAATTTTTTGAAACTTCTTGTAGAAGAGGTGAACCAAATTGAATGTAAGTTGTGATTCCCTTCTCAGTGACTAAAACTTTCAGTTACATATTTTGGTTATTTTCTATTGTCTGTTTCATTTATCAGCAAAAGGAAGCCACTAGTACTCCTTTTTTAAAAAATTAAAAGTTAAATAGGACAACTGAGTAAGCAAAATATCCTAGAAGATTTTTTTTTTCATTTCTGTTTTTTATCAAATTTTGTAATGTAACACAGACTCACAAACTTTTAAAATAGGTGCTTTAATATTTTTCTTATTCTTTTTAATATGAGCTTGGTTTCCATCACAGAGACAGGGTTCAATGTGTAGCAGATTGGAGGTGCATAATGCCATGATGACAGATGAAGAACATGGGATGTGTTGCAATGCTGACTAAATGAATTATTGCATGTTTTAGATTTAATTTAATAAGCTCTGTCTCTGAAGGTAAAAAAAAAAATAGACCACCATAAATATGCCTACAAAATGTATAGGTCGAGGTTCAGCTATTCAGTAGTTTTTTGTCCTCATACCTGTTCAGTGTTTCCTTTTTGTTGTATTTGCTTTGCAGAGAAATTTCAGGTCTTACAGTTAATGAAGGTAAGAGTTTTATGCACTGTATTAGCTACTTGCTGCGTATTTAATTATCTAGAATCTAGCTACATGCTGTGACTTGATGATATCAGAAGTGGACTGTTAGATTTTTATCTAGTGTCTTAATAGGATACTTGTACTTTACATGCATATGTACATTCATGTAACATTGCTGTAAAAGAGATTATTTGTCTTTACAGATTTTAAATCCTTTTGTGAACATGAGACAAACAATTAAAACCAAGCTGTTGATGTATTCTACTTGTTAGCAAACAGTAATCTTTTTGTGTAAAGTTGGACACAATTTAGAGTTCACAGCCTACAACCCCAGTTGTTTTTCTTAAGAATTGTTTAAACTGAAAAATTTAACTCAGAATCTTTGCAAAACTGATTAGACCAATTCTTAGCTATTTCTGATGTTAGCACTCTCATTCATATATATATATATATATAAATGTCCTAACCACTTACATACTTTACAAAATGTAAGTCATAAGATAACATTTTTTTCTTCATCCAGTGGATTCTGAGATTTTTATGCTTTATACTTACCTTTCCTTGCTACCTTTTCTTTACATTATCTTATGCAATAGGAAGTCCCATATATTTATTAAAGCTATAAACTGAAGCAATAATACATCCTGCATGGACAGCCATGTCCAACAGGTTTCATCTGTGGCTCTCTTGACTTGGAGGCCTCTTAGACTTGTGCAGTGTTGATACCATTTTCATGGTGATCTGCTCCTTATGGCCCTTTCTTATATGTCTTCTTTTGACTTCTTTTGCCTCTTGCCTCTCATATGACTAACAGCATGTCTGTCATGTGGCAGGTTCACGTTCATTTGTGCAATGGCATCACACAGATTTATTTACATCAAGTAATATTTTGCTATGTCTGTGCATTCAGTCACATAAGCATATACATCATCTCTATATCCATGATGTGAGGGAAAGGGCAACCTGATTTTTGGTCTTACATAGTTCATCTTCTGGTCAAGTGAAAAGTCAGGATATATTTATTTGAATATTAGCATAAGAAACAGTGTAGTGTCCTGAGCCATATGAAGGTTTGTGTATGAGTAGTTTTGCAGATCAATCTAACCTGGATCATGGGGAAAACATCAGAAGATGTGAAGAAAAATGGCAGAAAGAATAATCTACCTCATTACTATATAGTTCTATAGTGTATATCAAAGAAGTTATGCACCTGGAAGTAAACTTTGAGCCTTCTTATTTTATTTGTGTGTACTTAAATCCAGAGCTGCTGCTTTTTGTTTCAGTGCCACCTTCCTATCAGCGTGCATTCACAAACATTGTCAGGCATAGGCTAGCTAGTCATAAATCATCTGATTTATGATCTGTAACTGTATAGACTGATACGAAGCTAGGTCACTTTTCAATATTGTGTGCAAAACTAAAAGAGTAGCGTTTGAGAGAGATTCTACAGTCTGATACTGATTGCTCAAAAACCACAAAGTAGATTCGTACTACAGAGAAATGAGATTAAAAAAGAAAAATACGGAAATCTGTATTCTGCTCCATCCACATCAGATTTTGGGTTGGTAGCTTTAATTTGAAAGTTAAACCAGAATGAAAAGTAGAAATTACTTATGTAGATTCTTTGAATTTTTGTCATTTCTGCATCTCAATACACCAAAGGTAGGTAGAAACATACTGCTATCTGAAGTTGCTTTTAATTGTCCTTTTGTCCATCTCATGTGACCAGATCTGTTGCAGAACTTGAGAAGTGCCAAGTTTACTTCTGTACTCAGATATATGACTTCAAGGCTCAAGGGACTGGGAAGGATTAATGCAAATTTAAGTGAATCCATACATACGTATGGAAGAGATGAAAAAGAATAAGTAAGACAATAAATGCATGTGTCAGAATGCTCTGCTTGGATTTCAGAAACATTGCTATTACTCGTTCTTTGCTTGTTCCTGGAGGCTGTTTTGCACATAATCACATTATATGCATGTGGCAGTGAGATTTGTTATAATTTTACTGAAAGGTGACAATGCTGTCTAGGGAACCAACAAACAGAATTCAGAACACTGCCAACAACCCTAGGCAAAATACTTGAGGCAGAAGTGCGCACTCAATTCAGAATTGGAAACCGTAAAACCAAAACATTTAGTCTACAGACATAAGTAAATACAATCCTGTCTGGAAAAAGAGGGAAGCACAGTAATAGACTGCTGATTTGCAAGGGCTGCTGGTGTTCAGAGGCTAGAAAAAAGGGTAAATTTTGACAAGAGAAAATACCGGCTGAGTGGCAACTGACCAAAATTGCAGTTAAATAGTAATAGATAATAGATAATCTGCATAGATAAAACAATTAGTAATTTCAGATTTCGCACTTCTACATCAGAAAGAGTGAAATAGTTACGAAGCAGGTGACAAGGGAGTAAGAAGGTAAAATTCATTGTATATAGCGAATTGTTGGGGTTGGAATGGAGCTCAGGATATTGGACATTTAATCTGAAGAGAAGAAACAAATGGAGGAGGATGACCAGAGATTCTGAGTAGCACTGAAGAGCACTGAAGAGCTAGAAGTTTAGACCGTATGAAACACAAACAGAGAAAACAGGGAAAATAGTAAAGGAAAAAGTAATAAGGAAAATAGTAAACAAAACAAAATGTATTAGTAGATCTCAAGATATCAAAGTCCATCTCAGGAATACTTAGCAATATATAGACACATGACTTGCTTTAACAGTATGTGGGCACAACACAGTCATGGACTGGTTAATAACAGTGATTTTTATTATTATTTATTTATTTTTAATTATTATTCTGGAAAATATGTGGGATATAAGATGTAATTTCCAGTAAAAATTTTGAGAAAGTGAAAGAATGTCTATTACAGAGGTCAAATCTTGGAATATTTTTATAGGAAGCCAAGTTTCAGGATATCTGCTGATTCTTCCAAGTAGGATATTGACATAGGTATTGTGCCTGTTATTTGGAGTAGTAACATAAAAGCCTATGCTTTGTTAATTAAAATAAATAAGTAAATAATAAAAATGAACAAAAGCTGAAAGGAAATATTTTCAAAATGAAAAAAGGATTTCAGCTATGATTCCTGAGAATGTATAAATATATATTTTTATAAAATTGTATTAAGGATTGTTATTGATCTGTCCACTAGTAGCTTGGAGGAAGGATCTTTAAGAATGAGAGATTTTGCACAAATTGTGGGGACCGCTCTTTACAAAATTTACATGTTCATGGAGCAAAGACAGGAACTTGATTACAGACCTGTCATTCAGTACGGTGCAGTCCAGCAGCAGCTGAGCATGAGACACTGCAGGTTGGATTTAAGTCATTAGAGCCTGGGACTTCATATATACTCGCTTTCAAAGTTATCACATATGTCAGTGTTACTGTAAACTGGGATTTCAATTAAAGAGCAGACTTGTGAAACTGTGTCACCAGAGAAAAATGTGTTTTCATAACAGTCATAAAGGTCATTTGGATTAAATAAAAAATAATAATAATTTTAAAAATGACCTAATTATATGAATCTCAGGTGCACAAGGAAATAGAATAAGCTGTGATAGCCCATTACATAGGCCAGCTGTGCAAGCTAGAGATTATAGAGCCTAAACTGATGGTTAGTAAATCAAATACCTCCTAGCAATTGTAAATCCTTATGTGTAAAAAGAAAACTAGGAATCTGCAAGGAAGGAGAGTCATGCGTACTTTTCAGCTGCTGTCCTGTACTGTCATATAGTGAATTAGCAAAATAACAGATTGTCAATAAAACTGAAATAATCACAATTTAGGACAGCATAAGCAATATGAGGAAAGATGTAATCCATTTGTTGGACTGTGTCTTCTGCTGGTAATGGGAAGTGCTCAACTAGCTGACTGCTAATAATAATAATAAAAAAAAATTTAGCTATTTACATTTTATGAAAATATGACCTTAATTTCACATCTCTGCTGGGCATCCCCAATAAGCTAAAAACATTATACAGTCCTGAGTCCTTTGAAAGGCTGATAGATAGCAGGCAAGAAAAGTAATGCTCAAAATGTAGGATTTTAATCACCACTTTCTTCATTTGAAAAAGTAACTCTCACACTCCTATATTGCTGTGATCTTTTCCATTTAGTAATATGGGAATAAAAAAATAAATAAATTTTGAGACTTCTGTTTGAAATTTCATGCAGTAAAGTAAAAAAGTAAAAAGTATAAAAAAGTAAAAATTGACAGTAGACTTATGTGGGAGTCAATAATCCACATAATTGACACAAAAAATTAAGTGACAGTGATCTTCAGCATGCAGTAATGAAGGTGAAAGATCCTGGTCTGCTTGTACAGTTAAAAGTGGAAGAGGAAGTTGACAGTGCCTTAGAAAAAAAATGTTGAAGATCAGTCATGTGAGTGGCTAATTGCTGCTGGTTTTTATCTTGATAGTAATAATGAGCTACATATCTGTAAAACATTGGAATATTTGTTAAATATGTTTGTTTATATAGAAGAAAAATAGATACAAATTCAGTAGTGTTTATTGATTGTGTATCACAATGATATATATCAGAGCTTCACCAAAGGAAGAGAAGGGATGAAATTTCTCTCTGACAGAGTAAAAGGTTGTTACCTGTGCAGTGAAGCACAGGATATAAAACACACATAACTAAGGAAGCAGAAAAGTACTTACTTTGTTCAAAGTGCAGTCAGCTGATTTCATGGGTATGCAGCATATACAGTTATTTTCCAGGAGAAAGATGGAATATGCCTGGGTGTTTTGGGAGACTTGATGGGGGAGCACAGCTCCAGGAATGTAACATCTCACCAACAGGTGATGATTTTTGATGGAGGCAGTAAAGCAGACAGTCTCTCAGACTGTTGGCTGGGGTATAAAGTAAGGAAAAAAATGCGTATGTCTTGCTGCCACCTTCCCTGTGAGACGATAGCAGCTGCATCGGGTTTTGAGAGGGGAAGACAAAACATCCAGACTTAACTTTAACTGAATATACCAAGTCTCTCTTTTGAACAGATTTATAAGTAGTAGAGATACAAATAGTAGAGATGAAGAAAGGTTAAAAGAAAAAAAATAAAAAAAATATTTTGAAAGCCAGAGGTAAATACTAATTTTACTGTAAGTTGGATTCTGTTAAAGTGTTTTTTAAATGTGTGGGCAACTGCTTATCACTAAGATATTATAAGGATAGGACAAATCTAAACCTTATCTCTCCAACACAATGTTTGGCACATCCAGAAGATAATAGAGCAATCGTCTGCATAGATCAAACACTAGTAAAGATTTGAAGAGCCAGAAGGGTTTTCCAATTAGTCATAGTAGCCTGCACACACTGTACTACTACAAACTACTGTGGTGCTTGTGTGAATGCTGAGGATTCCCAGAGAGCTTGCCATTTTTGCAAAGTAGATAGGATTTTTGTCTATTCCTCTATGAATTGAATAATGGTTCAGCCATCACACCAGCCACATGCATCTGTTGTTTTTTTGTTTTGTTTTGTTCTGGAAATTTATATTAAGGAAAGTGAATATGCAAGTAGTAATGCAAAAGTAATTTTGGGAGTGCTGGAATCACCTGGGTAAAAAGAGGCTGAATCTGGTAGTAATAGATTATCTGGTAAGCGTTGAGGTTACAGAATAAGCATATGAACTTCAGTGGTCCCAATGAAGTGGGATGCAACTAGAGTGTGAGTGGCAGACAAGTTTCATAGTCACACCTGAATTGTGAAAACTGCATATATATAAAAAAAACCCCAAACAACCAACAACAACAACAAAAAAAAAACCACAACAAAACAACAACAACCACTTATTTTAATAACAAAGTTGTCATTACAAAATAACAGTTCCTGAAATTGCTACAATGCTTTTTCTACTTTACCAAAACCTATCAGTTAGTTGATTTAATCAATATGTCAGTAATGTTTATAGAAATTACTTTCCTAAGTAGAAGAGAAAGATGCCGTATAACACATGGCTTAAAATCACTGTTTTATGACAGTTTCAAATTTTTAGTCCCCTAACGTGCTGTACAGAATGCTAAGCTGCATTAACTCATGTTTGCTGTTTCTTGATTGTGAATGTCAGAAGGAGACATAGGTTCCTCATTTAAAGCCTCTTGTGATTCCTGTAGGATGCAGTAGGGTTTAAATACACTATTTGTGACACAAATTGGGAAGTATGACATATTTGCATATTAACATATTATAAAACAAACAACCACATCATGCCAAAATACTTAAGAGTGGAAGCCTTGAAAAATAAGCATTTATCATCTACTGTGAAATCACTAACACTCAGTTTATGAGGCTGGTTTGAATGAGTAGACTTATTATCATGGTATGAATATGTAGAAGTTTTCTGCTCTTATACAAGCCCAGCACAGGTTTTGAAAATGATAAGTACCTCTTGAAATGTCTCTTTGGGAGTTCCAGGAAGGACTTTTGCAATAGCTTTGTGAACTACAGGTCAGGAGAGTAGAAATCAAATTCTGGTCTGTTCTTGATCCCATCTAAGACTCTGAGCTCTGACATGAGCACAACAGTTCCTGTCTGCACAGATTAACATAATCACCTCTTTGGTTATATGGACAATCAAAAACTGAAAGGGTAGAGAAAGGTGAAGATGGACTGACTTTTTAAAAATGTGTCTGTTTGTGATAACTCTTTAAATACATTTTGATTGCTTAAAAAGAGAACCTGAATTTGCAGTACAGCAGGAAAAACAGAAATTTCACAGGATTTTGAGTGTGAATGATGTAATACATTCCCACTCACCAGTAAACTTTGCCTCCTATGTGATTTTACTGTCAATTTACTATACCTGCTTCAGGAAAACTGAAATTCCATTAATCTTTTTTTTTTTTTTTTTTTTTTCCCCTTCAAGCACATTTGACAAAGAAATATGATATAAAATAATTTTGTTGTAATAGTTTGGGTTGCAAAAGGCCTTTAAGATAATAAAGTCCACACATTAACCTAACACTGCTTAGTCCACCACTGAGCTGTGTCCCTAAGCACCACATCTACAAGTCTTTTAAATGCCTCCAGGTATGGTGACTCTACTTCCCTGGGCAGCCTGTTCCACTGCCTGACAACCATTTCAGGGAAGAAATTTTTCCTAATATCCAATCTAAACCTCTTCTGGCACAACTTGAGGCCATTTTCTTTTGTCCTTTCGCTTGTTCCTTGGGAGAAGAGAGCAGGTTGACCAAGAAGTTGATTAGATATTTGTTAGCTTAAAAATTTAGTGGAATTTCAGACTTGCAAAGGCTAAAAAAATGCCATCTAAGCTATTCAGTCTACTGCAGTCTTTTGTAATGCGTGTTACCACCTCTGTGAGAAAATGAGTCCATATTGTCTATAAATCAGAACCAGATCACCCACATTTTAGGTAACCACTTGTTTCTGACTTTCTGCTGATGAAGATACAAGCAGCTTTGATTATTGGGACTATATAAACTTTTTTTTTTTTTTGTATTGTATTAAAAGAGAATGAATTTTTTTTTGTCTCCTGGTTTAGGGGAAGGGAGAAGTGATGAAAGTTCAAATATAATCAGATAACTTCCCAAGGAGGAAGCTGGAGTGGGAACCAACAGAAAGTGGAAGAGAAACAGTTAGTTTCACTCATTGGGGTAAAAAGGTCGAGTAAAGCCTGTTCAAAAAAGAGAGCTTATTGTATAACAGAAGCATAGAACAAATTAGATGATGTTTCATCTGAGGGTTGGGGTTTTTTTAGCCTTTTTGAGATTTTCATCAGGTATGAACATCTTAATGAGAAATTTACTTTCCACTGAGTTGCTTTCCTTCACTAAAAACTTGGGCTTTTGTGGCTTTCATTGGGCTTTTTTTCTTTTAATAGCTTTCAATCTATTAAAGAAACTGGTGGTGTTTCAGATGCTTTCTTTTTTTATTAAATGTGGGCATTTCAAGGTTACATGTGTAATAGCTCATAAAACCAGATGCATATTGCATGCTCTGTGCATGTGATTTCCTGCAACATGAAGGCACCAACAGACAATCTTGGAAGTGAAATCTCAGAAGCTGAGGAAAGCACTTGCTCTGCCATGTGGTTTTTAATAAACATTTTCAACTATTGATCCAATTTTGTAGTCTTAGGATGCAGCTTTTGAAAATGACGTAACTGTTTAGATATGAGTCTTTTAGTTTTTCAATCTATCACTTAATCCAGGAAGAACCAAGTAAATGTTGAAGATACAGGATTAGTTTTAGTTCAGATCCTAGTTTTGGTCTATTTTGTTGCTTGCCCTGATGGACTTTTTCAGATCACTGCTCTCTACCTTCAGTTCTCTTTCTGTGAAATATAGCTGCTGTTGTTATTATTCTGTGACTATTTTTTCAGTTGTTTTATTCATTAGTGCTTAGAAAGTCATATGTGCTACACTCTGAAGCATTTATTAATACGGTATATATGGACATATAAATGAACACTCCCAATATATACACTGCTTTGATTATTTTTATCACTAGTTTTTAGTCTTTGGAAGAAATTAAATGAAAGCAACTTTTTATGTAGCAAATACTTTATTGGATCTTTAAGAAGCTTGATGTGCTTCATGTTTACCACCCTCAAGCTGGACTACTGGATTGTAAATAACCATAATGCTATATTTTAAAACTCTTTCATTTGTGTTATCCTAAAATTAGCCATTAGCTCCACAAAAACAGTTTTTTGGTTGTTTGTGGGTTTGGTTATTTTTTTCTTCCTACTCAGGACTGAAGAAATTGAAAGCCAATTTTTGTTCGTTGAAATTTATATACTCTTGATTTGCCTGCATTACAGTTACCATGCTATGTCAGATTATTTTTTTTTTTTTTTTTCCCCAAAAAAAGTTCAGGAATAGAGTTCAATGTAACACTAGTAAGGTATCTATTAACTTTGTAACTATAAAACTTACACTAGAATTGTACTTGTGCCAGTATTTTCAGAAGTTGCATATTAAGTGTGTTAGATTCAGGGGACACAAACTCTCTGTTGTAATGGAAACTCTGTCAAAAATTTACATGGTAAACATTCTGAACCTGCTTTGAATGAGAGGTATGTTGAGATATGCTGAGAAGGTCCATGGAAGGACATTATACCATACCAAAATAATGTTTAACTACTTCTGTATTTGGAGCATGAAAAAAAAACAACTACCTAAATCTTTTTCCAGTGCACAACTGAATGCTGTATTATCCATTTTTGTTTCCCCAAAAGATAGGAGAAAAATTCTCCTTTAATGTATTATTGTTTGTAGTGGATGCAAAAGACTATAGTAAGAAGATCAAAGAATGAAGTTTTTGTTGCCTTGTGATCTACAGATTTTTTTAAAAGAAAACTGTTTTAGCATTTTTTCCTCTCTTCAGATTTTTACTTCTGTTTTCCCTGGTTGACTTTGGAAAAAACTAAAAAACTGTTTCTAGTGTTTCAGCTGAGAAATGGGTTCGTGGAATGAGTGAGCATATGCTGTTGAACAGAGAAAAATAACACAACCAAAAAGCACCATCAGGAAAAAGGTTCACAGTAACCAGAGGAACATCATGCTGTTGACCCAGGGCACTGTGTACTCATATCCCACCATTCTCAGCAGGTGTTCTGAATAGTAGTAGAACTGGATGTCCTAGAACTTGTTCTCTGCAGTGATCATGTGCAAAAAAACCAAATGGGGAGCCATCGGAAATGTATAGGCTTTATAAGAAGTATTCACAGAATTGCAATTGCAGTACATCCTTGCAGCAAATTTGTCCCAAGTCCTTGATTAAGTTACTGAATTTTACAGCATCAATTGTGTATAATGATTTTCAGTCTTTCTACTGTAAGAATGAGAAAATTCCAGTATCAGTTTTTCAGGATATTAATTGACTGGAAGAGGTTGTTGCAGGTGACGATGATGTATACAGATTATTTTTTTTTTTTTTTTCCCCTGCAAGCTACTTTCTCTTCTTCTGAAATGTCATTTTAGAATGTGTCCAGACCCTGTGATCACAAAGTTTTTCCTGTCATTCGTGTAATTGCTCTAAAATGCATTTTCCAAAAGTGGACAGAAAAGGAGCAAATTATTTGTTGGGCTTTTTTCAGTATAATTTTCACAAATGTTTCCCCTCTCTTCTCTATTTTCTTCTTCCTGATCAACATTAGCAAAACAGAAGGGAGCTACTGAACACACAGAGATGAATTTTGAATGGTTGATATATCATTGACTTCAAGCTTTATGTAGATGCCAAAGAAATTAAGACTTATCAGTAGCACCCAGTCCACCACATGCTTCTTCTTCTTGATGTTTGACCATCTTCTTTCTTTGCTCTTCATAAGAGCTTTTGATACTGTCTCTCACAGCATCCACCTGGACAAAATGTCCAGCATGCATCTGGACAAGAGTACTATATGATGGGTGCGCAACTGGCTCACAGGTTGAGCACAAAGAGTGACAGTGAATGGGGTAACATCAGGCTGGCATCTGGTCTCTAGTGGGGTCCCACAGGGCTCTATCTAGGCCCAATCCTCTTCAACATCTTCATCAATGACCTGGATGCAGGATTGAAGGAATTCTAAGCATGTTTGCTCATGATACAAAATATAGCTTGAGGGCAGGCAGACCTTGTAGAGAGACCTTGACAGGTTAGAGAGGTGGGCAGTCACCAACCACATGAAGTTTAACAAGGGCAAGTGCCGGATTCTGCACCTGGGACGGGGCAACCCTCATGGTAAGTACAGACTAGGGAAGAAGTGGCTGGAGAGCAGCATGGCAGAGAGGGACCTGGGGATGCAAACTGAATGTGAGCCAGCAGTGTATCCTGGCAGACAGGAGGGCCAGCCATGTCCTGGGGTGCATCAAGCAGAGCGTTGCCAGCTGGTTGAGGGAGGTGATTGTCCCACTGTACTCTGCACTGATGCAGCCTCACCTTGAGCACTGCATGCAATTTTGGGCACCACAATATAAAAAAGGCATCGAGCTATTGGAAAGCATCTGAAAGAGAAAAGGTCTGGAAGGGATGACTTAAGAGGAGCTGTTGAGGTCACTTGGATTATTCAACCCAGAGAAGAGGAAGCTGGAGAGTGATCTCATTGCAGTCCATGGCTTCCACATGAGGGGAAAAGATGGGGTATGTACTGATCTCTTCACTCCTGTGATCAGTGACAGGACTCAGGTAAATGGCAGGAAGCTGAATCAGGGGATGTTTAGATTGGATATCAGGAAAAGATTTTTCACCCAGAGGGCAGCTGAGCACTG
Organism: Chaetura pelagica; assembly: GCF_000747805.2. Lineage (NCBI taxonomy): Eukaryota > Metazoa > Chordata > Aves > Apodiformes > Apodidae > Chaetura > Chaetura pelagica. The sequence continues at coordinate 239,895 of NW_009951997.1, read as the reverse complement.
GAACAAGCTCCCCAAAGAAGTGATCACAGCACCAAGTCTGCTTGAGTTCAAGAAGCATTTAGATGATGCTCTCAGGCACATACTGTGATTTCTTGGGGTGCTCTACACAGGGGCAGGAGTTGGACTCAATGATCCTGATGGGTCCCTTCCAACTCAGTATATTCTACAGTTCTGTGATTCCTCACATTAATTTTATTTTCCTGTGAGCTTCAAGGTGCCTGTGCAAATACAAACAGCACATCTACTTTCTTGAGAGGATTCTGTTTCAAGCAATGTCATAGTCCACCCAGTCTCTCAAAGTAACATGCAAGACTTCCCCTACCCTTCCCTCTCCTCTATGAAATATTTTGTGGTAGAAGACAAATCTTAGGCTTCTCTGGGTGATTTCCGCTCAGCCAAACTAATCCCATTATCTGTTAGTCATGTTTAAATCAGGCGAACAGCTAATAACTCATGTACAACTTTGTAATAATCTTTAATGTCGTTCTTCATCCAAGTCAGTGCTCGAGGATCCTAGCTTTCTCTGATTATTAATGGTGATAGGTAAGTGTCCTGTCATGCTTCTGCTCACACAATTGGGAAGAGACACAAGCGCAGCGCTTTCAAACCAGTTCTCTGGAGTGACATGGTAATTGCAGGTACCCCTCCTTCTCCTAACAGCTGTCTATCTTATACAGAGTCTCAAAATAATGATGTAGTCCTTATTCTCACACAACTAATTAAATAATTGAATTTTCACATCTGAAAAAATTGGAGATAGAGGTAGAGATAATTGCAACTGATTGAAAGTCTGCTGTCAGCTTGGTGGCAGGTTGTTTGTATCCAAGTGAGTCTTTTTTGTAGTAAAATGATCTTACAGAAGATTTTTTAATCCTGGTAGGCATACAGATGCCAAAGCATGCTGTAAGAATGAAATTAAGCATGGAGGACATGTGAAAAATTTAATTCTTAATACTTTTCTGACTGACTTAAATGACTCAGAGTACCAACAGTATTACAAAGCAATATTTATATTGGTAAAATGCTCATGAATGACTACTTGAAGGCATGAATAGGTACTATAATTCACATACATGCTTATGTAGATAGCAAAAAACTATTAGTCAAATCAGGTCTTTAACATTAGACACTATTGGATAAGAGAGACTGAAGTAGGAGGAAGAAATTATTTAAGCCGTTTCTATTAAACAAGCTGAATCTGCTCTGTTGTTGCAGCCAGAACGAGTGTAGTGTAAGCAACTGCAGAGTAAGTGATAATGTCTTTTCATCTTAAACAGTGCTCAGTAAGCCTGTCTTTACTGAATAAAGGTGATGTGCAAGAATCCTGACAAACTTCAGATTTTAGACTCTGAATGAGGCCAAGAGCAGACCTTGCTAAGCAATCTGCAATTTATGCAGCCCTGAAGTACCGAACCTACTTAGAGGGATGTTACCACTTTTGTGATTTTTTTTATTTTTTTTTTTTTTTAAAGCAAACTACAAAAAAATCTTTCACCCCACCAGAATTATTTGCTTGTGTAAGTCTGTCAGGAACAACAATAAGCTTTAGGATCAAGATAATGTACTGTGTTCTGCAGCAGTATATTTTATCCATTCCACTGTAAAATTCTGAAATCTGAAATAGGCAACCAGATCTTTGTCTTAAGAGATGTCTTGTTTGCAAACAGATAATTGTTAACTGAATAAAAAAGGAAAATCAAGGATTTAATGGAATCTCTGAATTTTGGATTATCACTTGATGGTGGTGGAAAGCAATCTGTTATCTCAGTTGATGTACAAAACTTGACTGCATCGCCATATTGTAAAGAACAATTACGAAATTATATAAATAGTTGTAGTGGACTTTGAAATATTTTCAGCCATTTGAGTTGTTAATTTAAGTGCAACTTTTTTTTTTTTCTTCCTTCAAAACTGTTAAAGTTTCTTCACAATTATTTAGTTCATTGTAAAACTGATAGCTGGCAAATAAACATTTGAGGCCAAATTCAGAATTCATCTAACATTATTAAAAGCTTAAGTGATATTATACAATTCCAGAAGTACTTGAACTAAATGGTTTTGGTATATGATACTTGCACTTCATCATCCTCAAAGTTGTTGTTTAGTAGCTGTGGGAGGTATTATTTAGGCTTCAAAAGTTTTGTGAATGACTATATAATATAATTAAAACATAGAATAAGAATATAGAGCCAGGTTCTGTTCTCTACTAAAGCTATATTGAGTGTAGAATAGTATGATTCAATTTCTTTGCATCACAAAACTGAAATTGGAAATTGACACATTCGAGCTCTTTGTATTTTTTTAATAATGTGATCACTTATTACCTTAGTGGATAAAGAATGGAATATAGAGTTGTATTCCTAATTTTACGATTAGAAAACATCAAGCATATGTGTAAAATATGTGTTTAAAACAAACAATCAAACAAAACAAAAAGCCAAACACAACAAAGCAACAAGTTCAAATACAAAACCAGATAAAATTCTGTTAATACATTGTATTCAGGTTTTGGTTTTTTTAAGTTGAAGAATAGATTTCATATTCTTATTTCTGTATCTAGACAGTGGACCACTGCACTTTGTAGAAAACGGAAGATGTACTAAGTGACTGCTTGTTTTTTTTGTTTTCTGTTGTTGTTTTTTTCCACTGGGGAACAGCAACTCTATTGTTGAGTCTTTTTTGGAGTGTACACGGTAAAGGAAAAGAAGGGAAACTTTCACTTCAAAAAACTCTGCAGAAGTCCTATCATTGATTGCATCCTTCAGAAATGCTTAGTTTTTATATAAATTTGGAATTGGAAAGGATTTTTATACTGTATTTGGAAGGTTAATTTATGTTAGACAGCAGTCAATGTATTTGAAGTTTTTTCTGACAATTTACCACTGTTAGGCATGCCTCTAAAGAATAAACTTTCATTTTTCTTATGAGGCATATATATATTTATGTATATATGCGTGTATTAGTATTCATGTATAAATATACACATAGGAAAAACAAAAAAAAAAGGAGTTCAGTAAGAGGATTAGTAGAACTTGGCTTTGCCTTTACTCTGAGAAGAATATACTTTTTTGTTGTTGGTGGTTTTGGGTTGTTTATTTTCTTTGGGAGGTGGAATGGTTAGCCTTTGCAGAACAAAAGGGACATACCAGAGGTGAACTTTTGCTACCTCCCTTAGGCTGAAAGAGACTTCAGCTCTGAAAGTCAATTAAAAAAGTTTTGCTCCAAAACTTGAAAAGACTCTAGTGTTCTTCAGAACTGGGTAGGTCACAGTTTGGCTGGTCTGTTTCAAAGATCCCTTCAGAGAGCAAGCATATGAACTAAAGCATTATTGAGGATGCTATAAATTTTCCTGGTACTTGCACAAGTAAAGAAACCCTAAATTTTAAAATGGCATAGTTGATCATGAAGATGTACACTGTGCCCCATGCTAATATGTGTCTAAAATCTTGTCCTGATTTTCCCAAGTTCTTTGCACACCCAGCCTCTGAGTGCATCTTTGCGAAGCAGACCTCTTTAATTTAGGTGTCTAACTATTAACTTCATGTCTTGTGTTAGCAGTTGCATTTTAATAAGCAATACATTCCCATTTCCTCTCTCTTCTCTTTGCCTTCTAAATGGTAGCTCTAAAATTTTCTATAAAAGATAAGAGAGACAGGTAGGGAAGGTGATTAATAAATGAGCAGTGAAGGGGATGTGTTAATTAATGTGTTGACAACCTGGAATTTTGGTGCTATATTTTATTCTTTCTTTATTTAAATTGAGCAAGTTATACAACTGGAATGCTGCACAGTTGCTGACACTCATCTAGGTATTTATGGGGCAGTTATCAATTCCCTGCACCTTGTGTTCAGGTTCACTTACATAATTTGGTGTGGTTATTTCTCAGTGATGGTAAAATACAGAAGTCTCTATAATCTGACTGAAAGCTCTTATTTGTGTAACTATTATTCAGGTTGTTCCTGAACAAGGACCAAGTGGGTAAGTCTTTTTCATTGATTAGCCAGGAGACATTTTAGCCACATCATTAAGAGGTAATCACAATAATTCTTTCTACTCTGATTGTTCACTGCTCACAGGAGCTGCTGCCCAACCACCCTGCCAACTAGTGCCCTAGATGCTAGCTAGTTAAATATTTAATTATCATTAGTGATGCTTGAATACCATAATGATGGCTAATACAGGGCACAGAGAAGCAGAGCCTTTTTTACTGAGCTGGAAAGTGCCTTCAGAAGACACATTACTTTCTGCATTTGGGAGGTATGCATCCTAGAGGATGAATTGCCTATTACATGCTAATTACAAACATGAATATGGAACCTTGTTTTTTCTTTTGTTTCCTTTGCTGACAATAAATATGTTTCTGAGCTTTCCATCATTAAGAAAACAAGTATATCAAAACCATCATGTTAAATAGTCATATGTAAACATACAATATTTCAATAATTCTGAGGTGGAAAATAGGATTTTTCAAATGCTTGACAAAACAGGGAGGAAAAACCCCTTCCCCAGAGTGAAGCAAAATATAGTTACGGCTCTCAAGTCAGTGACGTTAGTGCCAGTCCAGGTTTGTAACTACTCTAACAGAGATTCTGGTTTACACCTGCCAGTTGAGAGGTGTGTCTGCTGGCCTCTTGTCTAATGTCTCTCTTGCTTTGGTGCTCACTAGAAATTCTTTTCTGTCTGTGTGTCAGAATTAAGCTAGCAGGTAAATAGTGGGAAATGCATCTGACAGTTTAGTAGATGCTGAGGTATACAGGGTTGCAAGTGGTGAATCAATTAAAAGTTCTTGTTGATCATGTGAGTTTGTTGCACTGGTTGTTGTCTACATAGACTTCAGTAAAGCCTTTGACAGATTTTCCCACAGCATATTTCTGGAGAAACTGACTGCTCAAGGCTTGGATGGGTGTAACCCTCACTGTGTAAAAAATTGGCTGAACATTTGAGCCTAAAAGATTGTGGTGAATGGAGTTGAATCCAGTTGGCAGCCAGTCACAAGTGGTGATCCCCACGATTCAGTACTGGGGCCAGTTCTCTCTTTTATCTTCATCAATGATCTGGATGAGAGGATCAAGTGCACCCTCAGTAAGTTTGCAGATGGCACCGAGTTGGGCAGGAGTGTTGGTGTGCTTGATGGTAAGAAAGCTCTGCAGAGGACAGGCTGGATCTATGGGTCAATGGCAATTGTATCAGATTCAACAAGGCCAAGATCCAGATCCTGCACTTGGGCCATGAACAACCCCATGAAGCGCTACAGGCATAGAAGTGTGGCTGGTAAAAAAGGACATGGAGGTGTTGCTTGACACCTGTCTGAAAATGAGCCAGCAGCATGCCCAACTGGCCAAGAAGGCAAACAGCATCCTCACTTGTATCAGAAATAGTGTGGTTAGCAAGAATGGGGAAGTGATTTTACCTCTGAAATCAGCACTGGTGGACCTGCACCTCAAATACTGTGTTCGGTTTTAGGCCACTCACTACAAGAAGGACAGTTTGGTGTTGGAGTGTGCCCAGAGAAGGGCCATGAAGCTGATAAAAGGTCTAGAGGACAAGTTTTATGAGTAGTGTCAGAGGTCACCAAGGTTGTTTAATCTGGAGAAAAGGAGGCTGAGGGGACACTCTCAATGACCACCTGAAAGGAGGTTATACCAAGGTGGGTGTTGGTTTCTTCTCCCAAGTAACAAGAGGAAAATGGCCTCAAGTTGCACCAGGGAAGCTTTAGGTTGGATATAAGGAAAAATTTCTTTACTGAAAGGGTTGTCAGGCACTGGAGCAGGCTGGCCAGTGAAGTAGTTGAGTCACCATCCTTGGAGATATTTAAAAGATGTGTATATATGACACTCAGGGAGATGGTTTAATGGTAGACTTGGCAGTGCTAGATTACTGATTGGACTCAATGATCTTAGAGGTCTTTTCTAACCCAAGCAGTTCTATGATCCTATGATTTTTAATTATTTTTTTTTCCACTGCAAATTCAAAGGAGTAGAAAAGCCATTAATTGTCTCAAAAGTAAAACATTATTCAATTTCTAAGTTGCAAGGTTTGGGTTATAAGGCACTTTAATGCCACAAAACATATAAAAAATGTGTATACATATCAAAAGGGCTAAAAACAAAGACATTTTTTAGTTTGTTTTTGAAATGGAAAATAGGAGTCATTCTGGGGATAAAACTCTCAGAGGAAATTAAAAAACTGTAACATCAAGGACATGTTAGCTAAGGTCAGGCAGTCATAAAAGCAGTTCAGCTGGAATTTCTCTGAGCAATAAGGTTGTACTGTATTTCATATAATTAATTGCTTTTAACACCTTACTAACATCCAGCAAAGCAAATACTTGATTTTAGGGTGAATTAATTACTCACTTTATTATTTTTAATAATCTGTCACAAAATTATGAGAAATTATTTTAGTCTTTCTTAGAGAAAGGTAGGAAACTGTACCTTTTTAAAGAATATGAGAGGTATAAAGGACTTAACTTACAGATATATTTTATAAAACTAACTGTGCAAACTGAACTTTCTTTACTTACATGAGAATATTATCCAGATAACAATTATGTCACCAAATAATTCTTTATTATTATGTATACAATTAAGTGTGGCCCAAAAATATTGAAATGTATAGGTTTATATTAAAGAAATTAATTTTTCATATAAATATCATAGGTGAGCTGGTGAGCTAATCTTGTTCACTAAATTAAAATTCTGTCTTCCAAATAGCATTTATTTGATGCATTTAATATCTAACAAGTATCTACACTCTATACCTATTCATTTGTAAGTCCTTAGAGTACACAGCATATCTTGTTCCTTGAAAGGTTTCTAAGTATTTCACCAGGCACTTGAAGTATATAGTGGCTCTGAAAAATCAAACTACTTTTATTTTGAAGCATAGAACATACACCTGTTTTTTGGGCTACCACATTAACAAATAAAATTACTAGTAATAATAAAGAAAGGCTGATACTATCTCTATAATTTCTTCGGGCTTTCAAAGACTCTTTTCCTAATAAGAAGAGAAGAGGGTTTGACAAATGAGAGAATTTATTGTGGCTCAAATACTGGCTTGGCATGAAGAACAAAGGCTATCTTCACAGAGAGACTTGGTTATAGTGTTTGCCAGTGAGGCTTTGAAAGCTCAGAAAACCAGGAATTACCAGGTGCTACTGAACAGAGCAAGGAAGATTTGGAGGAGTATCAGGTTTTGAGCACTTTTAACAATCTGGAGTTATATAAGTCCATGGAGCCTGATGGGTTGCATCTATGCATGCGGTAGGAGCTGGATGCTGTCATCGCAACCTCAATGATTCTTTGTTGCAGAACCACACAGTGGGTTATACTTCACTACAGCTGAGAAGTTACATCAGTAAAATATATGTTTATTTCCACCAAAGCAAGAGCTCCCTCTGTAGCTTTTCAGTGCAAAGTGTTAGCTTTCTTTCCAGCTTAGTCTTTGTCTCAGTACCTCATTTATGTCTGGACAAAATTTGTATCTATCTGTCTCTATAAAGGTTAATTCACTTATTTTAGGGAAGTGTTTGATTTAGGTAGCTCCAGATGAAATGTGTCAATATTCCTACCTTGAGGCCAGAAGGTGTTTTTTTGTTGTTTTTTTTTTGTCAAATAAGACTGTGCCCTTAGTGATTACAATATATCTGATTGATTGGCTGCAATCTATAATGCTGCAGGTATGACATCTTCCTCTCTATAATGTTGTTCTTTGTGAGTTCATCTGAGATCCAATTTCATAAGGCACTATTTCAGCACTTTGTTTCACTGAGCTTAAACTTAAAAAGGGATTATTGATTAATTTTGCAAACTGTAGTAAATGGACAAATTTATGCTTATAAAAAAGAAAAGAAAAACATCCAATAAGCAAACTACTCATTATATGTCTTGAAATAAGTTATATAAATCATAAACCACTGATCTACTATACAATTGCATTTTCACTGTAATATGGAAGAATGTCAGAAAAAAAATTAAAGGAGAAAATTGCAAAGACAAAGGAAAAAGAAACCACTGCATTTTATGAAGGCTGAGCATATTAGGTGCAATATGTTTTTAAAATATATGCTTGATTTTTATTGATACTGTTTTATCTGACTATTAAAATAATTCAAAGCAGGATGTTACAGTAAAAATACACGATTATATGGTTTACTTCTAAGTTAAATCACTGCTAACTGAAAATGGCTTATGAGTCTTTATGGATATTTTTGTTTCAAAAACCAGGTTTTATTTTGAAATTGTAAATAAACTTTCAAAGATTGATGAGATTTTGCATTTCACGTGTAAAGTTATCTATTTCCTGTATTTTTAGTAATGTATGCATGACCAACAAAATACAGACAAAAGAATACTTGCCTTTATTTTATTTTTTTTACTTAACTTATTAACTTAAAAGGTACTTGCACAATTGAAATTGTTAAAATTTATTCATACCACTTGATAGAGGCCCACTTGTGTACCACATGGGGATAAAGTGGGTAATAAGAGGAAGCCTACAATAATTTATGTTGCGGAGTGTGAGTGTTATACAAATGACAAAACCTGTCTCTCTTCTAATATATTATTTTCTTGTCCTTTTGATTTAAAATTTAGAAGGGTAAGAAAGGATCTGAATAGAAAATTATTTTCACAAATAAGATTTGCATTTATTTCTCTGGACAAGACAGATAAGGCTGCAGTAGTACGTGTGACCAAAATAAGCCCTCTGTTTTCTCCTGCACCTCCCTCATCTGTTGTCAGTGTTGGGCCTTAGTTACTGAAATTCACAGCAAGTATCTGTTACAAAATTACTCAGTTTGTTGGACTTGAATTTGGGAAATAAACAGTTGCACATGAGAGACATGAGGATTTACAAAGATTAGTCAGGCAGGAATATTGTTCTATCTTTTTTAGAGACTGTACACAAAATACCTCATAGTTGCTTTTAACATCTCTGAGTTTTAACTGCTGACTTAGGTTGGGAACACTTTCACATTGACTGGAGAGTGGAAAGTTTTACTTGAGTGAAAGGTTTCTTGAGGAGAGACTAGCTGTTCATAGACAGCTCTGGGTATTGGTTGAGTTTTCATGAAACACATCTGATTCTGAAAAAAAGAAGCAACCAATTAAGGAGTATTTTGGATGAAGTTATTTATAGATGGCTGTTCTCTCTAGTTAGAATAGCTGTTGTCAGTCTAACTAGATCCTGCCTAGTTGCTGTAATGACCTTATTACTCCTATGCTGTAAGAGTGGGCAACCCCTCCCCTGTTTTAAAGAACAGAAATAGAAGTCCTATTTCTGATGTTTTAAAAACTATGAAGGATTTTTTTGTTAGTTTGTCAATGATCAGAAAATAGTCAAAGACTCATTACAACTGCCAGTCGCAACAGAACTTATGTCAGTAGGGTAAGAAGAAATCAAAACCAGTTGTGAAAAGAGATAAATTACTAAGCATAAGAGTTATTACTGAGCATTGAAGTAAGCCCAGCGTAATGGGAATCCAGAATGTTGAGAGGCATTAGTTGAATGTTCTCACAGTTAAGAAAACTGGTGTGTTATCTCTCAGTCCGGTTGTCTCTGGGCCTACCTGTTAATATTCACAAGATTAATGGATTTAAAATTGTTAGACAAAACTGCTGTCTTTTTTTTTTTTTTATGAGATATTTTTAAAAAGTTACGTTCATCAAATGCAATTAAAAAACATCAAAACACAGTTTTTTATAAGTGATGTTCAGGACTGCAACCTGAAACAAGTTGCAATACGTTTGATTGAGTCGCCTTTAATACATCTTTAATGTTTCATGTTTCAAATTGTGTGACACACGCAGCTGAACTCCAAGCCCCGTGAGCAGAGCTGCCTGCTCCCTGTGGTTCTGTTCATGGGGCTGAACAAGCACCACTTCCTGGTTGTTGTAAGGAGGAGCTGTGGCTGTGGAGGAGTGTCTGGCAGAGAGCTGGTTGGGTACAGTTGTCCTAGACCCCAGTTATCAGGTTTGCTGGACTGAAGACAGTTGTCAGTGCTTTGTGGAGCTTTAGTCTTTCTTACTTGTCTATCAATTCATCCCAGTCGATAGTTCATACAGATCTGCACTAGTTTTGTCTGGGGTAGAGTTAACTCTCTTCATAGTAGCCCATATGGTGCTGAGTTTTATTTTTGTAATTAATATGGTGTTGATAACACAGTGTTGTTTTCCTTATGGCTGAGTAGTGCTTGCATTGTGTCAAGGCCTTTTCTGCTTCTTACATCACTCCATCAGGAAGTAGCCTGAGGATGCACAAGAAGTTGGGAGGAGACACAGTCGGAACAACTGACCCCAGCTGACCAAAAGGATATCATAGGATGTCATGCTCAGCAATAAAACTAGGGGGTAGGAAGAAAAGGAGACACATTTGGAGTGACAATGCTTGTCTTCCCAAGTAACCTATAGACAACATGGAACCTGGCTTTCCTGGAGATGGCTGAACATTTGCCTGCCAATTAAGTGTAGTGAATGAACTTCTTGTTTTGCTTTGCTTGCGCCTGCAGCTTTTGCTTTACCTGCTGAACTGTATTTGTCTCAAGCCATGAGTTTTCTCATTTTGACATCTGATTCTCTTCTGCATCCCAATGCAGGAGGAGTGAGTTACTGGGTGGGGTTGGGCTGCTTCCTGAGATTAAACTATGACAAGATCAAAGATAATTTAGAATCTCTTTTCAAAGACTTCCCTAAATCAGGCCTTATGTGCATGCTAGTGACTGCAGAGGCTGTATGGTTGTCCTCTCTAGAAGGCATAACCTTTGCTGAGATTGGTGAGGTGATTTGTGTCTACAGTGCCCTGGCTCTCTTTGATTAAGGGTTATGGCAGCAGTAAAAGCATGTGTCAGTTTTGCTATTTGGAAAATATTCCTTTACTCAGACTTTTGTGATTAATGGCAGTATAATCCAGGTCAGTATCAATATTTTTGCAGGAGCACCATTTACACTGTGTTTTGTTATTCTCAAGAAATAATCTTAGTAGTGATATTTAATTCATCAATTGCATTTCATGAGTTTCTAAGCCTGCCTTTTTCAGAGACAGAGTAAATAGGATCAAGGTTTCTTAATTATTGTGTTTTAACAGATTGTCCATTCTTGCTGGGTCACTTCCCTTTTTCAAACTGGGGAAACAAATAAATTAAATGTAATTTCAGTGTATAAAAGCCTCTGTAGGGGTAAGTTCACACAGGCTCCCCCTCTGTAGATCTCTTTATGGGTTAATTAAGTAACACATAATGATATTTAAATCTATATAAGATACTCTGAATAAATCACTATCAACAGCTAATCTTGAAAAAAAAAAACCCAAGCAAGATCTAAGAAAAATCTGGCCTTCTGCATTTTCATATTCTATGAGGAAGAGATGCATTGAGAGTGCATGTTTGTGCCCAACTCTCCTACTTATCTTTGTGAGCATCAGAAGGAAGAATTCCTTTAAAAATTAGAAAATATACTACTTTCCTTATATCTAAATGTTTTGGTTGGATTTCTAAATCCTTATCTTCTAGCCTTCCGAGCAGTGTTCTGGTCAGCAGTATATGAGGGTGATAGATATAAATGTCTCGAGCATATGACAATATAAAGGCTCCAAGACAGGTGTAGACATCCTGTCTGGATGGCTAACATGTAGCTTAAAAAGAAAATGCAAACCACTAAGAACAGACTAAAAGAAACATTGATCTTGGCCTTTGAATTGCTGTGCAAGTTCCAGTGATATTTTTACACATAATCTATCAGGCTACTTCCACCAGGCTTCCTCCAAAGCCAGCAATAAAATGCTAGAGAAGAAAAGGTGGCAGGAGGAGACATGCTGCCTTATTTCCCTACTGCTCAAGTGTCACACAGCAGCAAACTGGACTAGTTCTCTTGAGTGCCAAAGTACTGGATTCTCAATTATCAGCATTCTAACTGCTGAGCTTTGAATAAAATAAGAACATAATAATAAAAAAGCCTCCCACAAACAAAACTAAAAATTCTTCATGGTGAGCTCTCTTTCAGCTGATGAGGGAATCTGTGCTGCAGTCCTGTGCTGCAACACCAATTAGTTAACCATTTTTCTCTGACCCTCTCATTGATCACCTTTGGAAGCTGTAGGGAATGAAGCAAGCGATGGCCTTGTGCTTTGATGTCACTGCAGTACATGTTCTGGGAGTCAGTCTGGGAGGCCAACAGAGAGTGGGTTAAAGTGCTTCATTTTTTGCACTTGGCTACTAACCTTCCAGCCAAGGGGGAATTATTCTCCTTTCATTGAAGTCCTTCAATCTCTTCGCATTACTTTCGGTGCTGTATAACATTTTAAAAGCTCCCTGACTGACAGGCATGGCCAGAGGCAGAGCTCTGCTGGAAGAACTGTATTGTAGAGAGCCTCTTCAGCAAAGAGCAGTGGTATAGCAGTTAAATTGAATAGAGCATGATTTTGGGGTTTGTGAAGCAGTGCAGAATATTCCACCACTTTTTAAATGTTGTTTATCTCCAGCTCCCATCTATGGCTAGCTATTCAAAAGGATATTTCCAGTTCTTTCTTTGGTTTTATTTTTTGCTGTGTTTCATGATTACCATGATTTTGCCATAAAAATTAGGCACATGCTCTGCAGCTGTGGATCAAGAGAGACAACGGAGTTTGCAACTGTGTTATGGATGAACACAATATGAACCTGATGTTACAGACCATTGAATGCACTGAAGAGGGAAAAAGTCATGTGAAGTGTTAAATAAAAAAAGTTGCTAGTGGAAACAATGCCAAATATATTGAGTGCAGTTGTCTAGTGTGGTAGGGTTCTTTGCTGAATAAAATCCATAGAGTACAAATAGTAATATAAGTGGGAAGTTTGTAGCCATTGTACCTAAGAATGTTTTACTCTAGGTGGAAAAAATTGGAATGTCTTGAGCACAAATAAGAAAACGTGTTTGGTTTTTTGTTTTTTGTGTTTTGTTTTTTTTTTTAAGAAAGGATCATAAGCAGACAGTTCTTCCATCATTTTTAATCCTTTCTGAAGGCAGAATTAAAACACTCACTTGCGCTAGATACCTTTTCACCACATGTATTTTTTTTTTTTTCTCTTTTTAAATTAAGACCTAAAACATAGCCTTTCTAATCAGAACATTTTTCTAAGGTGGATTTTTTTTACATCTTCAAACTTACTAGGTATTCCAATCTCCCAGTTATAAATCTTTTCTATTTAGATACTTCAGTGTGGACCTAACAAATAAGAATGTATCGGTTACTTATTGTTATGGATAGTAATAATATTATTCATAGGGCAAATATAACCTTTGGCAGTGTTTGAAAATGAAAACTGTATATGGTTAAGCACTTCACTGTTTCTTCTTTTCTGAGGTCCATATTGTGTCATTGATTTTTAAGAAGAGCTCTATTGATTTGGTAGAAACTTCTGCTTAAAAATGAATGATACAATATGGCCCTAATAAAGTGGTGAATTCCATAGTGATATAAATTGTATTCTTGTTTTTAAAATGCATCCATCTTAAATCCTACAAGCAGTATTTCTTTTACTTGATAACCAGGAGACTGTAGAGTAAGCTGTCTCTTCATTCTTAGGTTATAGGTCTTAATGAGACAAGATTATTAATTTGTTATTGTTTATTGTATAAATCTAAACTGTAGAATAGCTCCAATTTCTTTCAGAATGGATTGCTTAGATTTAGCAGTCTTCACTATGTCCTTACTGGGACCCGAGTCATAGCATTTTTAGATAGTGTGAGTACTCATTTTCACCAGTTTTATTGCTGCTGAATTTGGTGAAAAGTTGCAACTGACAGCTAGGGCTTTGTTTTATTGAGCTTGTTTCATGCTCCATAATATTTAAATATTTACACCCATAATATTTAAATATCTGCAACCTTTAGCACTGTCATTTTATTAATTTCAGGCAATGAATCCAAACATTTCATAAATACAAAAAGAAAGCATCCCTTGTTAATTATACTGTGGCTAGAAAACACAGTATATTTTCCTACCTGTCTTTCTGTTAACATGTTCTGTGCTGGTATAAAAAGAGCAATGTGGGACCATAACAATGCCTTTAGGATTGTTTTTTTGGTTGCTGATAGCATTTGGCTGCTACAAGGATAACCGCAGTTTTAATTGTCACCTTGATGTGATAGCTCTGTCTCAGCCCTGTAGTTAGTTAGCACTGATTTATTTTTAATCTGTGTACCTGGCATTTGTCAGTACAAATGAGTATCACGGTCTCATTTTACTGGCTTCCGTGTTTTTTCATTTTCAATGCTGACTGCAGTTCTATAATTTACTCCATATATCAGGACTGCATTTTTTAACATACTTGACAGTAGTCCTGAAGAGCAACATGGCTATCATTTTGATTCAAGGTTTGTTGTGAGAAGAAAATGTCAGTCATAGACTTTATATGGTGTGTCGGAAGTTTTTGGGTATTTATCTGTATGGACACTATTTCCCATTTATTATTTCCTGTGGATTTCATACTAATCTATCCTCCAGAATTCAAGGTTCAGTACAAACTTTGTCAAAGTCCATCCACAGACAGAAAGGGATGCTTTCAATGTGTTTTTCTAACAGAGACAATAAGCAAAGTATTCCTGCTCTGGACAGTAGGATGGAAGAGTGGGTCCCCTCTTCCCTCAATGTTTTCTGCTTAAATTGAGAGTAAATATTTTTTACATGACTGATAGGTAACAGTTTTGTCTAATAAGTGAGTCAAAAAGTTAAGGCAATGGGCTTATGTTCAGACAGACGCAAGAGTAACGCTAAGCACAGCAAGAATGAACTATTCCTGGAATAACTGTATGGTGTTCTAGAGCAGCTCTGTGCTACAATCAAAATAGCAATCTCTTTTAAAACTGTGATTCCTAATCTTTTCCTCTGTCTCTAGAAATGTAACTAGGTGTGAGAATTTTGATGAACACTTCATTGTAATTTTATGTAATTTGATGTTGCCATGTAAATCTCTTTTATAGGTCCCTTTAGATGGAATTTAATGCGGCAAAAACCTTGTCATCAGAAGGATTAATGCCTGCATTAGCATTTCCGCAATAAAATCAGAAGCTAAGTGGTGGAGGCCACAGACACCTCAAACCTGGATTCCTCTGCTCTGCATTAAGTGCTGGAGTTTTTATTACTTGCTGTAGGGAAGCCATTGCCAATGCTTACAAGGAACTGCTTATCCCTGCTTCTCTGGGTCCTGTTTGATGGAGGTCTTCTAACGCCACTGCATCCACAACCACAACAGACTTTAGGAGGGCCAAGAGAAAATGTCCCAGTGCCAGGGAGCAGATCATCTGCCCAGCGAGTCAAACGAGGCTGGGTGTGGAATCAGTTTTTTGTGCTGGAGGAGTACATGGGCTCTGAACCTCAGTATGTGGGAAAGGTAATTTTTTATTCTTTCTTTAAAAGCTGGAATGACACAGATTATTAGTAAAATGTGCTATAATCATGTACCTGTTTCTGGTGGGAAAATCTTCAACTGACAGTAGTTCCCTCTGTTCATCCCCTTCACAATTCAACTTCTCATATAGCCACTACAGACATTGTTATTTCTAGTGTACAAGTTTATAACATTTACTTTCTACCTTTGTATGTTTGTCTTATTTCTTTATTCCCCCTCAAAAAATGGGAGTTCTGAGATATTTATGGTGCGCAACTAATTTAATCTACTGTAACAGCCTTATTTTTTAGCAACAAATGCCAGACAGATATCAGAGATAAGATTTAAACCTGAAGTCTCTAGCCCAGAATGTGCAGTCATTTCTATGATTGTTATGGTTACTCCAATTCAGATTTCAGCTGACGAAGATACCTGCTTTTTGCTCTGTTATCCTGCACCTCAGTATAAATTACTTTTATTTTGATTGTTCAGATTGTTTGCAAGTATTTATTTTTTTTGTTTGCTTGTTTCAGAAATCAGACTCTTAAATTACAACTTTTTAGTCTGTGTGCTGACACACATACACAGGCAGAGAATGTATGCAGTTCTCTCATTTTACGGTCACTGTTTCTGTATTAGAGCATAAGTAATTTGATAGCCAAGTGTTCAAGGGGTGTGTGGGGTTAATTATATAATAGAGTTTTCAGAAAATAAACCTGAAAATGAGACCTGAAAAAATAGTAGCACAATCTATAATTGATGCTGTATATAATTTTCAGTGGAAGTAAAGGCCATTACTCAATGAAAATAAGAGGTCAAGAGCCCAATTCCTGAATCTCCAAATTCCACTTGCCTAAACAGTGAGGTTCAAATTCACCTGCCATAAGAAGGAGGCATCATGCTTCAGTTTGTATTTTAATAACATGTTTTAACTTTTTAAAATTTAAAAACTGGGAATGTGGATTGTGTTTTTTGATTTTATTTTTTTTTCCTAAATAGAATTCACAGAAAATTAATTATTCCTCCTACCCTTCCAGGAAGCTATTCTGAATAGAGGATGCATGAATAAAACAGCAAAAGACTGCATGTAGTTCACTAGATGATTTGACAAACCAGACAAAAATGTATTTGGATATTGCACTTGTATGCGCTAGTGTCAAGCACTGAAAAGTAAAAATTGTTTACAAGAAGCAGTATCCTTATATCACAAAGATAATATAATGTTTTACAGTCTGAAGAGAGAGGGATCACATAATGAAAAATTGCATCTTTGTGATGTCTGGTTGATACTAATTGCACTTTCTCTAACGCATCTTTGTTCTGGCTACTAGCTACCGATGCTAACTAAGACTTTAATCACATTCAGTGCTGTAGCACTGACAACATGATTGCTGTGCTTTTTACCTCAGTAGACAGAGTTGCTATTGCTGCACCACCGTCATTCATTAGACTCTATATCTTTATTTAAGCTAGCCTGGGTGGTCATTTAGTGTCAGTTCTAAACAGCCAAAATACTAATAATTTTCCACAAAATGTACTATTGTCAGTATATTTGAATTTCAGCTTATAAACAACTTCTGAACTAACCTGATATTTTCATGAAGAGTAACACTATCACATCACAGATTTGCCTGTCATGTTTTTTAATTCTTAAGACTTTTTTTAACTGTTAAATGTTGTGGAAAAGACACTTTCCAAATGTGAGGAAAAATCTAATTAAAGTGTAGCACACACAATCGTGATATGTCTTGACATAATATAATATACCAATGTTCCCTAAAAAAACCCAACAAAATAAAATATGGAATTATATTGGTGGTGGATATTCAAATAAATTTGAATATTAAATTATACCTCAATAACATTAAGTTAAAAAATTGCTTCCAGAATAATGTAATTCATTCTGGATTACTGTTTTTTTCAACACTGTTTACTGCCTGTTTGTTATAACTTATTTCTTTCTGTATTAACTATTTGTTTTCATATACCTGAAAAAAAGAACCTGTCAGGTTTTACATAATTCTTTGCCTAATCTCTTTAGGATCACTTTCAAAAAAACCCCAACCATAAAACAACAACAAAAAAACAAACAGAAAAAAAAAAAGAAAAAAACAAACAGAACAGAAAAAACAAACAAACAGAAAAAAACCCAACAGTTGGAGATGTGTTTTCCCTTTTTTTCCCCACAAAGTTTTCTTAAGAAGGGAGATCACTGAGTGGGAGAAGTTCTTTAAAAAAATTGTGGTTTTAAATACTGATGCTGAAAGCCATGGTTTCTATAAATTTAAACCATTACCAACATACTGAAATACACTCAACAGTGACTATTAAATATATTTAGATCTTATGTAATTTTTTTAAATTATAGAAAATTATTAAGGTAAGAAATTCAAATTATTTTGATCAAAGAAATACATTTGGTTTATATTTACCATAAATTAGCTTTATTCCAAAATCATATTTTTGAAGACACTTCTTTCCATAATACTGTTGTGCTATATTTTAAAGTGATATTAAGTATATGATAAAGGGCAGGATATTTCATCTGACCTGAAATCACAGGTTTTTTTATCTTCTTCCAACCATCATAGCCAGACACAATATAGAGATATGTTCCTTGGCTTTTGCATTACTTGTAATAGAAAGGCTGCACTAATAACATCACAATTATTTATAAGTAGCAGTTTAATATGTTTATGAATTCAGCTGACAATTGCATTAAACACTTAGGGGTGACTAGTTAATTTTCAAAGCCACCTCTAAGAGAACACAGATTTACAGCAATAATGTCAGCTGTTATCAGCCAATGCACTATTCCTTTTATGTCTGTTTTTAGAAGACTATCTCAGGAAGTGTCAAGCAGCAAATCAAAATATAGCTTAGAAACTGATGAGGATTAGTCTAGCTCACAGTTAGAGATCTTGAAATAGTCTTCATGTTGACACCTGAAGAGCCATTTAACCTGAATATGAAATAAAAATTTGGAAATCATCTGCTTCCATAATATGGAAGAACCATAAAAATCCATCTGATTGCCAAACAAAAGATATCCCCCTTTAGCAGAGATCCATGTAAGCAAACCCAGGCTACAAAGCATAATTGGAATATGATGTTACCATGTGATCCATTAAAACTGAAGGGATGCTGGAAGGCTTGCAGTAAAATAAGACTTGCTCATGTACTTACTTGGCTGTGTTTTATGTGTTTTCCTGGTACTGTAAAGCTCCAGAAGGCCATGCAAAACAGCACATGTGGATTAAGATAAAAAAGTTCATTCAACTTTTTTTTTTTTATTAGAAGCTCAGTTCTCAATCAATGGTGATAGAAATCATCCATGATCCTCAAGCATGGCCATGTCCCAGCACAGTTTCTAGTGACTTAGCAAGGTAGCAGTTTAATTGCCCTAATGCAGGAGTGGCTCAAGAGGGAGTGACCCTACCAGAACATTATAAATCTTGCTGTAATCCTTGTGTATTTTTGTGGTTCAATAGTGACATGCAGGGGCAGCCATTTTTCTTCTGTTATCTAGGGTACAACAACTAAATATTCTCAGCTTGCAAGATACTATCTTACTAAGGAATAATGTATGTTTTGCAACATTTTGTTCTTCAAACCTCCGTTATATTATACATACATACATTGCTACAGATTTTTGTTGTTGTTGTTGTTATGATTCTTACCAGATGAAAAATATAATAGTCACAACTGCCCTTTGGCAGTACAGGGTGCACGTAACAATATGGTATTTTTCATCTGCCTCAGGCCTGAGAAAGCACCATACATCAAGGCAGAAACAGCACTGATTTGGAGGAAGCAGAGCTCTATTATCTGTGACTAGACCAGTACTTTTCTAAAATCTAATAATTCCTAAGCATCAGTATAGAACTCATGTATGCATTTCATAGTGGATAGTTTATAATATAATGAAATGAATGTTGATGACTTTCCATCAGGTTTAAATCAACAGCTTTTTCTGAATGTGCGCTCTGATTTTACAGTTATTTTCTCTATTGGGGGAGTGCCCGCAGGACAGAGCAGCCTGAGAAGGAAATTTTGCACTGTTTGTGCAGAATCTGTTCTCAGCCAAATTTACAGTGCTGTGGGTATCATTTTGGTGTTACTCACAAGTGTTGAGTTAACTTGAAAGAAAAAAATAAAAGGACAAGTAATATATGCAATGAATTTGAAAGCTACTACTATTTGAAGAAAAAAAAAAAAAACCTGAAGTCTCTGTTCATATCTGTATTCTGATTAATCTATTTAAAAATAAAATTAGATTTCTACTAGGTTTTTGGTAAGAGAGTCACAATAATATTTCATTTAAAGCTATCATAAGGGTTTTTCCTGACTTACCAGATTCTGTGCTGGTAGCTATCTATGCTGAAGGACCAGTCACTAGAGACTAAATCAGCTCTCTTCCTGGAAGGACTATCTCCTCCATTTATTCTATTTACCAGCCCTTGGACCTGCATCTGGAGAATAGCAGTGGGTTTCTTGTCCCAGGTTCTCATATCCTCTTTATATTTATCATGCAAGAGAGACCACAGATGGCATCAAAGCAGGTCCCATCTCTCTTGTTGTTGTCTCTTAGCAGGACATCTCCACTTAATGGCTGTAATACAAGCTCCACTTTCTCTAGGGAGGTACTGGGATTTACTTTCCCATCTGTCCAGCATCCTATTCCTTCTGTCAGTCATTCTTGAAATGGCTGAGGTGTGGAACTGATGGGTATCAGAGATCATGTCTCCATAGTGTTGTGCTTTGAAAGCCAATTCACACACATTTGGTCTTTCATAGTCCTCAAAACATCCCATGAAGGAGAATATATGGGCATGTGCTGCTGGTACAGCCTACACAAACCTCTGGAACATGGGTGTGTCACACAAGACTTCATCAGGATTTGTAATCCCATGGTTATCACAGATAATAGCTAAGATTAAGGTAATAGCTAGATTGCATAGGTAATTCTCTCAAATACCTGATGGCTCTCTCAAGAGTGGATGTTCTGCTTCAGTGCCAGCTGATGTCACCCTTATTGGGGTATCTCTCTTATGGATGAAAGAAGTCAGCTCCATAAGGTGGTAGTTCCTGGCTTTCTACCAATTGCTTTATCAATACTGGTATCTCTGGCCAGGGATCCCAACTGCCTGGTTTCTCTTTAATCCATGTCATAGATATCAGCCTCACTATCAAAGTATCAGAGCAACCAACAAGGAAGTGGCTCACCTTCATTGCAGTTAAAGTCCTTTCTTATGAGACACAAGTCCTTAGAAAGAAAGGTTGGACAAGATCCTCATCCTCATCTGCTTGAGAGGGGCCTGCTCCTCCACCTGCTTGAGAAAGGCCTGCTCCTCCACCTGCTTGAGAAGAATCTTCTCCTTCATCCTCTTCTGCTCTTGTGAAAACTTGAGATTTCAGATGGGGATAAGGGCTGGGACCTTTTGCCTTGGCTTCACCCTTGGTCACAGGTTTAACTTTTGCTCCTTTGTATTGAGTGGCAGTGGCCTTGGTCTTTGCAACAGCAGCAGTAGTGGCAGCAGCCTGTGGGGGAGTGGCAGTGGCATGTCCCTCTGCGCATCCACAGTACATTGTAAGCATTCAGCAGAAGCATCCTTAGTGAAACAATGCTATTCAGATAAAGAGCTGGGAGATTCAGCCCGAGGGAAAATGGAGAGGTAAAACTGAACCTGCTGCTGCCATTAACAACACAGGTCTTTCTGTTCACATGAGAATTTGTATTGTACACATACAATGCCACCATACAGATCAGTATCAATACCTCTGTGGTCACTAGATAGATTATTACATGGTTGATTATGGCTATAGTCCTGTCAATAAATGATAAAACAGTAACAAGAGCAGCTACACAGAGCAGTATTATCCCAGCTGCATAGGACATGTACAACTGCATGTTGGGAAAAAAGTCCAGCAAAAACATTGCAGAAATTATCTGTCCAGTTTTCTGCCTGACAACATATACAGCAGAAGTGTTGCCTGTAGCTGTCTCTGGGAATACTCCCATCAGACGTGGAATTCTAAACATTCAGCCAATCAGAGTTTATAGCCTGGGCTTAAGGTACAGTCCCACATTGGGCAACAATAAATTTTTGTCACAGTTTGACTCACGATTGGCAATTAAACCAGGAACAACAATGCCCTCAATCAGCTCCCCCTCCCACCCAGGTAGTAAAAAGAGAGAGAGAATAAGGAGAGAGGCTTTCCAGACTGAAAACTTAACAGCTTTAATTAAATACTAATTATAAAATAAAATATGTACAAATATATGCAAGTATGTGCAGGAATGTACAACCCCTCTATCACCTCCCTTCACCCCCAGCAACTCGCACAGCACTCTCCTTAGCTGTGAACAGTCCCAAAGAGTCCCACACTGCTGCTGGAGATAGCAGAGGAGTAGACAGGAGCTAAGGGGAGAATTATGAGTGTCAGGAATGCATGGGCCTAGGGATCAAATGAGATGGAGTCATCCCTGGATTCTGGCCATGAACAAAAGAAGGGAAGAAGAACTTGACTTCCATGATCCCTGAATTTATACTAAGTGCCATGTAAATACATGGATGCAATAATGTGTTTTGCCAGTTTTCCCCTCTGTCTAGTCCACTCCTCTCTATGGAAGTGTTGTAGATATTACCCTTCTGCTCTTTTAGTATTTGAAAAAGCAGATTCAACAAGAAGAACAAAGTGTCCTTGGTCTCTCAGCAGTAACTATAAACATTTGGTCATTATCAGTCCACTGGCTGGTAAACTTGCTGCTGCTTTCAGCAAATGTGCCACTTAAAACAGAGAGTTCACTGGATAAAAAACCAAAAACAACCAGTAAAAAGAAAATTTGCTTTATCCTGGCTCAAACTGGGACATATGCCCACAGCTGAAGTAAAAATACTAAAGAGAAATTTGTGTATAATTTCCATTAGTCATTTCCATGGTGTCTTCTTCAAGGAGATGAGACTTGTTTTAGGCACCACTGATAGTAATGTGTTAATTGACTCCCATGATGCAGGACATTACAGTTACTAATTTCTGGATGATTTTAATTTGAAAGATCTTTCAAATAGGATTTATAATAATGAGTTTGTTTTGTACAACTTTAACCCACAGTGATTTATATACCCAATTCTGTCTGCAGAGTGAAGCTCTTGCTGGGCCTTGGTGATCCTTGGATGGTAATTTAAAGCATGACCAAGCATGATCACATTAGCCGGACTTACTAAGCTGTCTGACTGATTTTATACCATGCACGTTTTCAAGTAAAAGCATTGTCACAATTTATTACAGATAAGAAAATTGATGAGGAGAAATGAAGCAGTAAAAAAACTGTAAGAGGAATCACAATGCCAGGCAGAACTCTGTACTTCTCATCTTGCTGTGTTGAGCTGAGACCATTATATCTCTTACTTACATCTGTTTGGTGAAAAAGATGATGACTTTAAAAGCTTTCCATCCTGTATATTGCATAAAGTATGGGAGAGACAAAACAATTTTGACAGCTGCATGTGAAAGCATGAGAAAGAAGTAGAACCATAGAAATGCAAAACTCCCATGAGGAAGTCAGACTTTCATTTAATGTTTACTTTTGGAAGTTTCATCTTCCAAGATGAGCAACTTAGAACATTTCTCATTGATCGAGTGACTTCACTTACTGATTTATTTAGGTAGCTCGTAGTGGGAAAGTTAGAAGTAAAGAAGTGATAGTAGCAACACCTTTTGCCTGTGGTCCTCGTAGTCATTGAAATTAGGTATTCAGAGATGAAACAAAGACGTGAACTATGTTTTCATTAATTGCATGAGAGAGGAGAAAAAGTGAGTTCAGGACTAGGAGACATCAAAATGTCCCTTGTCCTGTCACTCCATGCCCTTGTAAAAACTCCCTCTCTAGCTTTCCTGTAGGTGCCCTTCAGGTACTGGAAGGCCACTGTGAGGTCTCCCTGGAGCCTTCTCTTCTCCAGGCTGAACAACCTGAACCCTCTCAGCCTGTCCTCACAGGAGAGGTGCCTCTGATTTTTTTTTTATTTTTTTTTTATTTTTTAATGTCCTTCTTATGTTGGGGGCTCCATAACTGGACACAGTCTTCCAGATGGGGTCTCACCAGAGCTCAGCAGAAGGGCAGAATCACGTCCCTTGACCTTATGGCCACGCTTCTTTTGATGCAGTCAAGGACATGACTGGCTTTCTGGGCTGCAAGCAGACTTTGCTTGCTGGCTCATGCTGAGCTTCTCATTAACCAACACCTCCAAGTCCATCTCCTCAGTGGTGATTTCAGCCCTGACAGCATTGACACAGGCTGAAAGTAAATCTAATAGAGTTTTAATTACTAATAATTAGCTTAAATTCTGTTTTCTTCTAGAGAAGGCTTTGTTTCATATATCGGTTTAAGGAAAATTTCCATATTGTTAATTATTGCTACATTAGAAAATATAAAAAGAGAATTAAAAAAAAAGTTAAAATAGAATAGATGAAGAATAGTTAAAATAGAATAGTTAAAATAGAATAGAAGATTTAGAGAGCTACTCAAGAAGCAAGATGGCAAGACAGAGCAATTTTATGAGAATTCAGAAATGATAGCAAAAAGGGTGTAGATAGACAGTAATGGAGGGGTCAAGATCCTCCTTTTAGAGCTGGCGGGACTCCTGCCACTTCAGCAGGAAAGTAGGATTGCAAAGGATGCCCCATACATAATATCACAGTATAAAATAAGTTTTGTCGCTGCACTAACAGCTAATTAAACAATTATATTTTTCCTCTAGGTTCACATACCTGAGCATTGTATTCTATAATTATTCGTTCCGGTAATTGTAGCTAAAATTTTATGACTGAGCTATGGCAGTGTTAGCTTAAATAGTGAAAAAATGCTTGAGAAATATGGTGGTGTTTTTTTTTCTAAACAGTTGAGTGCAGTAGTTGTTCTTGTATTTACAACAAGAGAAAAAAAAAGAGTGTGTAGAACAAAGCTGAGCTTGGAACAAAACCCCTGTCTTCTAGCACCAACTGTAATTACAGAAGTTATTTTTTGAGTACATTGTATTTACTTTAACAGTCCATTCCTGAACATGTAAGCTAGAGTTACTATTGATGCTGTTGAACTATTGTAATTATGACCTTTCTACTGCTTGCTAAAAAAAAAAATCACTAATAGATGATTCACTTTTAGTGTCATGAAAATACTTAATTGGTCACTGAAAAAAATATTTCTATGTTTCATCTTGGATACTCTTTTGATACTTCATTATCAGTAGGGATTTAGGCTGGGGCCTATGTTAGTGAACATTATCATAAATGATGTGCAAAAAGGTGTGAGTATCCAGGTGACAGCGTTTGCTGTTCATGTGAAATACTTGAGTTAGCAAAGACAAAGGATGAATTGGAAGAATGGGAAAGGGCCTTATGAAACAGGATTAAAGTATACAACAAAATTTTATATGAAGTGGTACATACGGAGGGGAGGAGGAGATAATTATAACTTCATTAATAAAGTGTTGTGCTCTGAGGCAACCATAATCTCTCTCAAATGAGATCTTGTTTTATAATACTTGTATGCATATTTGCTCAGTGTGTGGTGAGGGCCAAAAAGGCAAATGGGATGTTAAAAATTGCTAGCAGCAGCAGAGGAAAATTAATTTCATCAATACAGTTTTGTGTCTAAATTTCTGGTGAGCCCATATGTCCAACACTAAATTATTTATCTCTGGTCTCAAAGAAGACATGTGTCCCAAAGAACCGGTACAAGTACAAAGAAAGATAGAAAGGAAATCAGTACCTTTGGTCTGACTCCTTGACAGGAACAACTGAGTAAGATGAGATTCCTTGGCCTGGAAAAGAGATGAAGAAGATATGAAAAGTCTCCTTAATGTCTCAAACAGTATGATGAAGTGAAAGGGGATGAATCCCTCCTTCACCAAGGTAAGATGGGGGATACTGAATCAATCCAAGAGGTGGCACATTGAGAGCAACGAAAAGGAAGTGACTAGTATCAGAACAAGGGGCAACAGGTGCAAGTTGGAACATATGAAGTTCCATTTAAATATGAGGAAAAACTTCTTTACAGTGAGGGTTATGGAGCACTGGCATAGGCTGCCCAGGGAGATTTTGGAGTCTGCATCTCCAGAGATATTAAAAACCTGCCTGGATACCGTTCTGTGTAAACAGCTCTAGTTGGTTATCCTACTTCACTGGGAGAGTTGGACTAGATGATCTCTAGAGGTCCCTTCCAACTCTAGCAATTGTGTGATTCTGTGATTCACAAAATGTATAGAGCTAAAATAGGTAATTCCCTGCCAAAGGGTGCTGCAGGTATAAGAATTTTTCATGTGTGGAGAAGGAAAGTGAAAAAGTTAATGAAAAATCAATCCACTGAAGGCTAGTAACTACAGAGTTGTCATTAATGTCTCTACAAATTACTGGAGGCTTGAAAATTATGTGGTGAACTGTGCTTTATCCTATACTTTTCTCCACATACCTGCTTTTGGCCTTTGCTAGAGGCAGAGTTATGGGTTGGAGGACAGTGCAGCACACCATTCTTCTGTGATCACTGGCAATAAGAGTTCTCCATTTAGGAAAAAATGTAAATGAGAGACCTTAAATGAGAAGTGTTTGTTTTGGTCTTGTTCTCAGAAGTGATTAATTTAACTTGGTTGAAAGTCATTTTAACAGTTTGATGGGCAGGAATATGATCAAAGAATAATTCCGTTCTAAAAAGATTAATCTATTTACTTAAATATTATTTCTCCCAGTGAAAATATAGACATTACTACTTCTATGTAAAATGCAAATATCTGCAGTATTTTGTGTTTCAATGTACTAGTTCTTTAGTGAATGTGGCTATATTAGTAATAATATTGGTTTAGCAACTTTAAGACAGTAGTGCTGATGAGCATCCTACTATGATAACAGAATCTGTACAAGGGGTAATGGATTTACAGGGTAAGAGGATAGATTAAGGTTGGCTATTGGGAAGAATTTATCTTCTGTGAGGGTGGAGAGACACTGGAACAGGTTGACTGGACCCGTTGTGGCTGCCACTTCCCATGAAGTTTTCAAGGCCAGTTTGGATGGGGCTTGGAGCAACATGGTCTAGTTGGAGGTGTCCCTGCCTATGGCAAGGGTGTTGGAACTAGATGGTCTTTAAAGTCCCCTTCAGTGTGATGCTGAGAAAAACATCCTGTTTGCAAGAATTTTGTGACACTTGCACATATTCACACCTTGTAAGCTGGCTCAGTACCTACCATTTCACACTGTTTTCTAGTCGTTGTAGCTGGCAAAGGATCTTCCTCTAAAAGATCCTTAAAAAGAACTGAGCCTGCTCAGGCCCCCTGCAAGCCCCTCAGAGGACCCTTTATCTCTACAGTTAGCCTAAGGGCTGCATGTCTACATTATGCATGGCTGTGGTCATACTTAGTATCCTTTCAGCTGAAAGACTGAGCTTGTGCTGCAGTGTGCACACCCAGTTTTTCATGTTGCCTGTGTGATTGTCTCTCTTCCTCCAGACAAGAGAGAATCAGCTCAGTCTGTGCTCAGGCCAGCTTGAGCATGGGCGGGGACTCGATCACATGCAATGAAACCTCCCAAGCAAGCTCATAATCTGTATGTATCACAAATGTGACAACCCCTGAACTGCAGGTGTACCTGCACTCCAGCCCCAACTCAAATGTGGCTGCAGAAGACAGATATGAAGCACTAATATTTCTGTATGTCTTCTTGATGTGATGTTTTATCTTTTTATACGAATCTTACTCCATTCTGAGCAACTGCAACAGGTTGTTCAAATCATACTTTGCAATCTTCTTCACAAAACTGAAGAGACCTGGTAAAGTGGGTAGGAATTGAAATCATGCCAAGTTAGTCTGACTGCCTGATAAACTGAAAAGCAAAAACTAAATGAAAGGAGGCTTTTTTTATACCTTCTGCTGTACTTCTATGGAAGAAGCCCTTGTTTAATTTACAAATTCAAAAACCTTCAGAGTTTCTTATATATTTGCATGTAATCTTGGTATAGAAAATGAATACCACATAAATTGGAGGAGAGTAGATGTCGTGTGTGTTGAGTAAGAATTTAGGCCTGTCAGGAAGGAGTGTGTACACCAGTCTTTGATTTTTCTTTACTTCTCTGGGTCTTTAAAAGTAGTTTTCTGGTCCTTAAAGTGCTTTAAAGAAGCTTAAGATGAAGTAGGTGAAAGAGAATTTTCAGTTCTTGTATTTTAGAGGATAATGTCAATAAATTAATTTTAGTTAGTAAAACCTTTTATCCCTGTGACTATGGCAGTGAGTAAATCATAGTCCCTGGTGATGACACTGTGCCATTCATCAAAGGTTGTTCTATTCAATTATTTTCTGGTTGTTGCTTTTCAGCAGTGTTGTCTGAGTAAGCTGTTGATCACAGCTGATTATGAGTATTTTTTTCTGTATCTTGATGCTGATGTGGGATTACTCTGTTGAAAACAGTACAGTTTTTCAGAGCTCTATAACAGAGAAATCAAAGATGTGTCGAAACACAGATTTGGTAGTTAACAAGAGTTACTGTGTCAAAAAACATCAGCCTATAGTTATTTATGTATTATGTCTTTTACGCAATAAATATTATAATTTTAAAAGTGGTGCAGAGCAGTCTAATTGCTCTAACAGTGTTTTTTTCTTTGAGAAGTGAAGCATAAGCTGTTGAAGAGCAAGCCAAGGGAAAAAATGTCATTGAAGTTATCAGTGCATTGTCTTTCTTCTAGAATCTGAGAACACTTTTTCAGCACTATCATGTAAGCCAGTTAATAGCTACTGTTTGTCAAATCCAGCTGTATCTGCCCAACAGCAGATAACTACTTCTAGTTTAAACCTAACTGATGTCAGTAGTAGAGCCTGAGAAAAAAACAACACAGTGAGTGTTTGGGAAATCAGTAGGTTCCTTCGTAAGCCTAGTGGATTCTGGCAGACAGGATTTGTGCAGTTTAAGAACTGTAGTAAAGATGCTCAAAATTTGAAACGCTGTTCATTTTTACTAAGAATTTCTTTTCAGTAAAGGTATGTATTAATGTGGCATTTTAAAGAAGTACAGTATTTACTTCTTTTGAATAATTTCTGTGCTGGTAGACCAATTTGGTATTATCAAAATGTTGAAGGGCTATTGCACACGTTATCTATATTAGAAACAGTAATTCTGCCTTTTTTTTTTAATAGAGCAAAACACAGAATAAAAATAAGTTATTCTTTCATGTGGGATGCAAACAAGATTGGTTTATTTATCATTTTGACATGTTCATTGCAATATTTAATTTGCCACGTCTGAAAGCTTTTGTAGGGCCTGGTTCCGAATTGCACTTACTACATAATTTGTTCTTTGGCAAGCTGAGTGTGAAATTCTGCCAGGTGAGTCTTGTAGCAACTATAGCATAATTTTATTACCAAGGGTAGTTAAATTAGATATATTTTCAATTAAAAATAAATTAATATGTTAGCTATTATTTTGTTTTGGAGGAACTTTTTGTTGTTGTTCTGAGTTTTGTTTTTGTTGGGTTTTTAAAAGAAATTTTAGTTGATCCTACACAAAATGATTTGTTATTTCCTTTTTCCACTTACTATCATATTTCTAAGGTACTGTGATTCAGAGAGGTGCTTTTATGGGCCTCATCACTAAGGCATCTGAACATTGCAATGATTATCCTTGTAGTGACTCTGTGAGACAAGTAAGTAGTAGCTCTCTTCCATAAACTGGGAGTTGAAACACAGAAAAGACTGAATATTTTGTCAGGGCAACTAACACAGTTGTATTGAAACTCTACAGACTAGAAAGTCCATTCTGTTTTTTTGTATTATTTTTGCATGTGTTTTTGTAATACAAATAATAATCTACAGTGTGATACGATCTGAAATGATAAGTAGGAAGTTCTGTCTACACTTGTAAAGATAGTAGGGTAGCAAGCAGGGTATTAGCATAAAAAAACAAGAAGGTAACTTTTGGATAGTAAATACCTATTAAGCAATGCTAATTGAGTGTTAGCAACTTACTAGTAGGTCTTATGCTAGATTTAGAGCAATGATTAAAATAATACCTATAGGCAATGTTATAATACGACTGCAGTCATTTCTCTTATGTTTAAAAGGATCCTAATGTCTTAAAGCTTCAAAGCTTAAAAGTAAAAACTATCTTTAATATTTAAAATTAGCCAGTTAAAATATTAATAAGAATTCACATATTGGGATTTGATACTTCTTAACACTTTATTTGGTTACAGACAGGTGTCCCTTTCTCTCAACTTCTTGAGGAGTAACCACTTGAGCATGTTTCCCCTCTGAAGGTGAGAAGGTTCAGCACACCTCCTAGGGAAAGTGTGCAGGGGTCTTTCTGATTAAAGATGGGACTAGGCTTTTATAGAATAAAGTGACTGGCTGTCATTTAACTACTTAGCCATGCCTCCAAAATCCTTTATTGGAAAACAAAAGAGGAAACAAAGGAAAAAACAATAAAGTCTTTTCTCTCATTAAGCCAATTCTTTTGTTTATGTATCAGTTCTGGTTTGGTTTCTGTTTGGCCTAGCTGGAGCCAAGCTGGGTTCCATGTTCTCCCACACAGGAGAGCAGCTGGTGCCACAGATACCATCTTTGAAATTGTCACCAGTTCAGAGTTTACTATGTCCTTTGATTTCTGTGGAAACTCTCCAACTCCATGCTAAGTGCAGTGAAAAGACAGTGTGAGACTGGGAGACAAAGATCAATTGAATCACAAAAGGAAACGAGGTAAGCCCAGTGAGGCAGAGGGTCCTGCTACACTGTATACATGGATTCTCAAACTAGATTATAAAATTACTAAAATAACAGAGAAAACAGACAAGCAAAACTATTGTGCTGTTAAACTCTTAATACTCTATCTGCATTATGCTTTAGCTTTTTGACTTGTGTTCCTTGGAATAGATTATTAATTTGTTTCTTTGGGGAGGCCAGCCCCGGAGACTGATTCTGAAGTAGTATCTTTCTCAGACTATTAAATAATTCTGACAGGCTGCTCATTTTCTTTAATTATCTCCAAGTATCAGTAGTTAAAAACTTGTAAAAAATAATGGTATGAGTAATTAGCTTATTGGCCATACTTTTCCTTTAGGCGATACAAGATAATAAGAAGTGTACTACATTTGATGACATTTTATACATTATACAGACAATTTTGCATTACTGGGAAAAATATAAAATCTTATTTGGGGAAAAAAAGCCTGAAATCCCTCTGCCAAATATCCACAGGACAGGAACCAAAGATTCTTTGATGCTGTTTGTGCAGGTTCTGTTACAATATTTGTAATATCAGACAGTTGCTATACTGTGAGTTAGATAAATGTGCAGAAGTTATTTGCTTCAGCAGTTTATCTCCAGTATTACTTTCCAGTAATGTAGTTCAAGCTGCAGGAAAAAAAAATGCTACAAAGGTAAATATAGGTAAAGTTATGTAATGAGTTTGCAAAGCCATTGACCTTGAATCATGATCATGTTTTTAAATAGCTAAAAATAGTTTATAGTCTTAGTATTTATGGGTGTTATAAACTAAAGGACAAGATGAACAAGGGCCTCAACCAATGCATACCAAGAAAGATAATGTTAACAGTTGTCTAAAAGCTGCCAACACCCCATAAGATATTGACAAATTTTATTAACAAAAATCCTTTTCAGAAATTTGATCTTCAGGGATTTTAAAGTCAATTTTCATTTTTCCTGCTAAATTCCAGTGCACTGCACATTATGCCACCACTAATTTTATAACCAGCTGATGAAGTAAAGCTGCATAGCTTTTATAGCTTGACTTAAAGAGAAATTGCCTTTGCTTACAATAAAGATTTAAAGTAAATCCCACTTCCATTTTGAGCTGTGTTCCAAAAATAAATTAGACCTTTCCTAAAAAACTAACTTTTATTCTAAATAAAAAGTGGGTATTATCCTTTGTAAGTACTGAAGTCCTGATCGTGTTTCATAATCATGGCATTTGTGTGGTGCCTGATAGCTAGTATTTTCATTCTAATAGCTAGTGTTTTCATTCCAGTCTAAACTGCACTTTTGAGGCAAATCTCTTGATCATTCAGTCTTGCTTACTATTGTTCACATCAGGAGAGGTCTTGGAGGGTAAAAATTAGATCGCTTCTGGCTAAAAATAAGCCAGGAGGATGCACTACATGAATTGGCACTTAGTCCTTTGAAACAGATGAGATCTTGTCCGCAGCAAAAAAACCCTGAGATATTGATTGTGGAAAGCACTTCTCGGCATCAGCTGCTTCATTCTACAGATCCACTCTTACTGGTTCATGTTACTTGGTAATATAGGTACAGCTCATGTCTAATAAAAAATAGATTTGGAGAAGCTACCCAAGGCTAGCTGAGCGCAGGCATGTTTATTCAGTCCACTTTCCCTATCTTTTAGTTAAATTTTCCAGTGTTTTTAAGGAGAACTACTGAGCAGAAGTGATTTATAAAGTCAAGTAACTGAAGGTGAGGAAGAAATTATACAGAATAGTAGTATAAAATAGGAGAGTATTACCTCAGTTTTTGGAGTATTTCTTTTGTGATATTTATATTTATACAATTTATATGAATAAATATGGCTTGTTTTCATGCTTGTCATGTACACCTTTCATAGGCTACAATCCTTGAAAAAGTCTAGGTACTAGAAAAAAAAAATAATCTTTACATGATTTACACAAAATCAAAGCATTGGCAGGCTATTGAGTGAGAGTCATGGAATCCTAGAATGGCTTCAGTTGGAAGGGACCTTAAAGATCATGTAGTTCAAACACCCCTGCCATGGGCAGGGACACCTCCAACTAGACCAGGTGGATCTAAGCCCCATCCAATCTGGCCTTGAAAACTTCCAGGGAGGTGGCAGCCACAGTTTCACTGGCCAACCTGTTTCAGTGTCTTGCCACTCTCACAGAAAATAATTTCTTCCTAATAGCTAATTTAAATCTATCCTTTTCCAGTTTGAAACCGTTCTCCCTTGTCCTATCACTATATGCCCTTGTAAAAAGTCTCTCTCCAGCTTTCCTGTAGGTGCCCTTCAGGTACTAGAAGGCTGCTATAAGAACTCACTGGAGCCTTCTCCAGGTTTAATTTGTGTTTGCATAGAGGCATTAAAGCTGAGCCCCTCATGAAGCTGACTTACTGGCTGGAATGGCTGGAATTCCTTTGAATTGTTTCTCTGGTACTTCTCTGTTGGCTCCTGTTACCTCAGAAGCCCCTGGCTCGTCTCTGTAAGACTTCAAGTGTGCTGCAGTGTATGTAGCCCATCTTCAAGGAACAGGCTGAGAGCTCTCACTAGCATCTCTAACCTTGCCATGTCATCCCACAGCTTGTCACAGGAAAGCCTGCTATTACTCTAACACCCCATCCCCCCCCACCACTCCCCTCTCAAGTCTAGTTTAAAGCTCTGCCAATATGCCCTGCAAGCTCTGGGGCAAGGAACCTCTTCCCCCTCTGAGAAAGGTGAATCTCATGTGATGCCAGCAAGCCTGGTGCTGTGTAGGCCAACCCATTATAAAAAAACACAGAACTGTGGCAGTGACACCAGCCATGGAGCCATGTATTAATAGACTGACTGAATCTGTCTCTTCCAGTGTCACTGCTCACAACTGGAAGAAAAGAAAAAGTATCCTCTGTCCCAGTTTCCCTCACCGACCGTCCCAAGGCCCTGAAGTCTGTTTTGATCGTTCTTGGACTATGCGTTGAAGCTTCATCACTGCCCATATGGAAGATGTGTAACAGTTAATAGTCCAAGGGCCATACCAGGATAGGAAGTTTCTTAGTGAGGTCCGTCCCAGGAAGTACATCAAATTTCCCTAAGAGGAGGGTCTATTTAGACAGATTTTTTTCACAGCACTAATGAACGATAACATGAGGTCTAGTTAATTTTTTTTAAAAGGAAGTAAAATTAGAATAGTCTGACAAAAAAATGATTTCTTCAAGAGAAAGTTTAGGTGT
This sequence comes from Chaetura pelagica, assembly GCF_000747805.2. Classification (NCBI taxonomy): domain Eukaryota; kingdom Metazoa; phylum Chordata; class Aves; order Apodiformes; family Apodidae; genus Chaetura; species Chaetura pelagica. Next base: position 206,582 of record NW_009951997.1, on the reverse strand, counting down.
AAACAAAAATGTAAAAGGAGTTAAAAAAAACAGAAATAATTTGGTAAATATTGGTATATGCTGTTAATAGTATATTTATTCCTGTGAAGGTCAGTACTTTCTCCTCAATACATGCTCATAAAAATATTCACTCTAATTTTTTCTAAGCTACAAAAATTAATATTTCAAAACTTTTTATATATGAAAAAGAGGAGAAGGGATGCATACATTATTCACTGTCTGTGACAGTGAAATCTTGTATGTAGAATGCAGTCTAAAATGCCATCATTGCGGGTTTTTTCCTGTAAGATTCTCATAAAATACATATTTTTAAAAAGCTTGGCTATGTAAAATTAATTTGCCCTTTATTTTGGAAACATTTGCTAGCTGGTTTGCAACATCCATTAGTAATGCATATGATTTACATTTGATTGGTTTTTTCCTCTTCTTCTTTTCCGTGTTTTTTTTTTTTCTCTCTTCCATGGCTTACCAAGAAAAAGAACTAATTTAAAACAAGCATATGGAAAACGTGGTTGTATATTTGTGTGTGTAAAAACAGCAGCTGTGGAAACTTAATTTGATTATTTACTTTTGTGCTGATAAATGATCCAAATGTTCTTCTCATAGGCCCTCTGGTTCCACTGTCTTGACCTTTAGTCTTTTCATCCCTGAACCTTTATTGAGCTGACTCAGTTTCATATGGAAGGAGGACAAGTTTGCTTTAGTTGGTGTTCTCTGTTGAAATAATTTTCTTTGCTCTTCTGAATCAGCTGGAGTTACTAGGATTGATCATTTCTTAGGTGTTCCCAGCTGAAATTGTATGAAGTTAGATTATTCTGCTCCACTTCTCTTATTCTTGTTTGGGGTTCTGTTTCTTGAATGAAAAGCAAACTTAATGCTCATCTACTGCTGCTATTATGCTGAAAGGCAGCAAAAAAAAAATGAGTACTGCCATTAAAGTCACTATATTTTCAACCAATTCCATTTACAAATTGTACCACTGAGATTCATTGTACCCTATTTCTTTGTCTGTTTCCCTTTTTCTAAGTAGTGTTGATAATGCCCTCTATAAATTCATATACAGTTATCATCTGTAGCTCTTACATGAACCTAAGTTTGTAGAAGCTGATCATTAACTTTCCTGTGTCAAAGTCCATAATACCTTCAGGATTTTGACAGTATATTACTACTCAAATCCTATATACACCCTGCAGTGCTGATATGTGCTGCTAATTTGCTGTTGCCATGAGTAGTGTATTACTTTGCCTGTCCTTGCCTTCCCTTGCTGAGAAGTACTGCCTGCTGTGAAAGGGATGGAAGTCTAGGAGTTGTGGACAGAATAGAGAATGAGCTGGTATTTGCTGCCCTGTTGTAGCGTTACACAGAAACTCCTGAGGAAGAGAGGTGGGTGTAGCAGCAGGATCAACCTACAAAACATAGCCTCTAATATTGGGAAAACAAAGGTTTATTTTCATTTCTGGGAAGTCACCTGGAAGCACCTTACAACCTTCCCTGAGTGGTTCCAGTGCATCTGTGTTGCTGTGCTGAGGAGACGTGTGTTAGAACATTGCACTGCAGCCATAGGGAGAAAAACCCTCCAGCTGAGATATGTAACCACTCTTCTGTAACCACTTAGCTGTGGTTGTGGAGTACAGCCTGACTGAAGAACCTGTTCATATGCCCATTTAAATAATTACATTCACAGATCATGAGCAAGTTGGAGAGTTTCTGTCTTCTGAAAATTATTCCTGATGCTCTTTCTTAAAAATGAAAATGGTACCTTTCAAGGGAAAATGTTCTTCAGTAGAGAAGACATGTATCAGAATTTCTTTGATGGAGAGGTTAATCAACATTTCTGAGGTTCTGTCATGTGTATGAAAAAATCCTTTTTTTTTTTTTTTTTTTTTTTTAATTTATGGAGTGAAGAGATATCTTCAGATTCTCCCATTGTTTTCTCTTCTAAAATGGAGATTCCATTTCTCATTCATCTCACACTTAAGAATGTTTTTGGGTAGGTTTATCTTTATAAGGGTAAATATTAGAGTTTTTACTAGAAAACAAAAATCCCAAGAGTCCTATATTCCATGGTCAGTTCCATGGTGATGATGGTAATAAAGGAGTCACAAAATTGTCATCAGGATCCACAGTACTAACACAGTTGACTGCAAAATAGATGCTTAGGGAAGTCAGAAATGCTACAGTGCTACTAGCTGCAGCTGTTATCTCAAATTAGGAAGAAAGTAAATTACTGTTGCTGCAGGTAACAGCTGTTTCAGTAATGAAAACTCCATTACTTAGAAGTACTGTTTAAAACAAACTAATTTAAAAATTATTTTTATCTTATGGGAGATCGGTGTTGTAATGCCTTGTTAATCATGCTGACTAAGCCCAGTCTAATTAGGTCATTAAGTTAATGAACAAATTATCAAAAAAATCTTCATGTATTTATGAATTTAAAAATCTTTCACAAGTGTGTCTCCCTCATTTTATCAATTTTAAAAGAAAATTTATTATTCAGCTGAATTCTTAGAGAAGAACATCAACCTGATAAGTCTGTAAGTGTGCTGGGACATAGTTTATTCATTATTTCAACACATGAAATTTCATTGTGACAGGTGTTTGGCATCCCACAACACCACTTCATACTTCCTGTAAACGTATCATTAAAATGAAAAATATGCACTTTTAAAGCACATATATATTAAATCAAAAGGTCTTTTTTACTTCAATATTTTCTTTTTCCTTGGCTAGATGATTTTTCAAAGCATATTTTGCAGCAATCAAAACAAAGCCAGCTGGATGGCAGCAAGGGATTAATGTATTCTGAAAGCTTAAAAAGGCCCACTACAAGTGAATGCTGTATTCTTTTCATACCCCTAAGCTAGCCTCTCAAAAGACTTAATTTTAGAGTAAAGGATGTAGCTCTAAATTGGATCTCATAGCAGTTCAATAAGAATGGCTGTGTCCCTGTGCAGATGTGGAAGATGAGGGTAGAGCAGGAAGCCCTGTCCGTAAAGCCTTTTTCTTTTTCTGTTCTTATTGTTTGAGCTTCCCATTGTTCCTTTAATAGAAAGAGCTCTATGGATCACGTGGCTGGGACAAACAGACCTGTGCACTACTGTGGTTATGGGTTTTGGCAGTTACATGCTATCCCCCATATGTAAATTAAGTGCAACACAACAGAGTACAGGCTTGCATGTCTCCCCACAGGTGATTTCCACATTGTGTTTTCAGAGGCTAGTAGGTTCTGTAATTGCACACTGCAGTCATTGTCCAGTAAGTAGATATTGCCTCCTGAATGAGATAGGAAAATACAGCTTGCTTCAATGCTAGAAGGCAATACTCTTTGATTACTGTAAGCAATACTTACAAGAGAATACTCTTGTAAGGCATTATTCATTGCACTGAAGCTATACAGTCCAATTCTGTAGAATATAAATCACCACCAGATACCTTTGAAAGGAGTGAAATTTTCTAATAAATAACTTTGTATTGAAAAGAAATATTTTTATAATAATTTTTAAATAGAATTAGAATCACTAACTTTCCACAGATTTTGTAATTTCTGTCTCTAGAGTGTTTTCCTGTTTAAAAAAAAAAAAAAAAAAGCAACAGAAATAGCTACAGTTTTCTAGCTTACTCATTTTTGGCAAATTCATTAGTCAATAAGTGTAATTGCCTGGTCAATCTTTGATTTGGTGTAAGCAAAAGCACTCTCTTTAAATATTACCTTCCTGAATGAATTAGATTCTAGCAGTAATTGACTTTTTGTCCTATGTAGATTAGACTACATTGTGCTTCATTGTTTAATGCAGTTTAATTTATGGTGCAAATATTGCTAGAGTAAGAGTTTCATTAAAAAACAAATGGTAATTTGTTTAGGATTGACTGATCTAATTTGAAAAAGGTACCAGTATTCCATCATCTCATTTAGAAATACGTAGTTTCTGTATATAAATCTTTCAGGTATGATTAAAATTCATCTGTCAATAGAATAACCTGGTCCTCCACTACTGAGGGAAAGTCTTCCTCTCTCCAGACATTTTCCCTGGCCTCCAGGGTGTGGGATTCGTGAGGGACAGCTTTAGTAGAGATGACTGAAGCAAAGAAGGTGTTCAGTAACGCCGCCTTCGCTTTGTCTTCCACCATTAGGGCACCCACCTCATTTATGAGTGGGCCTACATTTTACCTATGTCATCTCATCAGTATAAAACAATGGGTATAGAAAACAGAGACCACAGCCATACAATCACTTCTGTTCAATATTATCAAGTTCTTCACTTCCTTTATCTTTTCTATTGAATTATCTTCTGGTTCTTAAGAACATTTTTCTTTATCTATTAAAAACATGAGTAAATCTTGCAAGTAAATGCTATAGTTAGACTATAACTTCATGTAAACTCAAACACATTTTTTAAACAACTGCATTGGTACAATGCAGCAGAGACAATCAGTTTTCAGATTTATAGTTGAACTGCTCTATTTGAGCAGAAATTATTTAGGCTTGAAATGTAGAAGATATTTTTCTTGTGCTTATCGGTACATAGGTGTGATGATTCTATTAAAAAGAAGCATACCAACATTCTTTTACAGTACAACTTAATGATATGTGAAATATGGGTGAATCAAAAGCTTACAATAAATACAGGATTTCTGTGATTTGATTCAGATCTGCATAACACTGTTTCTTTTAAATAATCCAAGCCTGAAGATCAAATTCTGTCTTAGACTTTACCTGTGTCTTAAGAACCTACTTTTATCCCATCCAAAGGCTGATTAATTAAAAAACAGCACTGAAAAATGATTTTATTATTTTTGCAAAATTGCTAAAAAAAATTATCTAAGCCAAGCTAGGAGAAAATTCAAACTATGCAGTGTGTCTCTTATCTGTATTTTACCAATTTACTTACTTTATTTATTGTGTTCTCTAATTTATTAAGATTTAATATAATGTATTCATATACATTCTATTGAAATGACTGGTACCATTCCTGAAGACCCTACTTAAATTTGATTGAGTAAAAAATTGTAGATAATCTACAAGCAGCTGAAAATGGGCCAGCATTGGCCTGGGTGGCCAAGAAGGCCAATGGCATCCTGGCTTGTATTAGAAATAGTATTGCAAGCAGCTCTAGGGAAGTGATCCTCTCCCTGTATTCCACATTGATGAGGCCCCACCTCAAGTACTGGGTTCAGTTTTGAGCACTTCAATACAAGAAAGACATCAAGGTGCTAGAACAGGTGCAGAGAAGAGCAACTGGGCTAGTGAAAGGCCTAGAAAATGTCTCATGAAGAGCAGCTGAGGGAACTGGGTCTGTATAGTCTGAGGGAAAGGAGGCTGAAACCTTATTGTTCTCTACAACTACCTGAAAGGACATTGTAGAGAGGTAGGTGCTGGTCTCTTCTCACAAGTAAATAGTCATAGGACAAAAGCAAATGGCCTACAGATACACTATGGGAGGTTTAGGCTGGAAATTAGAATTTTTTTATTTATTTTTTTTTTTCTCTGAAAGGATGGTCAGGCATTGGAAAAGGCTGCCCAGAGATGTGGTTGAGTCACCTCCCCTGGATATGTTTAAAAGTAGTGTAGATGTTGTGCTTGGGGATATGGTTTAGGGGTAAACATGGCAGAGTAGGATTAAAGGTTGGATTTGATGATCTTAAAGATCTTTTCCAACATAAATGATTCTACAATTCTATTATACGATCCTTTCACTATTATTTCTAAAACTGAAATAGGAAATTCATTTCATATCCCTGCCAGCTATGTCAACATTTTCTCCTGTTTTGAAGGAACCTTGAAAGTAATGCAACCTTTTTTTCAACAAGGTGGCTGCTCTCTGCCTGTATGCCCTAGCTTCCACCTCTGATTCTAGTTGTCATTCTGAATATGAAATGGTGTTATGTTGCAGTGTGGTCATCATGATGCAGGAGGTGATGCACAAGCAGGCTTGCAAGGCGTACTCTCCTTAAGCACTTTCATTCCTCTTCCTTCACAGTGAGCACATTAACTAAGCCACCTCAAAAACATACTTCTGCTCTTTTTTCTGTAATAGCTCTTCATTAGTCTCATTCTTATTTGTTGAATCTACTTACATTGAGGGAACAAAGTTTCCTAAGTTTCTACTCTACTATTAAGCAATTACTGCTTGTATTTTACAAATTGCTTCTTGGTCGTTAACATAAAGAATGTGTGTTGATCAGACCAGAAATCAGCTTCAGCAACTAGTTTTAAAAAGTGGAGGAACTGCTTTTTATTGCATTATTGTTTGAATTTTACCTGAATCTTAATAATTGTTACAGGCAGTTTGTCTCAGCACTGTAGAAAATACACAGCATGTTGAAGTTTGGTGCCTAAAGAATATTTACCCTGAAACCATTTTGAATGTTTCAAGATGTGAAATAAATACATACAATGCAACCCTTTCCTATACATCCTTTGAAACATGAGGACAATGAACAGTTGCTATGTGAAAAGGCAATTTCATTAACACAGCATTAAAAAAATATTATTCTGAACAAATCTTGCAACTGGGACATGATTCATGCAATTGCAAACAGCGTGAAGTTCAATGCAGTCCTGCTTATGGGTCAGAACAATCCCAAGAACAAACACAGACTGAGCAGAGAATGGATTGAGAAGAGCCCTGAGGAGAAGAACTTGAGGGTGTTGGTTGATGAGAAACCTAACATGGGCTGGAAACTTGCATTAGTAACCCAGAGAGCCAACCGTATCCCTGGCTGCATCAGAAGAAGCATGGCCGACAGGTCAAGGGAGGTGATTCTTCCAATCTACTGAGTTCTCTTGAGACCCCACCTTGAGGACTGTGCCCAGTTCTGGAACCCCCAATGCAAGGAGGACATGGAGCTGTTGGAATGAGTCCAGAGGAAGTCCACGAAGTTGATCAGAGTGTTGGAGCATCTGTCCTGAGAAGACAGACTGAGCGAGTTGGAGTTGTTCAGCCTGGAGAAGAGAAGGCTCCAGGGAGACCTTATAGTGGCCTTCCAGTATCTGAAGGGAGCCTATATGAAAGCTGTGCAGGGACTTTTCACAAGGACATGTAGTGAGAGAACAAGGGGTAATGGTTTTAAACTGAAAGAGGGTAGTTTTAGATTAGACATTAGGAGGAAATTTTTTGCTGTGAGGGTGGCGAGAGGCTGGAACTGGTTGCCCAGGACAGTTGTGCCTGCCCCATCCCCAGAATTGTTCAAGGCCAGGTTGGATGGAGCATTGCACAACCTGATCTAGTGGGACATGTCCCTGCCCATGCCACAGGGTTTGGAACTAAATGATCTTTAAGGTTCCTTCTAACCCCAAACCATTCTGTGATTCTATGATTGTGCTTTCTTGGAATTGAGACATCTGGGCACAGAAGAAGTCTTTGAGCTTCTCTACTGTTCCTTCCATTCCCATAGCTTGTACATATTAAGCTTTATTGATTCATAACTGCTGGATCATTTTGCGTGTTTTTGTGTAGTCATCACTTGTTTACCTGAGTTTTTTGGGCCAACTTAATTTAAGACAAAAAGGTTAAAAATTCAAAAGATATCCTGTTTTCCTCATAAAATTCTGTGCTTATAAATGCCTTAAAATTATCTTTCTAATATATGTGTTAAAATTAATATTTTTCCCCTCCGTGAATTTTTTCTTATTTAGAGAAGAGAAGCGGTCAGATACTTTATAATATTATGCCTTGTCACAGTGATAGACAGGTTGAAGCAGAATATTTGTGCTCTATCATTCCCTACCTGTTCTCATGTGTTATTATCAAACAAAAAGAGACACCTTAATTGACAGTGCTTTACTGCAAGGATGATTTACAGAACCAGTCTTTTGTATGGAATGTAACATTAAATTTAAACACATGAAGAAGAGAGGTTTAGTATTCATTTGCAATACAGTCAGTGAAGAAAAATATTTGAAATAATTAAAAAAATATATTAAGGCAAAGATCAAAGAGGAGAAAGCTTAATCAGCACCAACAGAATTTAATACCTCAGACTGGAAATGAAGAGCATAATGATATAAATAAAAAACGGGAGAAGATTTATTTGCTATTAAAAGTTCCAATCAATGTCAAATTAACCATAAGCTTTTACAGTTCGTTTAGAATCTTTGACCTCTCCAAATGCAATGGACTTAAAACTGATACTTTTCCAACATATGTTTCCAACTATGTGTTTACCAAAAAAGGAGAAGACCCTACAACTCCAGTCTTTCTTTTTTATGTTCTAACTGCAGGAACCTTTATTTTGCTTTGCTTTGGTTTATTTTTTGTGTGTTTGTTTGTTGTTTTGTGGGTGGGTTTTTTATTATTTTTGTGTGTGTTTTTTTGTTTGTTTTGGTTCGTGTTTATTGTTTTGGTTTGGTTTGTTGTGGTTTTTTTCAGAGAGGGTGTTTGTGTTTCTGGATTTGAGTTATGACAGAGCTCCCATGAAAAGTGTTTAAAAGTTGTGTATTTATAAGTGTTTTCTAAAAATTATTATCATCAGCTTTGAGACATACACACAGAGAAGATTTCAGCATAGGTAGATCACTGGGTAATGCAACAGATAGAGTCTATATGGTGATCTGTATCCTTTCATGTCTTTGCATGTCAAAGAATTTTGGCTTCCTGAAGCATGGTAAACATAGTTTAGGGAGTCTTATGGAGGTTATGCTTCTAGGAACTATACCAAGCCTTTGACTTTCTGTATAAGCTATCTAGATAGTTTGCAGAGCTGAGTTAGGGAGCCAGATTTAGTCTTGAGATTCGCTTTGTGTGTGTTCAGGTGCACCATTTCTAAGACTCTGGAGGACAGCTAACCCATAATCAGAGTTTTCTGTGTTAGGGTTTGATTAACAGTAGGAAATAACTGGCTTAATTATTACTATTCCTTTGGATATTTACGACTACATAGTTGGAGATATATGTCTTCTCCTAATTGTAGTTGTGGTGTGGAGAGGTATACTGCTCCACATCTACTGTCCCTAATACAGGTTGCTGCCCCCTCAGAAAAGCAACTCCAGCAGGAAGTTTGAGTTTTCCATGATTAATTTTAGAAGAGCCATGTTTACAAAGGCAAATGATTCAACTACTTTAACTGGATGGGGCAGTATGATATAAAGAAGCTCAAGGGAACTCAATTAGCTCCAGACATTTGGGATGGACAAGTGATAAGAGTGCAAAGCAGCACAGAGCCATGGTCTCTTTCAGCAGTGCATGTCATTCCATAGCCCCTATTTGCCATGGTGACTGTCATCAGGCAGCTCTCTTTTTGTCTGTCACTTCAGAAGCACAATGTCATACAGTACACTAAGCCCTATGACATATTCAGAGCTAATCCTACAGCCTACACAAAGGTATTCCCACTGGCAGTAGTAAAGCAATTCCTGTGAGATGAAAAAAAGGCTGTGCAACCAAGCAGCTATAGCTAGAGCTTCCATGGGAACTTAAATCTCAAGAAAAAAAAATGTCCATAGTGTCATGACCCATTACTATATAAGATGAAAAATCAAATATATTTATTATGTTGGATTTGGCACTGATGCTAAAGGTATTTTCCATGTAAATCCCAAGTAGTTAACATATAAGGAAAATAAGCCATTATTTTTTGCCTTATAGCTCAACACATGTGTAGAGAAAATAATCCTGTTCTTATACCCTTGAAATAAAATAGATTTTGTCACTTTGCATTACAAGCATAAATACCTCATTTTAGCCCTAAAATATCTAGCTTTCCCAATGGCTTAATTTCAGTGACATTTTTTGCAATATAAACTTCCTGCTTGTTCTCAACGTTTTGACCACTGATTATCTGGTAATCTTCAGAAAGACTATCTTAATAAATATGATTAGGCAGTCATCAAAATTAAATACAGCAGTGCTATTGGGTGTTTTGCAGAGCATACACAGTTAAGTAGCAAGAATATAGAATTTCATTGTAATGTCTTAATTTAGTTTTCAGAATTAAAAAAAAAAAAAAAAAAAAAAAAAAAGGTATTGCCTTGAAAAGGAACACAAGTATCTGCTGCTGAAAGCTGTGATGAATTTTCTGCAGACCCCTCTTTGTGGCAATTTCCCTTTCCTCATTTCTCAGTTTCAGGTAGCTGCATTATGCTCCTCCTTAGCCACTGGGACTCCAGTCAGGCACTGGTAGAGGGAGCACCAGTGCTTTCACAGGTGTAAAACCAGCTCCACTGGTGCCAACTGAAATGCATTCATTCGTAACAGATGAAGTCTTGCACAGACTCATTTGAAAAAGGAGCTGGTATATCATTGATTTCAGGTACACAGTAGTGAAAAGGCCACAACTGTGTCTGAGGATACATGGCACAACCTCACTTTTCCCATGTGATGTATTAAGGTCTTTGGATATGAGGGTTTCAGATTCCATCCTCTACTGTGTTCCTGTTAAATAGCTTGAAAAATTTTGTAATTATAAAAATTTAATGAGATGGTGAAATAATTTTCCACTTAGTTGTCATCAGTAGCTGCACACTACATTGTAGCTGATACTACCTCAGCAGGATGTATAAAATTGCATTGGAGGAAGAAGACATTGGAAATTAATAAATTGCCTGAATTTTTTTCTTTGGTTGTTGTCTAATGGCCAATATATATTTATTTTTTTTGCTTTTTTTTTCTTTTCTTTCTTTTTTTTTTTTAAACTGTGTTTGTGTTGTTACTTTATTGTGTTAATACCTGGCAGCCTCGGCAGATTCATAGTCCCGTCAGCTGTTACCATTCTGCAGAATAGGTCTCTCAAATAGAATTCAAACTAACTGTGAACTTAAACCTATCAGCATATATACACAGAGCACATTGTAACATGCAGTACATGAGTTCAGTAAGAAAAATTTAACAAAAAAATTATTTCCAATAGTGATTCTTAACATTAAAGAGAGAGGACCAGGAAACCATGTTTCTTTATTTATCAACTCCAGCTGAAGTGGTGATGTAAGATCATCATCAGAGATACATGCAACATGTAATTTCCATACACAATTACCTGTAAAATCAAATGATAATGAAATATTATTGAAAATTTTCATTATTTCAATATTTTACTAGTGCAATATTTTTTTTCATTTAGTATTTTTTTCTGTTCATGGGCAATTGCACTTCATGAAATAAAATAATATTTATTTTGAAATGTGCTTTTGCACGTGTTAGTATTGAATTCCTCATAATGTAACAAAAATATTCTTGTAGAGCAAAATTAGAAAGATAATAATCCATGGTCCCTCAAGTCAGTGATGATGATAGGGATAAGGATTAATTTGAACTGACCACATCAAATACTGTTTTTATTCCTTACTAATTACTTACTTGCCATCATATTACTAACTAGCAACCACACTCATTACTGGAGAAGTCTGATCTGACTTAATATGCTTAAAATAAATCCTTATGAGAGAAAGAGATAATGTTTTGTGTTTTCTTAATTGGATAATTCATGTTTTAATTTAAATAAAACTCAGCTTTGTTTGCCAAACAGGAATAATTAGAAAGAGTAGAAAACCTTTCTATTTAATTCCTCTTGAAAAAGAAAGTATTCTCATCCAATTTGGACAGTGTACAAAAGATAAGTTAAAATGCAGAACCGTGTTGTCTATTACCATTTTAATAAAAATTAGACAAAAACATGTCTATTCTTGGAAGCAGATATGTTGCTAAATGTAGGAAAAGAAGCCAAAGCAATAAATCCATAAGAAAACTAGTCATGGTGATAGAGCTTGCTAGTATATACTTAATATATGATCATATATATAAAAAATATATTTTTATATATGTATATACATCCTTTAATTGAAATTTTTAAACATTGTTTAAAATTTCATAGCCCTAAGAAGGTCATGGATTAGGTATCTCTTGTAAAAGCCCTGTACTAGTACTAGGACACACCTTCCTATCTTTTCCATATGACCTTTAAAAAACTTTTTTTTTTTTTTTTTTTTTTTAAATCTTTCCAGCCTAAATGATTCTATTATTTTAGTTGCTACTTCTTTCCATATGACTATTTTACAGATTTTTGTTAATCTGACCTGTTATGTAGTAGTGTCCTAACTCTTCTGAGCACAAGCATTAGTTTGCAGTCTTGCCTGATTAATGCATGTTAGCTGAGTATTCAGAAGATGTACTAGGTAATCAAAATTTTTATGATGAAGAAGTATTTTCACAGAGTGTATTGTGAGCAGATCTTGCCTTTTCCCTAAATGTCCTCCAGACTGGGTGTGTGTGAGAGAGAGACAGAGAGGGAAGGAAATAAAAAATATTTTCTTTGAGTTGGTTAACAGCAGTTGTATTGCTGTTTTTATTATTCAATTTCCTGAATTAAAGTCTCTCACACCACCACCCTCCTTTTATCTTGAGAAAATTGTCAACTTTTATGTCTTTTTAGGGAGAAGAAAAAGTATGTTTCTATAACAGCAGTACATTAGAATCTAATTGCGATTTTTTAAAGGAAACATGCAATCTGTGTAGACCATAGAGTTCTTACCAATAGAAAATGTGTGTAGAAGTAGTATTTTTTAAAAAGATAATGTTCCAAACAGAAAGTTATCTTAGATGGTTAGTATCAAATGTTTCTCTTATTTACACCCTCCTCTCTTGTAGTGGGCATCCCTGTTCCAACACACAGACTTTTGCAGTCGTGAATTGCCAGAATATGTCTGCTTGTATCTATGTTTTCCATACAATGAGCTTTTAACCTTTTTTTTCATTTTCACAACTTAGGATATCATTCCATGTTTGCAGTCTTAGGTAATACTGGAATTAACTGGCTATTTTGACTTCTCAAGCAGTTTTCATTGTGCGTCCTACCCAAGAAAGGGCAAGGGTGGGAAGTACAGGGGTGGCTACAGAGCAAAGGGGGATTCTTTGAAGTAGAGAGAGGCAGAGGAAATAATGGAATAAGGTCCTAAAATATATTGCTTAAAGAATAATGATGTGAAGATACAGATATAGTATGGATAACTAGTATTGTTTTACATACAAGAAAGGGTTAATATCTGGGATCATTTAGCAATGTTTTCAGTCCAGATAGCACTTCAATATAGCATTTAAATTGATCTACTAGCAATAAATAAATTGAACAGTGGCTTTTTTTTCAGCCTGTGAAATTGACAATGGATAAGACCTAGAATCTTCAAGTATATCACAGGATGAATAATTTAAGGGTATTAAGCATTCCTTGACACTTACAACTTTTATACTTCTATCTCTACCTTTTTTCCTTTATTGTCTATGAATGGGAAATTGAGAAAGGGAACCAGTAAATTAATAAAACAATGTTTCAATGTCAGTAGTGCTGTGAAGTTAAGATCACAGTAATCCTAGTGAACATTGTAGCTCTTGCATGTTCTGTGAGGGTAAAGCCATTGCTTCCTTTTAGGGCTAGACTATCTTGCAATTTGTTAAGCTTCTTTTGTTTGTGATTTCTTTACCTATGTCTGCCAATTTACAAATCTGGCTTGCAGTCAGATGCTTAGGTTATTGGGGAGCAAACCATCACTAAGAAACAATTACTTCTGATCCATACTACTACCATGTTGAACTCAGCTGGGAGTATACAGCAGTTCTGGAAATACATTAACTAATGCATTTCATATGTAATATCAAAATATCTGTGCAGGTGTTTGAACCCTCAAAGTGACATGAAGTTAACACTGAGTTATTGAAGCAGTAAGCTCTTAATTCATTGCTAAATACAAATAATACAAATGCCTGTTAGGAATTGGATTTAGCTGCCTGGAGAACTGAATGAATAATTCTTCCTAGGTGTGCTTGTTGTTACCAACTATTTCATCCTCTCTGAAGCAGATTAGCTTTCAGCTAGTTATATGCTGAATCACACAGCTAGATCACATGGATTTACTCAATCAGGCATCTTGTATTGGATATGATTGAACAACACTCTTGTAGTTTCTGCATACATTTACACAATGTATTTCACAATAGCCTCCATCTTGTTAGTAATACTTCATTTTTTTACCAGTCATTTACTTTGCCACATGTCTTATTGTTTGCATGCATTAGCAAGAATTATGGGATGATGTATCTTAATCTGCCATCACAGAAAAGTACTCATTATTTTCTGCAGTAACGGAGTTTGCTGCAAGAAATTGATTTTACACTTGGGGCAGATTTGGACAAAGATCTGACACTAAACTCTGTGTTACTTAGGTAGTGAGAAAAAGCAGTGCAGATTTGAGCCGAAGTAGAAATTAATCCCCTGCATTTCCAAACCTTTGTGACATTTTTAATATATAAGATATGCAGAGAAAACAAAACAGTAAGAAAAAAGTCCGTGTGAAAACAATAATCTTTACTACCCTGTTGCAGCAAATTCAAGTAATTCTGAAATGTAAACACATTGATGAGGGACTTAGGTAAAAATTGAATGCTTGTTCACCTGTACTCTACTTTTGCTCAAATAGCAGAAGAGCAAGAATTGGAAAATAAGTACAAGCAAGTAGGAGAAATGGGATACAGAAACAAAACTACTGCTGGACACAGTGCCAGAAAAGCTGTTCTCTCTGTTTTCTATGTTTTTCTGCACCAAAAAAAAAAAAAAGGAAAGAAAGAAAAAAAGTATTTTCTTCTATTGCAATATACCTTGTAATAGATAAATCAGAGACACACTAGCAGGCACTTATTCTTTAACCTAAACTGCTTACTGGAAAAATTTAGACGATGAAAGTCATAATTATTTTGTAACATTTTGCAAGTCCAAATGGTAGTAGTTTCTCCTTGCATCTGAGTCTCAGTGCCCTTTATTATTGGAGAATTTAGTTCATTTTAAATACATCAATCAGCTCTTCCCCTACAGTAATTAGACACTTTGTGATGTTGAATTGGTCCACAAATAGCACAGCTCAATGTGTGTTACAAATAAGCATCCATTTGCCCATTGTCCAGCAATGACATTTAAGAAGCCTATGTTGAAATCAGATTAGCATGATTTGATGAATAAATACAGTGTGACAGATCCCAGCTAATGCAAAGGAATACAGCTCTGCTTAAATAAATGGAATGATTCCAGCGTTATACTAGCTGAATGATATTTGTGAAGAACAGTAAACACATCTATAACTGTAGAATTGCTAATGGTGCCAGTTACAAAGCTTGTTTGCTCCAATACATTTTTTTAAAAAAAAAGCTATGCTTGTGCTTCTCTTTGTACTTCACTCTTCCTTTCTCATAGGACCTTTTGTTTTGCTTTTTTTCTTGTTGTATTTTTCAACTTTTTCCCCAGCTAGAGGAAGCAACTATAATTATTTCTCTTTGGTGTAATCCAAGCACTCAAATAACACATGCAATGCAGCAATGCAATTTTTTACTAGTTGAACGTGATTTCAGCTGTCATTCAGAAAGACACTCAGCCATCTGATCTTAGTGCCAAATCTGATGACTGGAGGTGGAAGTAGAGATTATATTTTTGGCAAACTTCCCTGTTTACAAATCCCTGCTTTGAAATCACCTTCCTTTGCTCTGTGATATTCTTACAAGAGTATGAAACAAAATAGACTTCACAATAAAGCCTTGAGATACTTTATTAATACAGGGACACAAGTAAGAAAATGGTGTTTCTCTCTATAAAGTTCTAACATTTGTTCTTTGAGTTGTCTCATTTTTTTAATATTTTTTTAATTTTTTTCCAGTCCATGTGTGTCTTTAAGCCTCTATAGGATAATGGAAGGAAAATACTAAGTTTTAACTGATCAAGGTATAATGGAACAACAGGAAATGTATGAGCCACTTAAATTAAAATGATGAAGAAATAAACATTCATTACCCCAGGCTCAATTGTCTTTTCATTTTGCAAGCAAGAAAATATTTAGCACCCTAGGAGGAAAAGAATTAACTTCTTTTGAATCTTTCCACAGTGAAGCAGTGCTCAAGAAGCAAAATGCTTTACTTCAGACTGGAGAGGTAATTTTAGATCACATACAGGGGGCAGTTAGATGAAAGATCAAAATCTACTATATACACTGAGCAGGAAT
>NW_009951997.1:160326-190454 GCF_000747805.2 Chaetura pelagica | reverse complement strand
GGAATGATGGAATAAAAAAACAGACAAAGAAGAGATTATGTTCTTGTTCGCTCTGTCCCACAAACCATGACCTCTTCCACATTCACAAGGACCTATTTTCAATTTCAAGGCAATAGCTATAAATGTTAATAATTGCCTTTACCTCTTTCTCTGTAGCTTAGCTTCTTGCCCCATTACCAAAACCATTTAGTTTCTCATTCATTTATTTTCTACATAATCTCCTTTCATGTCCCATGCTTCCTCTATTGTATTTCACCTTGGGTAGTACATCATGTAAATAAAGCCTACATTCATAATTGCTTTGGTATACTGCTTGAGGGGATTTACTCTTGAAAACTCTCTTCCAACCTGTGTCCATTACAGTAGATCTCTTTAGTCTTCATTAGATGGGACAAGCAGGGGAATGTTTTAAAAGTGATTTTCAGTATCAGTGATGTAACCTTGAGTATATATTCAAAACTTTTATATGTATTTAAAGGATGAATGTGAAACAGATTAAGGCTTCTGAGAAAGAAGTTCATCACACTATATTTTGGTTTCAAAATTTCTTGCATTTGAGCTAATGTTCATGGCCACACTATAGTAGTATAAACACTGATCAAATGGACAAAAATGTCCAAGAACTTATGTTGATTTTTTTATTTTTATTTTTTTTCAAATTAGAAACAGAGATTTAGCATACTAACAGCCTGGAAAATGTGGATATTGGTATTTAAGGTAGAAAGAATTAAGGCAGAAATTATTGAATACTGTATTCTTCCAGTGAGCAAAAGGACTGATAGCTTCACACTGTCTGCAATGTGACTCTCAGAAAGGAGGCAATCAATCGATCACACATTTAAAAGAGGTAGTATTTTTAGTTCTGTTGAGTGTTTACTGTAATTAAGAGGTGTATATTGTCTTTTTTAAACCAGGTTTGAGTTTGAGTTTAGGGGTCCATCAAGCTTTTGTGTGTGAAAGGAAAATTAAGATCTCTTCTACGTCTCTGAAAGCCACATGCCTGTAAAAGCTTTTGACACTCAGTCATGCCATCTCATGATTGCTTGATGTGGTTTTCCATCCCTGGTCTTAAATTTCAGTTTGTGACAAATCTGAAGACCTCCTTCAATGCAGTTTTAATACTGAACAGTATTCATGGGAGAAAGCAAGTAGAATTTTTAAATGCTCTCTGTACTGAATACTAGACAGCAATAAAAATATTTGATAACATGCTACTTGCATTTTTTCCCATGCATTTAAATGCAGTTAAGGACCTAGAAATTCATTCCTCTATTGCCTTTTATTATATAAGAGGAAAAAAAAAATAAATAAATTGCTTTCCAGCCTAGAAAAAGCCATTAATGTTATGTTCTTTTTATTTTTTCTTCTCCAGCTTCATTCTGACTTGGACAAGGGAGTGGGCACGGTTAAATATACCCTTTCAGGAGATGGTGCTGGAACCGTTTTTACCATTGATGAGACCACAGGAGACATTCATGCCATAAGGAGCCTAGATCGAGAAGAAAAACCTTTCTACACACTCCGAGCTCAGGCTGTGGATGTTGACACCAAGAAACCACTAGAGCCTGAATCAGAGTTCATCATCAAAGTGCAGGACATTAATGACAATGAGCCAAAGTTCCTGGATGGACCTTATGTTGCCAGTGTCCCAGAAATGTCTCCAGTAGGTGAGTAAGAAGCTTTAAACATTTGAGAACTAATTGCATATTATTTAATAGTCTCAATGTGCATTTTCTGCTGAGAAAGTAAGGAGAAGACTGAAATAAAAATATAACCTCTAAAACTTATTATTAGAAATGCCATTCTCTGTGCTTAGAAATAGATTACAGTTTTGTTTTAGCTTTATTTATTATTTAGAAACTTGTTCTCCTGCAAAATGAGAGCTTGTGAGTCAAAGTCTCTGAGGACAGGAAGAGAGAAAAAAACATATTCAAGGCAGGTACGCTGAGGTCCAGGGATCTGTGTACACCCAAATCTGTTATTTCACATAATGAAGTGTGTTCTCTCTTCCTAGCTAACATTGCTGCACAGAATTAGTTTGTACAGCATCATCTTGCCGTTTACTGTCCCTGTCTGTGGCTGCTAAACTCCTGCAGCACTTGCATGATCCCCTACTTGTGAATTAGGAGACAATTCTTTATCCACGTCCTGCTACGCTGTGAGTGCTAAAAGTAATGATTGCCTTAAGGTGGCTCTCAGCAATGCAAAAAACAGGAGTCGAAAATGATCGGAAAGTTTGGCTTAAGGTCTCAAAACCCTAATATTCAAGAAAATATTAAATGCATTGGATTTTTAAGTTAAAAAAGAGAAGATTGACTGAGAACATGGTAAGGTTTCAAAAAATTAGTGAATAGGGAAGAGAATAGTTTTATCTCCAAAGAAAGGTGAACTGTAGTAAAGACGCTGAAGCACGGAAGTTTTTTTGTTTGAAGAATTTTCTCTACAAAATAGGCATTTGCCAGATAAGACAAAAATCATGTTTGGAGCAGGAGAATAAACTAAATGGGTTCTCTGCCTAATGGATGATTCTGAAGTGGTCCTGAGCAGTGTGTTTACAACTCAAGCACACTGCTTCTGTCCTGCTGCCAGGTAGCACTGCAGGCTTCCCTACAGGTAGCAGAAGTTAATTCATTCTGGGCTGGGAAGTCTTTAACTTCTCAGTACTCGTTTCCGGTTATTGCTGTTTTGTCTCCTAAGCTGTGTTTTCCCAATACTTTACAAGTACTAGTCACTTAATGCTCCTTGTAATTGCTAATAGTTTTGGAAGCTTTCTGAAATGTGTAGAGGGATCCTGTTGCCCCTTTTGCTATGCAGATTAGAGGGTGATATTTTGAAATACAATCCAGAAGGCCACTAAATATCTACACAAGTTGCTATATAGAATTAGTGAACTAGTATTTAAATTTTGTGATAAAGAAAAGCAGAATGTGATAAAACATGATATAAGTAGACACGTAGAGATAATCCTGTTGGTCCCATAGATGTGTAGAGATGAGTTCACTATCATCATCCACAGAGGTGCATCTAAAGATTCACTACATAGGTGCACTATTGTTGTCACCCCTGTAGAGTTGTCTAGTAATATTATTTACAGTTCTAATATTTATAGATGGAAAATATTTATTATATTTTCACATCTGTTTCTGTGGCAAGTTCAGAATAAAGTTTTCCCACCAGTAAATGTATGGTTAGTTGTTAAATTGTTTTTAAGACTTGATCAGAAAGAAATGAGGAAAATAGTAATGAATAATGCTATTTACACAGTGAAATGCAGTGCTTGTATTCATTCTGTCTCTCTATTGCTCTTCATTCACCTTCCTTTCTTATTTTCATAAATATGTATGTGCAGTAGCAGACAAAATGCTAATGATGGTTGTATTTAATGGGAAACTTTCTTCAGGGTGTGCCATGCATTGTGGCTTTTACATTGACTGGGACTTGCATGACTAAATGATTCATGTGTACAGCATTTTAAAATAAATGCTTTTCAATCTATTCTCCTTTGGAAATAGAGGCCATGGCAAAAATGCATCCTCTTGAACTTCACTTTGTTCAGTCTCATTCACTACCTTCAGAAGATTTATCCATAACAGTTCTTGTTTTCCTCTACAAGAAATACAGGATGGATGAAAATTGATCAAGAAAGATGAAGCAAGGCAGCTAATAAAATCCTCATGACTTAACAACCAGTGTACAGTATATATATTCCATTTGGACAGTGCAATAAAGTATATTGTATGAAACACCCTTGAGGTACCACAATCTGCAGCCATAAGAGAGGATTGAGTGGGGCTGGGAATTTTTAGGCAGAAAAGTTTGTTTCAGACCCCTTGCACACATCCTAGAAATTTTTATGGCTGCGCTGTTCTCAGTTTTGTAACATCTCTGACCTTCGTGCTAATTGCTGTCACTGAAGATTTGATGGCTGAAATAATGCTTTAGCATTTGTCC
The DNA here is from genome assembly GCF_000747805.2 of Chaetura pelagica. NCBI lineage: Eukaryota > Metazoa > Chordata > Aves > Apodiformes > Apodidae > Chaetura > Chaetura pelagica. The sequence continues at coordinate 186,503 of NW_009951997.1, read as the reverse complement.
CTAGATTCAGAGTTCCAGTCACAGAGCTGTAATAAAATTGCAAGTCAATGAAAAAGTTGGACCTCTGTGATTTTTTAATAGAACAGGTAAAAAAAATAGAAATTCACAGGACCTCAATGCGTGGTTTTCTGCACACAGATACAATTTAGGCATATCTGTCATACGTAAATTTTCATGGTAGATTTTCTAGAACTTTGGTGTGTTATTTTCCATGCATGTTTTAGGTGAAATTTATTTTTTTCCCTTCAAATCCACTTTGAAGTTCTATTAAAACTTCTTCTACTGTTTCTGTATACTGGATTTTTTTTTGCTTTCCCTCTTATCAATACCATTTATTTTAAAAGATGATAGTAATGCATATTGTGAGAATTTTGGGATTGCCATTTTAGTGGTGCATTCTTTACTGGAGCCAAATTCCTTCTATGCCTTTTACAAAGAAAAAAAAACAAACTAGCAGGGTGTTTACTGTATTCTAGAACTCCAATGTAAGCTCACTGCAAACTAGGAAACTTACTTGTTTTAGTCTAAAAGTTTGAATGGCTATCTAGCCTTGTTCCTTCTATACATGTACTCTAATTTGCTCATGTATGATGGAGAGGACAGCCAATCACAGATATAAATAAAAAATACATTCTTCTGAAAAGCCCTTTGGTTACTCACTGATGTAACAAACAGGGGACTGTATCCATCTGTGACTTCCATTATTTCTGGTAGTGTGCATTGTTTCTGTTGTGGGGGGATATTGATACCTCCAAAGTTGACAGTGTGTTGCTCACATAGTAAATGGGGTACAGAATACTTTCTGGTGAAGAATTTATGTTGGAAAGAACAATGATATAAAATTCCCTTAAGAGAAACTATGGAGATGGAGTGAGATTACAATCCAGAACTAGTATTTTAAGAACAGAGATTGTTATGCTGTCATTTTATGGCTAAGAAGAGACTTATAAAAGCTTAAGGGTTGGACTACTAATATGTATTTATTTATTTTTCCTGATACTAAATTGGTTTCATCGATATCTTTTTTCTGAAAAAATTGTCTTGATTCAATAAGGGTTCTAAATTTTTTGACAAAGCAGAAATGGAAATTTATGTATGAGGAATGAAAAGGGAGCTGTAATTTCCAAGTTTGTGAATTAGCATTAGCAAAATATGTTGTCCTTAAGTAAAATTTAATCACGTGTGTTACTTCTGGCAGCTATGCCTGCTTGTGTTGCATTACAGCTTATGTAAGCATGCAAATATATTGTGAGTTTAAACCAAGGTTATACCCTTATCAAAGCTATATTCCAGATGACTTAGAGTAGGGACATACCAGTGTTAAACGCACATTAAAGGAAAAGATCTTATTATATATTTTTATATATTTATACATAAAAATATCCGCAGAATTACTTTCGCATTCCTCATGCATTTCTTTCACTGACTATGCTGAGTGTAATTGATCATATGAATTACATGTGACAAATTTGCAACTTCTGTCACAGCCTACTGTATATTTTCTAAGTTTTTTCCATTATTCCTCTATGCTTATACATGGACCAGCTAGGGCTGCACTAAACCTATCAATTCCATAATATATAGATTCCATATGTTCTTTCCTAGGCAACTTCATGTCAAACATTTCCACTAGATTAACTCTTCATTGCTTAGGGGGGCAATTGTTCACAGTAAATAGCCATCTTACTGATTAAGCTTGAATATTCTGTTTGAAACTACCCCAATTGGAACACTACATTGTAACACTAAAATGGTCAATTTTACTATAAAGTCTGTATCAGATTATTTTTTCTGGCTATCTTCTGTGGTGCAAGGCAGCTAATTGAAGAGTGTTATGGATTTGCTTTCCACAATACTGGTATCCAAAAATAATCTGGCAGTTTTCCTTCTGAAGTGAATATTTAGTTGACTTATTAAACACTGGCTTACACTTAAATATCCACAAAGGCTCATATATATACATTCACAAATGGAACATGTGTTTAATATATCTGTCTATGTAGTTTCATGTGAAAGTATTACAATTTGTGAAAAAGCAGCCTGATGAACTGGTGGGTAGGAACCTGCATTCTCAGTATCTTGTGCCCGAGTTTAGCCTGAAGCTTACACTGATAAAAGGCTGGGAAAGGAAGGACTGTGAAGCATTGGAGCAAATACTGAGGGATACTTCCCTTGATAGAGATTCCTGGCTTCTGGCAATATATTTTTAAGGACTTCCAAAACCATATCCAGGCTGTTGCTGAAGATATCACTTTGGGAATCTGTAAAGGCCAGAGATATTTTTGAATGGTATTACACACATTTATGGAGAGAGAACTGGCAATATAATCTGTCTGCCCCTGTCTGCAGCCCCTCCATCTCCACTTTGGTTTCCATGCTTTTTTATGGTGTTATCAAGTCCTTAGAGACAATGATGGGAATTAGATGTCATAATCAAGACACAAATATTTTTAATATTCTGGTTTATTCTCTCATTTATGCTTTTTTCCTTATCTAGTATTTCCCATCAATCATTTTCCCTTTTTTCACCACTGTTCATCATTAAGATGAAAACTTTGGAGGTTTTTCCCCAGTGATCCCTAGATCAAGAGTTAATAGGTCACCAAGGTACAGCCCACTTCTGTGAAAGTACCTACAAGATATTTATTCCTGTGCCTCTTACTTTGTATTTCACAGTGTGAAATCCCCTGTCCTCAGTTGCCTGTTACATTAGGATTCCCCCGTAATGCTTTGCAGTCAAGCTTTAGTTTTGTCAAGCTGCCACCTGCTTATATATTCTCTTTCACTGCCAATTTAGGAGTTCAGAGCCAAGTGAAATGCAAGTGGCAATCTACCTCTAATATAAAGACTTGCAATTTATTCCTACCATTTGGTTTCTGTCTTTATTTAGATGTTATCTTAGAAAAGGCTATTACCTCTTTTTTCTTTAAGAGCCTTTGCTTAGGAACATGACTTTTGGAAATTAGATACTGTTTATCTATGCAACTAATCTGGAGTTATATACTCACTGATTCACCAAGTAGTTTTAACATGTCCTCTGATTTGGTACTTTTTTACAGAGTGTACCAATTCATCTATCTCCTCGGTCAGACCTAGTGCCCTAGGTCATACAGACCACTTTTTAGAAAAATTAATGTCCCATCACTGCCTTTCAGTTCTAAATCTTGAAGCTATATCAGATGGTAACTTACCATACACAGATTATTATTGCACTGATTATCACACTAAATTTTATAGCCACTGTGGAGAAAGGTGAGTTTTAAGGAAGAAGCAAAAGTAAAAGGAGGTTGTGGTTGATTAGCCTTTGTCAAAGAGTTTTTTCCTCATGTGTAAGCAGCATTGTACAAAAAAACAAAACAAAACAGAAGTGAAAAAAACCAACACAGAGATATTGAGAGAAAATTACAGGTAGGTAGTAAATGCTCTTGAAACAAAAGTGTTTCTTGACATGATGATAGAACAGTAGGCAACCTAGGCAGCTTCAGCTACTGTGAAAAACCTTAGAGACAAAACCCTTTTAGATCAAAAGGAAGGAAGAAAATAATGCAGAGAATCAAAGGTTGTTCGATGAAAGGATTGTGGCTATTGTCATAGTCCACGTGAGTTTCACTTCACACACTCTGGTTGTTGGAAACTGTCAGCAAAATAAGATTGGGCAAATACTGTTAGCTGGGTGAATCTATGTAAAATGAAAGCTGTGACAGACAGGACCCGACAAACATGGACAGAGCAAAACGCCTGAGAAGCTTTTACTGTTGAAAAGGTGAGACACTGTAAAGTGTTTTCTGATAGCAGGTTTCACAGTCCCAAAATGTCAGTGGCAGTGCTGAATTCATGAAAAGCAGTTGAGTCTTACTTCGTGTGTATACATGCCTACTTTATTGTCTTTAACTGGAAAAGAGCAAAGTTGAAAATCCATGTCACAGCAGATAAAGCCATTATGTTCCTATCCACAAATGGACTTTACTCCAGCACAGTAGCATAAAAAAAAATAACATTTTATATTTCATCACACCTAAGTCTTTTGCTGCAGACCCCCCAGTTAGGTTAACTGACCAATACTATCATTATTAAAATTAAGATATTTTATTTACTCTAAATGTATGTTGGTAAATTTCATGGTGCTGAGTATTCATTCTTTTAGTATATAAGGAGAAACTTTGTAATTATTGGTACTGTCTTGTGGTTTGCATAATCATCTTAGGTTCAAGATGTATCACATAGGAGTAGCTGGGGTTATGTGGGAGTTGTTTTGTTAATGATACTATTGCTGAGGGAAAGGTACTGGCATGTTTTAGTGCAGTATTGAGAGGGTAGGAGTTGTTTTTATACAAGCACATAGCATCTCTAAACATCAAACATGTTGTATTGATTGTTGCTGTAGTAGTCACTGATTAACTGTAAATGTTAAAAATTAAGAAGAAGTTGCTTTTTCCTTACCACAAAATGAGCATTAAATATCTTTTCAGCAAGAGTTGTTCCTTTGGGCACTGAGTGGTTTTAAACATTAAACATATTTTAAAAGTATTACTGTTCTCAGCCACTGAGTGACTGTAAACATGTTTTATAAAATCTGCTTCTCAAGCTACTGCCTGCATGGCAATGAATATAATTTTTCTTTAAAGTTGCTTTCCAGCCATTGAGCTATTTTTTGCTTATAAGCTCAGTTCTATTTATAATTTTTCACAGAAGTAACAAGTGCAAGGTTTCACTGGCAAACGGCAGCTCTTCATTTATGACAAGTAATCATGTCCTAGCTATCTTCTCATAAAGACACTGTAGGCAATGAAAACAGGCCAAAATTAAAACTGATTGATATTTATGTTTTGTATGGACAGTGTGCACATCTAGTATTCTTAATCCCCATTTATATGTGTATAACTCTGCAGTAAACCAGAGTAATAAAAGCAGACATGAGTGTTATTGTACTAAGATAACTGGTCTAAGAAATCAGTCACTGATGGATTGTGTGAATTAATCAACAGCCCTAGCAGAGGACAAAACAAAAAGCAAAACAGTCTCAAGATTACTAAGCAAATGGGAGTCACTAAACCAAATATGATTAAGGGCTTTAATTTTGTGTGCAGAAATAACTCCATGTGGCAAATTAGATGTAGGCCTAGGAAGGCCTGAAGTGATAAGAAATGTGTTTCTGAGAATCTGGCTTAAAAAGAGCCAAGATAAAAAAATCACAAGCACAAAAAAATAAATAAATTGTGGGTCTCAGATATTCTGTTAAGGAAAAATTATTCCCTGTGTTGAGAATCCTATAGGCTTAAAGTCTAGAGCAAAGACACTGCAGATAAAAATAATACCTTGGAAAAAAAAAAAACAACCTACATAATACAGAGGTCTAAAAATATCTGCAGAATGAGGAACAGCACATACTAAAGTATCTTTAAATGACATCTCGGCCAATTAGGAAGTGTATCTGTAAGCCTTGGATTTAATGAGTCCTTGATGTTTCTCCTTATTTGTAGTAAGGAACAGCATAGATGGGTAGTCCAGCCCAATGTCTATCCCATACACCATAGGTTTTTCCTAACTATGGAACAATTAAAGACCTTAGGGGAACCTGAGCCTGACATCCTTCCAGCCTTTGACAAACAGGGGTCTCAAAAGAGCTGAACCTTTCCACAAGAGTCATTATTGTTAAGTTTCTGTAGAATTGAAAGATGCAAACATGTAATTCTATCAAAACTGCTTATGAAAAAAACTAGATGGCTGCCTGCTGAGTCATCCTCCAGGTTAGCTGGTGTCTGGCAAATTAAACAGGTGGTTCCCAAATTAGTAGAAGAACATCTTTTATATCAACCTGACAAGCTAAGCACTGGCTGGGAACCTGTAGGCCAGGTGGTCTTCTCAGGAGCTGGGAACCTGGCAGGCTTGACTGTTTCCTGATTTCTCTGCTTCACAATTGAGACAAGTAGTCATGCTTCCCAGATAAGCTAGTCAACCTACAAGCTTAACAAGTCACAGCTACATAGGAAGAAGACCAATGGAGATGATATAAACTGTCCTCTTTGCTAAAAACTCAGGAGTGCCAATATTTTTTTTTTTTTCTTTTTCCTGGAGTGAAATAGTATGAATTGAAAGGCCAAAAGCCTATCCCAGCAAAGCAATATTCTACTGGTAAGACATCCTTACTTGCCAGTGATGTCTGGGGATGTTTTGTTCAGAAAACAGCAATATAAGTGAGATCATTGAAGGTTAGAGAGGAAATGACTGGAAATAAAGATGGGTGCTGATTTCAGGCAGGTATGAAAGTAAAGAATGATAGCAGAGAAAGAGGAAAAGCATTACAAACTGTACAAATTTCATTTCAGGATCTACTGGAGATAAATGCAATACTTTTAATTCTGCTTTGGACTTGATTCAGACTGGCACTCTTAAAGAAACTGCTATTGTTTCTATTAACAGACATGAGGACCATACCTTATTTTCATAAGAAGCTTAAAGGATATTAATTCATAAATAAATGATACTCCAGGTATGAGTGAGACTATATAGAGCAGGGAAATAGGATGAAACAGGCAATGGTCCTCCAGCAAGGATGCCCTGTTGCACTAATCAACACTAGTCATTGATGGAGAGTTGCAGATGCCCTCAGAGGTGCAATTTCCTCCAGTCATTTGCATTTTGGTACACAGTTGTTTACAACTGATTATCTTAATGGGAAATAATTAATTGACTGCTAGTCCTCCCACTGAGTCTGGCATGATCTTTTGGGGTAGATACTCTTATCTGATAAAAGATAATATGCATTCCAACAGTCAATCCAGTAATAACCAGGTCAGGTTATCTACAGCTGGAGAATATCTCCTCAACCATATAGTTAATTTTCCATATGTGTTTATTGCTGTTAGTACAGCAAGCATCAGTTTTACCATTTGTTCTGATCTAAAGCAGTATCCTGACTCACTTGAAACGTAAGATAGTTACATAGCTATGTATTCCATGTTGTAGGAATATCACCTTAGAATTCAGATGAGAAAGATGCCTGAAGGTCAAGTTCAGGTGCTCAAACCTTAAATTTATGGTCTTACAAAAGATAATATAGACACAGATGCTCAAATTATCAGCTCCACTTGCGACCTCTCTGGTTCAGTAGCTCCAAATTAATTCATTTCTTCTTTCTGCTTTCACTCTACATCACCTCATGTCTGAACACAAACCAAACCCTATCAGACAGTATTCAGCAGATGGGTGATAGTCCTGGGATTTTTTTCATGACTCTTGCATGTGATTCTGAATGAATCCTCTGTTCACAGATTTTAAGTCCTAAGCCAATATTAATCACTGAGCATAATCCAGTGAGACATAGCACCTTGCTGTTCAAACAGTGGATGATCCTGTGTGCCTTCAAAAGATCATCCAGTTGCTAATACAGCAGACAGGGAAGAAATCTTCCCCTGGTTGAGTAGAAAAAAATAGCTTTACTATGATATATTAAAGAACTGTGTTTGCTAGTATTATTTGCTGTACTAGTGGGGGAATAAGGAGGGAAATTTTTAACATTTGTAGAGGAGAGGCAGGCTGAACATAAGTAAATTGCTGCTTTTATTTGCCACAACCCAGATTCAAACACTGGTGTACTAGAAATTGCTCCAACATAACATAAAGGATAATCAGTTTCTACATCACCTTCTCTGTGTAACAAATAAACAAAATAAAATTCTAGCCTTTCCTTCTGAAGAAGATCTTCCATAAATGATCTGAAATGTGCCAAGATGTCAGTCTGGCTGCCTGAATCTCAAGATGGCAGCAAGGAAGCAGCTCCCTAAATTCGAAAAAACAAATGAAACTGATAATTGAACTGGCAAGCAGTAAAGAAGGAATCCTTTCTTTGGGCCAATGCACAGCAGTAAAAGATCTCTGAGCTGATGATTTAAAAGAAAGATACAGGGTAAGAACTGCACCAGCACATCCTTCTGATTTGCTGTAGAGCTTAAGTTGTCACAGTTCAGTAATACCTATGCTGCAGTCTGCATGCTTTATATTTTTGCCACCTTTATCAATTTGCTTTGGGTAGCACAAGGGGACAGTAAGAATGACGACAGGGTAGGTTTTATGGCAGCGTAGTGCAAGAGACTTTCTAAATCACCAGCTACCTTGCAGGGATGTCCTAATGATCTATTTTCAGTGGTACTTTTACCAAGACCGCTTACATTAAAGTCTACATGAGCCTCTTTGCCCACCTTACAAATGTGTTTTATGATTTGAGTGTTGACTTGTGGACTCGGTGTGCACTGTGTAAGTACTGCTTTCATCAACAGTAAACAGAGGGCTTAGACTTAATAGTGGATCTTGTTTGTGAATGTTTTTTATCAGCATACTCTCAGGCCAGATTTGCAAAGGTAATGTGGCACTGAAAGAGTGGCACTGAAGGTATTGAGTTTTTTGTTGGGTTTTGGTTGGTTGGTTGGTTTTTTTTGTTTGTTTGTTTTTGCTTGCTTGTTTGGAGGGTTTTGTTTGTTTGTTTGTTTGTTTTGTTTGTTTGGTTAGTTGTTTTTTTTCTTGATATCACTAAGTGCAAAGCGCCTAAAGGGTTTTGAAAACTCTAGTCAGTCTTCAGACTCCCAGATAGCTTTTAACAGCTTCAGCTCTACCGACCACCAAGTTACTCAAGCAATGTGGTGCATCCCTAATATGTCGGCATCTGCATTTTGCTAGCACATGGTGTAAAAGTGAACCAAAATGTTCTGGGAACTTGTCCAGATAGTCCAAGCAGTATCTCTGGAACCCAAACAGATCCAACACAGTTAAATTCAGTATTATCACAGTAGGTGTTTGGGGGTATGCTGTGCAGAGACAGATGTCCACATGATTCATTTATCTAACTGCAAATGAAATATCTCAGTACCTGGAAAAACATAAATTTCTATGAAGTTGTTTCATGAGTGCCTAAAATGTCACCTAAGCCTGTCTCCAGTCTGCCTGTGCAGAACCATTTGAACTTTAATCTGCAGAGCAGCTAGATGTCAATTAAGGCCTAAGCACTGTCAGAAACCATGAAGTAGATGTACATAATTCTGTTTCAGAAGACAGCCACTGACATTTTCAGAGTTCAGAGTTACATCCTATGAAAAAAGTGGCTGGAAAAGTGGTTACATGATTTTGATTTTTGCAATGAGGTAGATGTAAAATTCATACAAGATGCTGCAGATGCAGTTTCATTCTTTCATTTTTTTAAAACATCCTCCTCATGTTTTAACCACCAGGTCAGAGAGCCTTTCTTAGTCTTTCTCTCTTTTCCCTTTTTTAAGCCTGATGAATATTTAATGATCCTATATAAAACAGATCATCTTCCTCCTTCTTCAAGAGAGTGATAGTCTAAGCATTCAATTAAGAGATAGAAGATAAGCATTCAACCACCATACAACAGAAGAATGACTTAATCTGTATCTTGTGTGTGTGTATTATTAAAATCCAATTGATAGCTTTTTAAACAAACCTTCACAGCTGTGTGTGTTCACTGTCTGACTCTCAGAACTAAATTCTGATGGCTGAAAACTGTTTCTTTGTCATGCTGTAAATACTGTTCTGTATCCACCCTTCAACTGCTGTAATACTGAAAGACTGACGGGCTGTTATAATTGAAAAATCTGCTTCTACTGTTAAGTATGTTTGTGGGTGTCAAAAGAAGTGTCATTTAAGGTCTGAGGTTTTATCATGAGCATAATAACAATAATAATAATGATAATAATAGTTATTGTTATTGTCATCGTTGTTGTTGTTATTATTATTATTATTATTAATTGGCATTTTACAGGAAGAATGACATATTTCTTTCCTGTAGGTTTGTTCTGAGCAACCAGTCAAGAAATAATCAAGTTACAGAAAATCAGCAACATAATATATACCAGCATTTTTTTTGGTTTGTTGTTTGTTTGTTTTTTAATTTGAAACAAGTTTGAAAATCAAATAGTTTGAGCAGCTATAGGTAGGATTCTAGAGGTGTTATTCAACTGTCAGTTATAAAAAATGTTTCTATTCATTTCAGTTATTAAAATGATGTCTGAGAATGAATTTATAGCCCACATATTTTAAATTTTTAAAATTAAATTATTTTATTTGGAGTTAGGATAGAATTTTGTTTGGCAGATTTTGCCACTCTTGATCCTTTGGCAAAATCAATACCTTGGATTGTAAATTATTTAGAAATTTCAGGCGGAAGACAAGGCACCTTGAATAATGACTACATTCAGATTTTAGACAGATGATGCATGGGCCTGGATTTGGGTTTTAACAGATGTAGATTCATCAAAACAATAACAAAATTTTAAGCTTTTTTATGAAAAATAAGTTGCACTATATCTAGGCCATATTTATGTACATTTAAGTTTAGCTTTGATATTTCACAAGTTCAGGATTTTATGTATATCAAGGCCTGCTTATCTCAAAGGTTTTAGAATTTATGAATAAACATAAAAGACATTATGGGGGTGGGGCTGGCATAGAAAGGCAAATTTCTAAATTTCTAGAACAGAATCCTCATTACAAATGAAGAAGGGTGAAAATGCACTTCAGTCCAGAGAAAAGTCACATATGGTCTTTTTTTACCATTTGAATCGTATGTTTCTGGGTTTTTTAATATGTGTTTTGATTTGTTTGTTTGTTTTGGGTGTGTGTTTTGTTTTTGGTTTTGCTTTGTTTTGTTTTGTTGGTTGTTTTTTTTTGGCCAGGGTTGCCAACTTAAGCCTTGCTTTTATCTGGTCTCCAGTGTCAAGTGATTTTGATCTTCAAAAGCAAGAAAGATGCAAATCTGGGGAAAAAAAATCCCAGAGCTCAAAGTAAGTCTAATGAGTAAGTGATTTAAACTCCTATCTAGTAATAATTGTAGATTTTCTACTTTGATTGTTTCAACAGCATGAAGTGCTATCCTTAACTAAAATATACTGTATCATAGCTGTGCCATACAAATATTGAAATACCTTATTTATGCAGGTATGTGTAGCACAAGTCTTTAGCATGTTGAACTGGTGAATTTTTTGTCTTCTGTCTTGTTTAAATAACATAAGGCACTGCAATAAAATGGTGTATTAAAGAAACCCTCAAATATGCTACAAGAACTTAAAATTAAAATTTAAAAAAGAATGCTGCAGCCCTGCTAGAGAAAGAGCATACTGAGGCAGCAGCAACTTACTTCTTTAGATTTTGAAAATGACTGAATTTGGCATCAGTGTCCAACTTTACTCTTTTATTTATTATTTTTTTTAAAATTTTTTTTTAAGCTCAGGTATTTGAATTAAGGAAATAATAATTTCTCAACATAATGCCTTTTAAAAACCTGATTACAAGTTAAATATTTGGAAAATGTATCTATACAGCCATGCACACCTTGACTGACATCAGGAGAAGGCTATCTTACAGTCACTGGTGTTTGCAAAGTGTTTAACTTACTAAATGGAGTGATGCCACAGAATTATCAAATAGGAGAAATCATTGTCAACAAAGAATTTATTTAAGTGTTGTAATAAAGATTTATCTGTCCATATTCCAGTGATAGCAGGGGAAGGCAAATGGATGTTTTCTGCTTTTATTTTATAGTTGGGAAAATGAGCAGGTAAGGAAAGTCACTTTGTTACAGCTTAGATTTTTCCTCAGAGCTTTCTGGCTACCAATTATGCCCCTAAATTTTTGGCCATGATTAAGGAACAGAAGAACATGATGAAGACCGTGCACTAAGGGAATGAAACTACTATATATCTTTCAGTCACTCCAACAATAAATCTCAAATAAATCCTTCATTTTGTGTATAACTATTTAATCTTACTCGCTTCAGGACTTTCAAAAAGGTTCTTCAAATTACCCACATGCCTAAGTGATTTGCTGAATAGTTAAATTCTTAAAGTTTTTTCTTGAAGCCAGGATTTCATTCATATTTTAGATGGCTCCAAGGCAGTGTTTACTGGTTTGGAAGGGACTTAAAGTTCATCAGATTCCAACCTTCCTTCTATGAGCACCTCACACTAGACCAGGCTGTACAAGGCCTCATCCAACCTGACCTTGAACACCTCCAGGGAGGGGGCATCAACAACCTTCCTGGGCATCTTATTCCAGCACCTTACTACCCTCATGGTGAATAATTTCTTCCTGATGTCTAACCTAAATCTCCCCTCTTTCAGTTTAAAACCATTACCCCTTGTCCTCTCACTACCCGCTCTGATGAAAAGCCCCTCCCCAGCTTTCCTGTAGGTCCCTTTCAAGTACTGGAAGGCTACTATAAGGTCTTCCTGGAGCCTTCTCTTCTCCAGGTTAAACAGCCCCAACTCTCTCAGCCTGTTTTCATACCAGAGGTGCTCCAGGCCTTTGATCATCTTGGTGGCCCTTCTCTGGACTTTTTCCAACATCTCCATTTCTTCCCTGTGCTGAGGGCACCAGAGCTGTACACAGTGTTCCAGGTGGGGTTTCACCAGAGCAGAGGGACAGAATCACCTCCCTGGCCCTGCTGGCCACACTTCTTTTGATGCAGCTCAGGATGCAGTTGCTCTCTCGGCTCCAGCACACACTGGTGGCTCATGTCAAGCCTTTCATCTACTACCACCGCCAAGTCCACTACCATGGACTTCCAGAGGGCAGACTTGTTAAGGACACTGATTGAAAGAGTTCCTTAGGAGACAGACCTGAAGGTCAAAGGGATCCAGGGAGGCTGAGCATTCTTCAAGAAAGACTCAGGAGCAGGCTGTCCCCATGTGCCATAAGACAAACTGACAGAGAAGATGACCAGTCTGGCTGAACAGGGAGCTTTTGCTGGGAGTCAGAAAAAAAATGAGAGTTTACCACCTTTGGAGGAAGGGGCAGGCAACTCAAGAAGAGTACAGGGGTCTTGTTAGTCATGCAGAGAAAAAAATAGAAAGGCAAAAACCCGGCTAGAACTCAGTCTGTCCACTGAGATTACAAAAATGTTTTTACAAATACATTACCAACAAAACTAAGAGATAAGGAAAAAATCTCCATCCTTTATTGGATGCAGGGGGGAAAACATTGCCACCAAGGATTAGGGAAAGGCTGAAGTACTTAATACCTTCTTTGCCTCAGTCTTTAATAGACTAGTTATCCTCAGAGTACCCAGACCTCTGAGCTGGAAGACAGGAATGGAGAGCAGAATAAACCTCTCTAATACAGGAGAAAGCTGTTAACAATCTGCTACACTGCCTGAACACTCATGAGTCTATAGGCCCAGATGGGATCCACTCAAGAGTACTGAGAGAGCTGGCAAAGGAGCTTGCCAAGCCACTCTCCATCATTTATCAATAGTCCTGGTTAACAGGGAAGGGCCCCGATGACTGGAGTCTTGCCCATGTGGCACCATTCTACAGGAAGAGGTGGAAATAGAATCCAGGGAAACAAGGGAACTAGATGCCTGTCAGCCTGATGTTGGTACCAGTGAACACTATCGAGCAGTTAATCTTGAGTGCACTCACATGGCGTGTGCAGGACAACAAGGGATCAGACCCAGCCAGCATGGGTTAATGAAAGACAGGTCCTCCTGGACTAACCTGATCTCCTTCCATGACCAGATGACCCACCTGGTGCATAAAGGAAAGTCTGAGCATGTTGTCTTACTGGACTTTAGTAAATCTTTTAACACTGTCTCCCACAACATTCTTCTAAAGAAGCTGGCTGCTGATGGCTTTTATAGGTGTACTCTTCTCTGGGTAAAAAACTGACTGGAGAGCTGAGCCTAGAGACTTGTGGTGAATGGAATTAACTCCAGTTAGCTCTGTTTGTTTTATTTCTTTATCAGTGATCTGAATGAGGGGGTCTGTAGTATCCTGAGTAAGTTTTCAAATTACACCAAATTGGGCAGGAGTGTTGATCTGCCTGAGAGCAGGAAGGCTCTGAAGAGGGATCTGAACAGGCTGGATCGATGGACTGAGGTCAATTGTATGAGCCACAACAACCTCAGGCAATGTTACAGACTTGGGGAAGAAAGGCTGGAAAGCTGCCCTGCGGAAAAAGACCTGGGGGTTCTGATTGACAGCCAGCTGCATATAAGCCAGCAGTGTGCCCCGGTGACCAAGAAGGCAAACAATATCCTAGCTTATATCAGAAATAGTCTGGTAAGCAAGACTAGGGAAGTGATCATGCACCCGTGAAGGGCACACTGGTGAGGCCACACCTCAAATTCTGTGTTCAGTTCTGAGCCCATCACTACAAGAAGGACATGCTGGACTAAATCCAGACGAAGGGCAACAAAGCTGGTGAAGGGTTGAGTTTATTCTGGAGGAGTCTGAGGGAAGACTTTGTTGTTCTCTACAACTACATGAAAGGAGGTTGTATTGATGTGGGGGTTGGTCTCTTCTCCCAGAGTGACAGGACAAGAGGAAATGGCCTAGAATTGTACCAGGTTCACATTGGATATTAGGAAGAATTTCTTTACTGAAAGAGCAGTCAGGCATTGGAACAGGCTGCCCTTTGGCGTGGTGGAATCACAGTCCCTGGAGGTGTTAAAAAAATGGGTAGATGTGTCACTTCAGGACATGGTTTAGTGAGCATGGGGATGTTGCATTGATGGTTGGGCGTGATCTTAGAGGTTTTTTCCCACATTAATGATTCTATCATTCTATTCTGTGATACGTGAGTATATCACACAGGCTTCTAAGAGATGTTTTTCCCTATTAGCTTTTAAATACTCAGGTAATAGGCAGAAATTTAAAAAAAATAGTGTTTCCTTCAGCAAAACCTAAAGAATATGTGCTCCTATGTTTCTGATATTATGAACACATATGTCTCAGCACATTTCAGCTATCTTAAGTGAGAACAGGAAGGTGTACAAGCAGGAGTGTGGCAACTCTCCTTGGCGACTGGCCTAAGTTTCACAGATCATGCACATTTGTTTTTTCCCATCACATACTGTGCTAGAAAGTAATTAATCCCTGTCATAAAGTTTATCTGGTAGAGAGTAACAAATACTTTTTTCACTGTCAGAAATACATTCATTTTTATCATCAGGAACATAAACCACAGGCATGCCTTTACAATCCAATCTGTACTGCATACTCATCTATACTGTATTCTGTCTCATCCAATCCAGACAAATAAAATGTCATATTGAATTATTTTTCTTGATACCAATATTTACTATTAATTGTTTGATACCAGGATGTGTGTTTGCATTCCAACATCTAGGGAAAAAAAAAAAAAAAGGGTCCTGGTTGTTCAGTTTTTTCCCCTTACTTTTTCATGGCTACCTGCGCTACACTGTATTTTTACAGCTTCGCAGATGAAGGGCATGGCACTGTATTACAATTTGGAGAACACCTGTATTAATTTTGGTTATTTATTTTGTTTGCTGTTCCATATTTTGTTTCTTTAATTCTGCATGAGAAATATGATCTGCCTAAATATACTTTTGTTTATCTATGGGAAACAAAAAAAATCCCATTTTCTGAAAAAGATCAGCATATTTTTACAAGGAACAGGATTCTTCCAATTCAGAGAATTTTTTGAGATGAGCTGTTTTAAAATCAAGAGGAGTACTGTATGTAGCATTATGTTCTGAAAACACAATTTGAAATTTTACCAAGATCATATATTTCATTAGACTGATGAAGTCTCATGAACTTTTATTACAGATGTTCAAATAAGTTCTGAACATTTTTCAGCTGTCTTTGTATTTACAAAGAACTAATTTTAGTTATACATATCAGCAAATTCCCAAGTATTCCTACAGATATCATGCCCCCATTCTGCAAATCAATGTAGCATTTAATCTTAGCATTAATTTCAAGCATATTGAAGTAATTCTTTAGAATCATAGAATTGTCCTGGTTGGAAAGGACCTTGAAGACCATCAAGTCCAACCATAACCTAAATCCACCTACCATAACCTAATCTACTCATTCAGTGCTTAAATCATGTCCCTAAGCACCACATCTATATTTCTTTCAAACACTTTCAGGGATGGTGACTCCACCACCTTCCTGGGCAGCCTGTTCCAGTGTCCAACCACTCTTTTGGTAAAGAATCCTTTCTAATATCTAGTCTAAACCTCCCCTGGTGCAACTTAAGGCAATTTCCTCTCGTCCTGTTATTATTCACTTGAGAGAAGAGGCCAACTCCCACCTCCCTACAACCTCCTTTCAGGTACTTGTAGAGAGCAATAAGGTCTTTCCTCAGCCTCCTCTCCTTCAAACTAAGCAACCCCGGTTCCCTCAGCCTCTCCTCATAGGACTTATTCTTTTTCTTTCACCAGCTTTCTTCTCTGGACACGCTCCAGCGACTCAACATCCTTCTTGTAGTGAGGGACCCAGACTTGCACACAGTGCTTGAGGTGTGGCCTCACCAGTGACAGGTGCAGTCCAGGATGCTGTTGGTCTTTTTGGCCCCCTGAGAACACTGCTGGCTCAGGTCCTTCTCCACCATGGAGCTTGCCAGCCACTCATCCCCAAGCCTGTAGCTTTGCATGGGGTTGTGACCAAAGTGCAGGACCCCGCACTTATCCTTTAGAACAGATGTAAGGCATGCAGCCTTTCATGTTAAACTACAGCTTGGCTAAATGTCCATACTATATGTAGAATAGCAGATGACCTATAATTATTACATGCTTAATAAACAAATACTGAAAAAGAAATTCTGCTGGTAGTATTTAAGTTAAGAGGAAAATAATATAAGTTGTCAGACATCTACTGTCAGGGGTTTCTCTTAAGGGATATTTTCTCACCTGTATTTTAAAACGGTGCTATTTTAAATTAAACATTATGGTGTCATACAACATTCACTGTTCTTCCTTTTTTTGGCCACAGGCCATATGAAAGGCTAATGACCTTTAAAGATGGCATTTTTTTCATACGCTTGTATTTTTTTAAGATGCTCACTGCACCTTTCTTTTACATTTTTAGAGTAAGAAATGGCATGTAACACCTTGGGTAATATACAATATATTCACTTTTGCCACTGATCCCTTTCCTAAAGCAGATCTTTAACCTGTGAGAGGAAATCTAATTTTCCTTTTTTGTCCATTTTTCACCTGGAGACAATGCTCTGACATTGTATTTTCCTGTTTTATGAATCTCAAGTTCTGAAAAATGTATGCTGATGCATCTTCAAGACCTAATCTTATTGAGGAGAAATGTATGTCAAAATTATTTACCTTCCTTTTAATATTTATTTTCATACTGTGCAAGTAAAAAGAGCTATGATATAGAAATGAATCTGTACAAGCAACTGCTTTTTCTTAGGTTAGGGTGACAAAAAAATTATTCATTTTGGAATCAAAGCATGAACGTTTTGAAACAAAATGCTTTAACCTTTCTAAGTATTATTTTAGAGAAGTTTGTAGTAAAGCTGTTCAGCACACATTTTGCAATATCTGTGATTAAGCTGAACCTCAGTTTTCCAGTGATTAGTCTACCCTTCAAAATTCAAATAGTTTTTACAACTGTGTTCCCGAGGTCAAAACTCATTGCAAAGCCTTTTAAAGACCTTTAAATATTGGAAATGTTTATAATTACAATCTTTGCTGAAATGTAATTCAGTTTTGCCACATGGTTATTGCAAACTTCTTGCAGACTCAGCTGTGTGCTAACTAGATCTGAGATCGGGCTGAAGGCTGCATGGCATGTGCTGTGCTTATCAAGATCTTTTTCATAGTAGAGTTCCCAGCAGAAGTGCTAACAGCCTTTTACCTCAGATGTTGGTATGCAGGTATGTAATTGCAGATCTGTAAACATAGCTAAAATATTTATAAATATTAAATATTTCCAGGATTTGAGGGGTTTTTAATAGATATTCACAAGGATTTTTAGCCTCTCGCAGATGACAAATATCAGCAGACAAAACAGGTTTTCTTTCCCTCCAGAAAAGGCATAGAATTCCACCCTTTTTTCCCATATACATTTAGTGTTTTAAAAGTACAATTAATTTAAAAGTACAATAAATAGAGTGGTTTGCAAGCCACTTGCTACTTCATTCGTGTGCCTCTGGCCCCAGCCAACTTAATGTATTCCTGTGCTTGTCATTAGACTGCTGAGCTTTGATTAAAGGTTGGACCAGATTGTCCTTGTGGTCCCTTCTAGCCTGGCATTGTATGATTCTATGATCACCCTCATGACATTGAGCAGATGCATTGTACAGTCAAAGCTGAGTCTACTGATCTCCAGCTGTCTTCACATTTACTCACTACAGTGGCTTTCACTGATTCAGAGTTTTATTAAGCTACTAGTAAGAACCTGACAAATCAACTTACTGTTCTTGAAAACCCCACTGAGCCTGTAAAAGGCAGGTGATAATACTGAGAAGCTGCACTTAATTCTAATTGAAATTAGCCTAACCCAAAGGAGGATTGTATTTTTCTTCCTAAGAGTATAATTAATGTTGCCATTGCTCTAGGTACAAACATCATTAATACTTAAAATTCCATAATGGATTATATTGCACTGTATTCAGATCACCTCTTATGTGAACAGTTTAATGCTCAAATGCAAAAGGTTCAGGTAAACTGAAGTGAGAGACTCTCCAGCCAAGTGGACTGCAACTGGCCACAGATGATTACAGAGGACCTGTTCAGCTGTCCACATCTGGTGTCAGTCCAAAAGGTGAGCATCTGGAAGTGTCTATTCACAGCAAGCTCCAGGCACCAGACAGGCTGTTGCGGAGGCCAAAGAGCAGAAGTGTGTGGGACCCTGGCTGTGAAGCACCTTGGCAGTCAGTTTCCTTTGGGCACTGTTCCTTCTGCTTTGCAAAGTGGAAGGAAGCCAGTGTGAGGAACCTGAGACACACACCATAGCCTGAAAGACCCAGGCAACAGCAGGTATTCTGAAAGCAAAACTTAATCAAAATAGCTCCAATAGCTCCAGGTATAGACTTTGTGACACTTGATGTGTTTTGTAGATTTAAGAGCATGGCTGTATTTTAAGAAGATGGCAGGGCTGATGGCAGGCTCTTGTGAGGACAGCAGTAAAGGCAATGAAACAGCTCTGTGTTTGGTTTTGTGCCATGAGCTATGGGTACATGGCTGGCCTAAATGAGGCTCCGCTGGATCCCAACTCTACCTTCTTGCAAAGTAAAGGAGTTTTAGGATCAATATCAATAAGTAAAAAAGGAATTGAGCTCTCTGACACACAACAGTTTTACATCACTTCTCCAATAAAACTGAAGTTGCATCTGGTTTTCACCAGTATGTTATCTAAAGAAGCTTAATGTTGTCTTTCAATCTACATAAGCAGTAAGTGCTGTGCTAGGCAAACATGATACTTTTGCTGGAAAGAAAAGCTAGGAAAAGAGAAAAATAACATTTTTTTTTCTGTTGATGCTATACTGTAATTTGTTTAAATTATCTTTAAGTTAATTTTTGCTCAGAATGCAAAAATCTAAATAAGTAAGTTCTGTGTTAAATTTCAGCTGAATGTGATTTGAGATGATATTAAAACCTGAAAATAATAGTTTAAAAATGCAGAAAGAAAAGGCTCCCTACAGAAAAAAAAAAAAAAGAAAAAAAGAAAAAAGAAGAAATCTGTGCCACATCAGTCGAAACTGTGATGCATCAGAAGTATCAGTATGGGACTGCATGTGTTTATTATGTCTCAGTGTGTTGTTTCACTGTCTTTGTACTTGCTGGTCCGTGCAATCATCAGTCCCTGTTGGATTTCATGTAAATTCCAAGTGCAAGCAGTACTTTGCTCTTTTGGAAGCATTTTGCTGTATAGAACTACAACATGAGGCAATACAATATCCCCATTGCTCAGTGGTCCCCTTGTTCTTGCAGCCTTATCTTTCAGCCCTTAGGGACTGAAGCTGCATCTGCTGTAGAGCCATTTCCGTAATAGCTCTCTGAGAGCCTATTCCAGGTATTCTCTAATTAGACACACCCAGATGGGGGGCACTGAGCAGATGTACTGCCAGCTTGCAGTGGATAGGGAAGAAAATTTTCTTTTGGCTCTCCATAGTTTGTCTTTCTAATGTTTCTTCTCAATTTTCCTTCACAGTGAGCATTTGAAATGTTTGTTGGTTTTTTTTTCACAATTTCTAAAATATGAGGCAAACTCAAGCACTCTAATTTTTACTGCAGCTCTGATCTAAGGTATTAAACATTGACAGTGCTTGGTGTAGTCTGAAGCCTAGATGTATTGAACTCATGTTACCCAAATGCTGTCATGAACAAAATTGCTCACTTGTGCTTTGATATAGAATCTTTATCGGCAATTATGATTATGTTCTTGGAAACTAATTAACAATTATGTTCATGCTGCCAGAGACATAAGTAAGCACACTCAATCATATCTATGTAGCCAGCCTTGCAGATCAAATGAATGTACGTAGCTAGAATAGAGTCTGATGTTTCCAGTCACATAAGTAAATACAAGAAGCAGATCTCCAGAGTGAGAAACTCTTATTTTCTGACAGATTATTTTCACAGTAGAACCATACTATAAGAGTTTAGCTACATCTGACATGGAAAAGATTTCAAGGCAGAATACTTACCCAGCAGTTTAACCGTCGTGTTCACAGTGCTGTTTTCCATGCTTCATTTGTCATAAATGTTGGTGTATTTTTCATAGCATTTGAGACAATTACATTTTTAATTAAAAAGTTCCTGTATTACTGCTCTACCACTCTAAACCTGGTCTCACACAGAAAACAACAAAACATACAATCACAGCTCATGTGAAGGCTTCTCTGGCAAGTGCTCCAACCTTGACACAAAGGCCCCAGCAGGTGAAAGCAGGGACTTGAGGAGTGAATTAACCCCCACCATAGGTAAAGAGCAGGTTCATGACCATCTAAAGAACCTGAAGGTGCATAAGTCTATGGGACCTGATGGGATTAATCCACGGGTCCTGAGAGAGCTGGTGGATGAAATTGCTAAGCCTCTGTCCATCATCTTTGAGAGGTCATGGCACTCTGGTGAGGTTCCCGCTGATTGGAGCAAAGGGAACATTGCCCTGTTTTTTAAAAAGGGGAAAAAGGAAGACTCAGGGAACTACAGGCTGGTCAGTCTCACCTCTGTGCCTGGCAAGGTCATGGAGGAGATCCCCCTGGAAAGTCTGCTAAGGCACATGGAAAATAAAGATGTGATTGGTGACAGCCAACATGGCTTCACTAAGGGCATGTCACACCTGACCAATCTGGTGGCCTTCTACAACAAGGCTACAGAGATGGTGGACGGTGGCAGAACAACTGACATCATCTACCTGGATTTGTGCAAGGCATTTGACACTGTCCTACATGACATCCTGGTGTCCAAACTGACAAGGCATGGATTTGACAGATGGACCACTCAGTGGATAAGGGATTGGCTGGATGGTGGCACCCAGAGAGTTGTGATCATTGGCTCAATGTCCAAATGGAGGCA
Organism: Chaetura pelagica; assembly: GCF_000747805.2. Classification (NCBI taxonomy): domain Eukaryota; kingdom Metazoa; phylum Chordata; class Aves; order Apodiformes; family Apodidae; genus Chaetura; species Chaetura pelagica. The sequence continues at coordinate 165,205 of NW_009951997.1, read as the reverse complement.
GGTGATGAGTGGTGTCCCTCAGGGGTCAGTATTCGGACCAGTGCTGTTTAACCTCTTTGATGGAGACATGGGAAGTGAGATTGAGTGCAAATTTGCTAGTGTTACCAAGCTGTGTGGTGTGGTTGACACCCTGGAGGGAAGGTATGCCATCCAGAGGGACCTTGACAGGCTGGAGATGTGGGCCAGAGCCAACCTCATGAAGTTCAACAAGGCCAAGTGCAGGGTCCTGCACCTGGGTTGGCACAACCCCAGGCACAAATACAGGCTGGGGGAAAAATGGCTGGAGAGCAGTCCTGAGGAGAAGGACTCGGAGGTGGTAGTAGATGAGAAGCTCGACATGAGCTCCCAGTGTGTGCTGGAGCCCAGAGAGCCAATTGCATCCTGGGCTGCATCAAAAGAAGTGTGGCCAGCAGGGCCAGGGAGGTGAATCTGCTCCTCTGCTTTGCTCTGGTGACCCCAGGGGGTTGGAACTCAATCATATTTAAGGTCCCTTCCAACCTTAATGATTCTATGATTTGCAGTACAGTGTCGTGTAAATACGTATTTTTGAACTGTCAATCTTTTGGTATTAGGAAATCTAGTAAGGGAGCTAGGAGACCTGCATGGTTAAAAAAGGAACTGCTGGGCAAACTTAAATGGAAAAGGAAAATCTACAGATCATGGAAGGAGGGGCTGGTCACGTGGGAGGAATATAGGACTGTTGTCAGAGGATGTAGGGAGGCAATTAGGAAAGCTAAGGCCTCCTTGGAACTTAACCTTGCAAGTCAGGTTAAGGATAATAGAAAGGGCTTTTTCAAATACATAGCTAGCAAAACTAGCAGTAGAGGCAATATTGGCCCATTGAGGAATGAGGTGGGAGCCCTGGTGACAGAGGATATAAAGAAGGCAGAGGTGCTGAATGCCTTCTTTGCCTCTGTCTTCACTCCTGCAGGGTCTCCCTATGAGCCCCAGATTCATATAGCCCCAGAAGAAGTCAAGATAGAGGAAGAGTTTGACATGGTAGATGAGGATTGGGTTAGGGATCAGTTGAGTAATCTGGACATCCATAAATCAATGGGTCCAGATGGAATGCACCCAAGGGTGCTGAGGGAGCTGGCGGAGGTCATTGCTAGGCCACTCTCCATCATCTTCAGTAAATCATGGGCAACAGGTGAGGTGCCTGAGGACTGGAGGATAGCAAATGTCACTCCAGTCTACAAGAAGGGCAAGAAGGAGGACCCGGGTAACTATAGACCGGTCAGCCTCACCTCCATCCCTGGAAAGGTGATGGAACAACTTGTTCTTGTGACTATCTCCAGGCACATCAAGGACATGGGGGTCATCAAGAGCAGTCAGCATGGTTTTATCAAGGGTAAATCATGTTTGACTAACCTCATAGCCTTCTATGAGGAAATTACTAGGTGGATAGATGATGGTAGAGCGGTAGATGTGGTTTATCTTGATTTCAGTAAAGCATTTGACACCGTCTCCCACAGCATCCTTGTGGATAAGTTGATCAGGTATGGGTTTGGTGACCAGGAAGTGAGGTGGATTAGGAACTGGTTGAAAGGAAGGAGTCAGAGAGTTGTAGTCAATGGGGTAGAATCTGGTTGGAGGTGTGTTACTAGTGGAGTCCCACAAGGGTCGGTGCTGGGACCGGTGTTGTTCAACATCTTCATCAACGACCTGGATGAGGGTATAGAATGTACCCTCAGCAAGTTTGCTGATGACACTAAGCTGGGAGGAGTGGCTGACACACCAGAAGGCTGTGCTGCCATTCAGAGAGACTTAGATAGGTTGGAGAGTTGGGCGGGGAGAAACATGATGAAATTCAACAAGGGGAAGTGCAGAGTTTTACATTTGGGGAAGAACAACACCATGTCCCAGTACAGGTTGGGGGCTGAACTGCTGGAGAGTAGTGTAGGTGAAAGAGACCTGGGGGTCCTGGTAGACAGGAGGATGACCATGAGCCAGCAATGTGCCCTTGTGGCCAAGAAGGCCAATGGCATCCTGGGGTGCATTAGAAAGGGTGTGGTTAGTAGGTCAAGAGAGGTTCTCCTCCCCCTCTATTCTGCATTGGTGAGGCCACATCTGGAGTATTGTGTCCAGTTCTGGGCCCCTCAGTTCAAAAAGGACAGGGAACTGCTCGAAAGAGTCCAGCGCAGAGCTACGAAGATGATTAAGGGAGTGGAACATCTCCCTTATGAGGAAAGGCTAAGGGACCTGGGTCTCTTGAGCTTGGAGAAAAGGAGACTGAGGGGTGACCTCATCAATGTTTACAAATATATAAGGGGTGAGTGTCAGGGAGATGGAGTTAGGCTTTTCTCAGTGATGACCAGTGACAGGACAAGGGGTAATGGGTGCAAATTGGGGCATAAGAGGTTCAAGGTGAATGTCTGAATTTTTTTTTTTTCCTGTGAGAGTGACAGAGCACTGGAACAGGCTGCCCAGGGAGGTTGTGGAGTCTCCTTCACTGGAGACATTCAAAACCCACCTGGACACATCCTGTGTGATGTACTCTAGGTGACCCTGCTCTGGCAGGGGGGGTTGGACTAGATGACCTTTCAAGGTCCCTTCCAACCGCTAGGATTCTATGATTCTATGCTCATCCTTTTGCTGTATTGTCATTTTTTTTTTAACAATTACTTAATTTTTTGAAAGCAATATTCAAAAAATGACTATGCGCCAACTTTAGGCTTGTATGATGTAAGAATTTGCAAGTATGTAACATGGCAACTGAAGATAAACTTGAAACTCTCAGGGCAGCCTTTGTGAATCAGAATGGTTTTTTTTGAGGATGTTTTGAATACATATTTACAACCAAACTGTCAAGAAACATAACTGAAACACAATAGAAGTGAGGCTTACTGTGTTTCTACTTGTAAATTGTTCTCTGTTTTGGTATTCCTCAAAAGGAAGTGTTTCCGACTGTCTTATTGTTGAATGTCTCGCATGAGAGACAGTTGTTTTTTGGTGAATATGTAGGATGCCCACTAAGTTGCTGCATAGTCATGCTGCAGCAGCTAGCTGCAAAGCAAGGAAATATGGCAGGGAAATGCTATTTAATTCTCATATTTTAAAGAAAACAAACAAGCAAACAAGATCCAAGAAAAAAAAAAACCACAAAATAATTTGCAAGTAGAATTTTAGAAACTAAACAAGAAGAATCTATCTTTTCCACTTTATATGACCATTATGAATGGGGGTTGGATCTAGATGATCCTTAAAGTCTCTTCCAAACCAAACCATTCTGTGATTCTGTGAAGATGTTAAGACCATCTGACAAGATACATGCAGCCACTTGGAAAGTAATTTTATCATCAGTCACTCTATTGTATTTAGTTATATTTTAAAATTACATAAATGCAGACCTACTCAGTAAAGAACATGCTTTTTTCTAAAACATTTCTGGAATTGATCCAACTTTGCAATTTCAAAGTTAATTATGCTGTAATTATTCTTCTTCCCATTATTTGATCAATTACACATATATCTTCACCTCATTTTCTAATGGAGAGTGGTGTCAAAAATTCTGAAAAATCATAAACAGGTTTTGCAGTTTTTCCTGACCAGTGGTATGCAGAGTATCAGAAACCTACTTGAAAGAATATCCTCTCATGTGCTTTTAAATTCAGTTATAGACTCAACAAATCTACAAAAACTTCTGATTAGCTCTCAGATTCCCAAGTCTTTATCTGATTGAAGCCAGGCTAATCACTGAAAATATGGCTTAGTAAACTTTGTGTAACTTATCAGTGTTTCAATACATTCTGGTTCAGCCAGTGCAGTTGTGCTTCTGATAGGAATTTTTAATGTTTATTTTAAGACCATAATAAAGCACTTTCTACAAAAAGAAATGTGGTGATTTAAAATATTACTGTGCCTCAGAAGTAGCAGGTCCATGATCAAGCAAACAGAATTAATCACATGAACACTCCTTATCCCTTTTAGGGGCAAATCACCTGTTGTGGCTTTAGCTGCTGCTTCTGAAGGCTGTTCAAGCTAGGCTGGAGAACATTGCACTGGGTTCGGGTGCAGAGAGCTCCCAGCCATTGTTCTGTGCAAAGTCTGACCTAGAGAAGGTTATAAATGCAGGTATGCATCTGGGTAGGAACAGCTAAAAGTGCTGTGTCTCCTGGTTCTAGGGTGCAAGAGTAGACACAGACACATGGCTGTGCAGCCCATGCCGTTCACCTTGTACCTACTGTTAATGCTCCTAGCAAATGGTGGTGCAGAAGTTTTTTTGTGTTTGCTATGAGACAACATTAAGAAACTAGTATGGACATTAGAAGTAGTTTCACCAAAGCAATCTGCTCTCTGCCTGGGGTAGTTTAGGTTAGTATTGTGGCATTTCTGCTTCTACAGCCTAACAAAGCTCTTGTTCATCTCAATGCAGCACAACATTAAGCTGCATAGACCTAGCTATGTCATTTTAGATACCTTAGCTCAGGGATAGAGGAGATAGTGGTAGCAATGCATATCATTTGTCTGCATCGCTGCTTCCACTGTTACTTCTACTGTTGGTGGGAATAATAATCCTAGGGTTTAGGGTTTTGGCCTTTTTAGTCTTTCAACTGTCCTTTCACTCCTCTGCTCTGACAGTATTTAGTGCCTTCCACAAATAGCAATAGTGAAAACTTAAAAAGCTGCATGGTCTTCATAAGTGCAATTATAACTAAACACAATTTTCACTTTGTCTTTTAAATGAAACTGATAAAACATGGACATGTCACTGATCTTAAATGAATGCTAACTCACAAAATCAGAGGAAGGACAAGAGAACACTCACATTCAGCCTCAGATATGTCTATATTATTAAATTATCTCTGCTAGTCTGCCCATTATTTTGTGCTCTGAATCCTTTCTTTTCCTGCCCTTGCTCTCATTCTTATCTTCTTTC
>NW_009951997.1:130586-160216 GCF_000747805.2 Chaetura pelagica | reverse complement strand
TCCCTAAGATTAAGTTATTTATCTGGTTAAATGGCAATTACTGACTTCAGTGGGGCTCCAAATGTGTAACTGAGGACAGAATTTTGCCTAAATAATTTTTAAAATCAAATGTGTAATGATAAAAGGAAACTGAAGTGGTGTATTTTTTTAATTTACTGACCTAAAAATTCAAGGAATTGAAAGTAAACTTTCTGAAGCAAAAAGGCAAACAGAACATGTCACATTTGGTAGGTTCTCCTGTCATATTTACTTTTCATCTAATTAAATTGAAATATGCACAGATTAAAGAGAAAATAAAAATAAAGTGCAGGAGTGAAGTATCTTTAAATTTAACTTAAAATTAGAATCCTGTAATTGTTTTCATCTTTTTTACATTAAACCTTAAAACATATATCATATAACTATTTTTAATACAATGTTGAAGTTGTACAGTACTTATTTTATTGGTTAATGACTGCAGAGGGTTGAGACAAAAAGAAATACTTGCCCATTTATTTTCTAGATAACATCTGAGTTATGTTATCTAGATAACATCTGAGGTGGCTTTATGTACTTGGCTGTTTTGCAGGTAGCAAGCTGTTTTATATGTCCTGCAAGTTGAATTCCTGTTTTGTTCGGGAAGCCAGTGCCATTTCCTGATAAAACACACACAGAAACAGCAGCAGACACAAGCTGCAAACTAAATGGGTCGTGGGTGCAGCAGCTTGCAGGTCATGACAGTTTGTCACTCCTTGTGCACTGTTGTCCTGAGCAGCTGCCTATTTTTCTATCCCCAGAATGGCTGTGTAATAAGGTGTTGATAGCTACTCGTCAGCACTTCCCAGGCTTTATCCTTGGGAAGTGAATGGGAGTAACTGGGAATTATATCTAGGTACATACTGAGAAGGAGGGACAAAAGTCTTCCCAACCTTTTTGCAGTCCTTATATCTCTTATAGGAGCTTTTCTTTTCCCTGTGGTAAAAAGAGATGGAAATGTTTCATTAAATATACTTACATGAAGGTGTGATTTGGTAAGTCTTTCTCAGATACCATATGGTAGAATACCTGTAGCTTGCTGACAAATAACTTTCTCTTCTGTGCACCAAGCAAAATAAGGCATATGTGCCAAGAGTAAATTGTGAAGGTAAGAGCATGAGCTTTGCCTTTACCAAACCCTGAGCCCAGAGAGACTACAATAAGTATCTAGAACAGAACCTCAGACTTCATTTGGTGAAGTGAGATTACTCATATAGAAAAAACATTGTTGTATCAAAAGGAAGAAATCTTTAAGTTATTTGTTTTACTAACATACAATTTATATTAGCTTTGCACAAATATGGATGGAATGAACTGCATTTACAAAGGTGACAGGGTGCTTTACAGGATTCATTGTGGAGCAAGAATTTGTTCCCTTAGTGCTACTGCCTCTGAGCAGTGATATATGTAATTTTTTTTCTTGAAAAAAAATAATGGTGAACACCCCTGTGATGTTTAATAAATAGCAGTACAGTGTGTTCAATTCCTATGTTTTATATATAAGGGACCATGGATTTTGGAAGCTTATAATTTCATTCATCTGTTTCCAAAGTAAGGCTCAGTTCTGAGTAGAAGCATTTTTTTAGCTAGCATATGACTTAAATGATGAGAACACATCTTTGATTTTTAGTTATTGCCTTTCCTGAACTTGCACATAAAGAAGTTTGTCCTACTGTGACATAGCTTGTTTACTTGTTATTAAATATATATATATATAATAAAAATAGCCAATTTAATCTACTCCATAGCTTCTTATGCAGGAGGGCACAAATTTATTATCACCAGAGGATGAGAGAAAGAAAAAAAGATTAGTTATTCCATATTTGTTTCAGTATTTCCTTATAATGCTGGGAATACAAATGTTTCTTTTAGTGCCTTATAATTAAGAAGTGAAAGGGAGGAAAAATGGGACATCATCAGAATGAGGTCATTCTAATGGCCATGCATTGTTGAAGCCAAGCCATTGGAAAATAAAAAGCTTAAATAAACATGTAATTTCAGATATCTCCCTGCAGTGCTGTTGAAAAGTGTATTCCATTAAGTGAGTCCTGCCCCAGATCATCAGTCTGTATGGAGTCCTTAGTGTGTGTGGATTGCTGTCAGAGGAATTCCTTGACAGTTCTTGCCACAGTCCCTACAAACATCACTCATTAATTATAGCCAAAAACAGTCACTATCTCGAAAAAAGGCAAACATAGATAGCTTTAATGGCTTTATTTTGGTCCAAACCATGTTTTTTTCTTTTGTTTGTTTAAGGAACCCTGAATAAACACCTATCTTGATACAAGGGCATCGGTAGACATATAATAAAGGATTTCCAAACTTACAGAGTCTGGTTCAGAGTGTCATAATGACCATAATGTTTTAAGTCAAACTATCTGACATCTTTCATTCCTTCTGTGGAAAGCACTGACTTCAAGGGTGCTTCTGCTTAACCTTTTTTGCACTGCTATTGTTCTTTAATTAAATTAATTGCCCCAGTGAAAAGGATTAATAATAAATGCAGAAGTCAACCCTTGCATCACAGTCTAGAAGTAGCAATTAATTCCCATGAAGGCAAATTGAAGAAAAATATGTTTTTGAATGCAGTCATACTTCCCACAATCTGAGATATTGAAAGGGACCACAGTTGACAAGAACAAATATGCTGAGGATAGAAGTCTGATTCTGTCTAATTTTGGATCAGGGCCATAATATCTGTATTATTTTTCAACTTCATTGTGACTCCTGTCATTTTAGCTTGATTTCAGAAGACAAGAGTTGTTCTAGAAAAGCAGTAATACAATACATTGTAGAAATCAGCTGAAAAAAAAATCAGCCAGACTTGGTGTAATCCAAGTGTACCTTGGATCTGGACTTGCATTCACTATTTCAGTCCTAAGAGATTGATAATGGAATGGTAAATGTAAAATTATTCTTCTCTGAGAAGTAGTATAACTAATTTGAATTGATATTTTAAAGTAAAACTGAATAAGCCTGTGTTGGTTTTTTTGTTGTTTTTGTTTGTTTGTTTGTTTTTGTGGTTTTATTTATTTATTTATTTAGTGGATAAATCCAGCTCAATCTTATATTAAATCCAAGAAAATTTATTTTATTTTTTTTAGTTTAAATTAGGAATATGTTAGGGAATCGTAAGACGTGAGCAAATATGTAAGACAAATACTGGGAAAAAGGGAAAAACTATGGGACTGAATGCTTTGTTCTTCTATTTATCTTTTTGGTTTTTTCTGTTTCCTTGATTGCATACATGTCTTACATCAGAACACAAAGTGTTTTCTTCAGCAAATAGAAGGTAGGAAGTTAGGAGCAAATGATGACAGAAAGCAACTCTATTGCTGAGCAACATGCTGGGTTACCTCTGCCCATCCAACCTCCCTTCAGGAACAGATGCTTTCCCAAGTGTAAGACTTTAAATCGAAGTCAGCATAGCATTTATGAATGTGTAGGACATAGATAAAAAGGGGAACAACAACTATAGATTATAATTAAGAATTTGAGAGCTTTCGTGGACCAAATTCTGCATCCTGCTAGGAGAATAGCACCATCTGGTGGATCGTATCTTTGGAAAACTTCTGATAGAAACTGCAATAATAATTTAGAGGCTGTTTCTCTATCATAAAACTGAGTGTTTTGTAACTCCTGAAAATTAAATAGAAGAAGAAAAAAGGTTATACTGACTAACAATATAATTGCCCAAATACAGTTGTCCATTGTGGAAGATTACAGCTATTTCTTGCACAATAGATGTCATATGAATATTAAGAGAACAAAAAAAATTACTCAGAAACGAAAGTGGCTTATTAAGGTTTTACTTGAATTATCTGTTCAGAACTATAAAATGGTTCCATAAGGAAATTATTCCATAATTCTACGAAAGAAAGCTTTCTGGACACAGTAATGGACTACAGAAAATCAAAAACGTACACAAATTTGGGTACTCATTTCCTCTTTCATTACAGCACATTCCAGTTGATTTTGGGACTTCTCTAGTAGTAATTTTTTATTTCCAAATATGATAACAGTCATTGCTAAATGTGTTTTGTAGGTTACCAGTGGTAGGAATGTCTGGAGTAATTAATAAGTAGCTCTGCTGAAGATAACGCTTAGAGGCCCACAGAGAAAGTGAAACACATAAATAAAAAACCAGACAATTAGAAGTGGCCTGGCACTGCTTTGATATGCTATTAAAATGACATATTGCTTAGCTAGTTGTGACACACACTCATTTTTACCAGCTTCTTGACATGAAGCCCGTTGGTTCTAGATGCAATGGAGCCAAATGTCGGCTGCTTCAGGAAGCATTGCTTTCTAGTAAGGATGCAGACTACAAAAGAGCTTTTTTAGTTGTTTGGTTTTATTTTCTGCAGAGAGAAACCTAGAGAAAGCAGAAGCTGCTACTGGGACATTTTATCAAGCAGGACTTGGGTAAAGTTTCAGAGTGGCTGTTCCAGGGGAGGAAGAGGCAGGTGGAAAAGGGAGGTGGTTGCAGAAAAGCAGGCACAGTAGGGGACATGGCAAAAGAAATGAGGAGAATAAGAAAATGTAATTTATAAACATGGGAGACTGCAGATTAAATTGGGTGAATTTGAAGCAGAAGCCCATTTTACTTTGGGTGACTTGACATCTGGAATCTATGGGAATGGGAATACAGTTGTTGAAGATTTTGGCCCCTTGAAATTGCAAAAGGTATGAGTTTCTCAGCAACCAAGGAGAGGAACTGTAAACAAACTAGGTAAGGTATCACTGTTATCTAAAGCAGAAAGAATACTTTTAGCAGCTGGGTGGATGACTTGGCATTTTTTATTGTTTTGTGTTTGGTTTTGCTATTGGAGAGTCATTTGTCCTATGATCAGAAGCCTTAATAAGTTTGAGAAGAAAACTGAGAACTTAGTGCATTCAGATGCTGGAAAGTTTAGCACCTCTTCCACAGCTGCAATATATACTTGTGAATGCACGTGTGCCACTTTTTCTAAAGGGTTCCAGAGTTGTAAAAAACAGAATAAAATGAAAAAAAGTTATCCTGCTGGAGGAATAAGTGGCTGTTCAGCTGAACTACAGTAAGATCCTAAGTAATACTCAGAATTATCTCATTTGCCACAGGTCTCTACCAATTAATAAAACAAAGACGAATGCTAAAAACAATGGCTGTCTTGTGCCTGAGGCTTCTTACTAATTTTAGCACACTGTTGAGTAATTTGGATCTCATTTCAGGGATCAGTTGACAAATGTGATTGTGGCTCTTGGGGAAGAAAATAATGTTTAAAATGTTTAGATTTAGGCCATAAAAAAAATTTACTAAAGGTTTGGGTTTTGGTGGGTTTTTTTGGCTGGTTGATTGGGGTTTTTTTTTACTCCTCTACTATCTGAGTTACTCTTATAAGTTGGAGTACCTTTCTAAAAATCTTTAATAGTGTAAATTTCAACTGAATTTAGTAAAAGAACACTGGCCATCATCATTTTGAAAATGTTAAAAATCTAGAAGCTGATCTTGTAAGTTAGAGAAATTAGTCCTGTAAACACAAAACACACACAAAATCTTCTTAATAGCTTCAAGAAGGGCAAAACATTCAGAGCTACTAAGTATCATTAATGCATGATGGATTCCAGCTATCTTGGAGATGGCTGAACCCCTGCCTGCCAATAGGAAGGAGTGAATGTATTCCTTGCTTTGGTTTGCTTGTGCACACAGCTTTTGCTTTACCTATTAGACTGTCTTTACCTCAACCGACAAGTTTTCTCATTTACTCTTCTGATTCTCTCCCCCATCCCACTGTGTGTCAAGTGAGGGAGCATCTGTATGATGCTTAGTTGCCAGCTGGGTTTAAATCATGACAGTCCTCAGTCTGGCAGCACACAGTCCAGAAATGTGCCTGCTGTGAAGGATGCTTTAGAGTTTTGTTTTTTTTAATATTACTGTATTGTCAAGGCATTATACTGATCCAAACTGTGAAGTAAATATAAAATTGGATTTACTGTTCAGATCAATAACAAATCAGACTGGTACACTAAACAGTTATAATATAATTTTAGAAAAAAACAAACAAAACAAACCCAAAACCAAAGCAAAACAGAATGCAGACACATGAAAAGAAGGGAATTGTCACACGAATATAACATATTTGAGACAGTAGAGTAATTCTCACAGCTAATTTTAAGAGGGCATATTTAAAAGTTCTATATGCTCAGTGTGACCTTGTAGTTTGAATTTATTCTCTCTCTTGATCACTAAAATATTCTATTTTCATTGCTATAAAATTGGCTAAGTATGCATAGTAGTCTTACAATGACATTTTCTCTCTTTAGTTAAAACTTAATAGATTTTTGCTAATGAATTTACAATTGTTCCTTACATAAAATAATCATTATACTGATTAATTGTTACATAGTATCTAAAGGTTCTGAAAAGGATTGGAGAAGTATTACTTCTGGTGCTATACACAGAAAGAGTGCTACCTACATCGCACTAGATAGTATTATGACTCAACAGAAAAATATTTGTGTGATGAAACAGTGAGTGCTGAAAACTTGGCATCCAGAGTATAACCACTCTCACAATTTCAAATACACTCTCATCTAGTCTCTTGGATTGAATACCTACCTATTAACAGCTGTGTTGCACCAAGACCACACCTACAGCATAATTTTTAGTTTAGCTTCAAACAATCCAATTTGCATTCTTGAAGAGTGCTTTCCATATTTGCCAGGCCACACTAAGTGGGGACAATTGAAAGATTTGCTTTAGAAGTGCAGTCCTGAAAGAAATTAAAATGCTAACGCAGAGAGACTTCTGTCACAGCCACAAGTGCAAGGACGTAGAAGTACTCTGAGGGGAGTAATGTCTGTTTATCCAGTGCACAGAATGACGAAACTAGGGTTAGAAGAGATCTCACATTCATGTAATGCATTTCTGTGAGGATCAATCATATTCATAATGAATGTCTAATCTGTTCTCAAGAACTTTGAAATATAGTAAGACTAAAATCCCTCCAGTAGATAGATAGATAGATAGATAGATAGATAGATATAGATGAGCAAATTAATTAATATGTTCTTACTGTTAGCATTAGAGCTCTGTTTGAAGACTGACCACTCTTAACCTGAATGCTTGCACTGATTTCTGCTGACAGCTGTTTGTTCCACCTGTATCTTAGGAGTTTCTGCTGCAAAGATTATTCAACTGCTTCTGCAAAGTCCATTTAACTGTTGTGAATTATAAAGAAAATCTGAAGTTTACCTCAACTTGTACCTTCATAAGTGGCTGGGCCATTCCTACAACAGGGGGAGCATAGAAAGCCCAGCTGAGGAAAATAGTCATCACAGTGCAAGTTGTCTCTTTTCATTTGTCAAAAACCTCAGTCTCTATTGCTGTATATTCAGTTCATTACTCCTTACCTCGTTCCTGTAGAAAGGGAAATGTGTTCATTCTAGGAAAGCCCAACTATTGTAGTAAAAGGTAAGAGATGTTTGGAAGGGATACAGTGGTTTGTGTTTCATGGTTAAAACAAACCAAGACTTAGATAGGGTCATGTTATCCTTGAGTGTTTTCAAATGATGGATTTCTTCCAACCTTTTGTTGGGCCTGAAGACACCCATGGTGTTCCAAGTTCTGAAGCCCCTCTAGTCAGTTCCCTGTCATGGGTATGTGGGTTTGCTGTCCCCCTATCACTGCTGAAGTGACATTTTAAATTTTAATGCAAATATACAGAGTAAAATTCTATGAATTATTCAGTACTTTGATCTTGAAGTAGCAGAAAAAGTCTTTAAAGCAATATTCTGATTAAATAATAAAAGAAAAGTCAACATCTTTCACAGAATACCATATTGCCCACTAGATTGTGCAGGCGGCGTTGTTTTCTGAGGTTATTTTTGCATGTTCTCATATCTCTGCCTAAGCTAAGTTTGCCCTTAGGGGATATGTAGATTTTTTGTAGGAGAAAAGATGTAGGTGAATATTTTCCATGAAGAAAAAAGAAGGTTAACAAAGACTTCTCTGTATTCTTCTTGAGAGATTAAGACACAGCACTTTAAGTAGGTAGAAAGAGCTGTGATCCAGGCAAAACAAATTTGAAAAGTGCTCAGTCAACCTCTTCAAATAACTTTCCTTGAAACATCACCAGATTAGTATGAAATTTGGTTATCAAAATTTGATCCTAAATGCATGGCTCTATTAAAATATAACTATCCAGAAGGTCTTGAAAAACTTCTGTCATTCCAGCCAAAACCCAGGGTTTTTTTCACAAAATTCTGGTGTAGAAATTAACTTGATTCAGGTAAAAATGCCTTGGTGAACAGAAAATTGTGTTATTTCTAATCAGATCCAACATCTGGTAAAAAGATATGAAATAAACTAGGATCCACAAGCCATCTGAACATCTACTGAGAATCAAAACGGTGTCACTTTAATGACATTCAGTATGAATGACATTTATTTCACACTAATTTCTTCTTATGGCCTATGTAAAGCTCAAGTTTTCCTATTACTACATTCTGAATAAATCATATGACATTTAAAGAACTGATGTGTGAAACTCCAGCTCAGGGAAACATCAAACAATACAATAAAGGAAGTACACTATGACATACTATCTCCTGAATTATTTGTGTGATGTCCACCAAGTTTTGCCTTTTTTTTTTGCTTTCCTTTGTTGGCTTTTGTTGTTGTTGTTTTGGAGTTGTTTTTTTTGTGGGGGTTTTTTTGTGTTTGTGGTTTTTTGTTTGTTTGTTTTGTTTATTTTTTGTTTAATTTTCTTTTTGTTGGAGGTGACAGATGAGGGAGGTGGAAAACTATCACAATTTCAAATCCTTTCCCACACCTTAAGAATCTCCAGGAACTCTTATATGAGAAAAGTTAATTTCCTGGGTTGCTTAAAGATGCTTATTTTCCTGATACTATTATCTGGCACTAGAAAGATTGTATGTTGTTGAAAAGCATGCAGCTGGTATTAGCAAGTGCTGTATAGCTAAACATGATGACAACCATCAAGTTGCATTAGCATACAAAAGCTAGGAATCAATTCCAGTATATCACTTCTCTCACTCAAACTGAGCTTAATACTCAAACTTTTCTTTGAAGATTTACATCTGAAAAATACTTTGATCACACAGAAACCACTTACAGATTAATGAATTAATAGCTACTCTTTGTGCTGTTATTCTGGGTCTGAGGCTTTTTTCCTCAAACCCTTAAGACTTTAGTGCCTCAAGTATGGCTAAGTTCTATTATTCTACAATTCCATTGAAGAAAATATTTCATTCCCAGGACACACCTGATTTCACAAGAGAATTTTTGGCAAAATCCTCCAGTTCAGACATTAGCATTTGATATCAGAAACATTATTGCTTCTAATACAGTATACACCACCTCCCTGCAAAACATAAACTGAACTGACAAAAGCAGGCTTTTATTAGTTCAGAGATTCCTACAGTAGAGTTTTTTCCACCATAGATATAATGATTAGAGGATGTAGTGGGTTTTTTTGTCTCCCATATCATAGCCATGATGGGTATACTGGCAAAATTAAGTCCGGGTTGAGCCATGGCCTGAAAAGTTATCAAGTTGACAAGATGATAGTCAAAGCTTTTTTTTTTTTTTTTTTTCTATTTGCTGTATTTCATATATGCAAGTGGAAGTTCTGTCAGAATCAGTGAGAGGAAAACAATCTACAGCCTATAAAACAGAAAGGAAAAAGCACTCTCAAGAGATGTGTTTCTCAAATGGATAAATATTAAGTTTAGGTTTTGCTAATTGGCTCTTGTGCTGCTCTCCTTGTGCTTTATTTCCAGCAGTTAGTTTGCCAGGCTACTCCTTTATGTGCATATTGGGTATAGACTATTAGCTGCTATTTCAAGATCCTTGTTTTCTTCAGAAGTGCAACCTCTGTAAATATTATCACAGCCTTGGGACTCTGTAAGCAGCTGGATGTCTCTATAAATAAATAAATAGCCTAAATTAATAAAAATAAATAAATTAAATAAAGATTCAATGCTAACAGTCATTTAGCTTAGCCATATTGTGTGCCTTTAGTGGCTTAACTCTGACCAACCCCAACAGATGATGTTAGGGAGAGAAAAAGGGAAAAGAAAATAATTGTCAAAAAATTCCACGGCTGTAGGCTTCTCCTGTTTACCCTCATCATCCATAAGGGAGACAGGGATGGCCAGGAGGAAGGGACCTACTCATTAATTTGCAAGAAAGACTTGAAGAGACAAAAACATTATGGGAAATAAAATGTACTGATTCTTTTTAAAATCTGAGTTCTATTTTATAAAGCATTTACAACATAAGAATGAAGAAACAAAAATATCTTTCTCCTTCACAATGTCATATGTTTTCCAATTTGCAAGGCAAAAAGCCTTAATGCTGAAAGCACTGTTTTCCAGATGAAATCACAGCGTATGTGGTACAGCTTAACAAAGCTGGCTTTCAAACTTCCTGGATTGTTGCCACTGTAAATCAAATGTTATTCTAGAGATACTAGAAATATATATGATTATGCATTAAATGCTGAGACTTGCTAGAGCTGCTTTTAGCTACCAGCAGAGCAAAAGGAGTAGCAAAAAGCTGCCATTCTTCATCAATTACAAAAGGGAATGCCAATATTGCTTTTGTGGACATGGCTGCTTCTGACAGCTGAGAGAAAAAAAAAAAATATGTTCATTGTGGTGTCTGGAATGCAAAACAGGAGGAAAGTGTGTTTTCCTGATTGTGTCTGGTATTCAAGATACCAGCCAGCAAGCTTCTGTTATTATCAGGGCTGCACAGCCATGAATAAATAAACTGAAAAATGGTTTTCCAAGTTAAATATGCCTTCCTCACATTACTTTTGTGAGAGTCAACTATAGGAGTATAACTTCAGAACATATTATTGATAATTTATTCTATAAAAGATAAATCCCAAAAGGGCAATGTCAGCATCTCCCTTTACAGATGCACACGTTCTCCCAGTAGTGGAGTTTTGCTAAAATTGCTAGTGGCAGGTCAGGGGAATATATATTGAGACAAGGGATCTCCTGATCTGAATTGCAATGTAGTGCTGCAGTGAGTCTTAAATTCACTTTTCCTTCCCCCTTCCCCCTCCAAATAACAAACAACAATAACCAAAAAAGCGAAAACAAACAAAAATCCCCAAACAAACCAACAAAAAGACACAAGAAAGTTAGATGTTGATTTACTACTTTTTTTCTTGCATACTGAAAAAAGGATGGACATTGTTTGGGTTGCCAAGGTGCTATTCTTGGAATAGTTTAGGAAGAATATTGTATAAAATACAGTTCTGTCCCTCCTTCCTCTTGCCCATATGAAAAAACATTTGTACAATTGTTTATTTTCTTTGAAAAGTACTAGGCATCAACAACTCCATAGCAGTGACAAAACCACAAAATGTGTTAGGTGAGAGGTTGTACAGCAAGATGATGACAGCTCTTCTAACTACAAGATAATCTTGTTGGAGAAAAAGAGAACTTACGGCAGAAGACCTGCAGTTCTATCTTTACTCATCATGAGTACATGCAGCTACCTTCATAGTCCATTACAAACAGAGAATTCTATGAAAACTCACATTCAATGTCTCATACTTGTTTCCTACTAACAAAAGACAGAAAGGTGAGCAAGACAAATGGTAAAATGATAGCCCTTGAGTTCAAAAGAGGAGAGTTGATCTTGTTCAGGAACCTGTTTGGCAGGGTGAAACAGAAGCATCAGGAGAGGCTATGGAGTCTCTGTTATTGGAGATACTCAAAATTTGGCTGGACAGGGGTCCAAGCAAGCTGCTCTGATTGAACCTCTGATCTATGAAGAGTGGAGAGAGGCTCCTCCCAGAGCCTGTGGAGCACTTACAACATGCTAAAGTTCTGCTTTCACTTCCAGTATTCATTGCCTTCTCAGCCATCCCCAAACCTTGCTGCTCCTATCCGTCCCTTTCTTGTTTCTTCAAGCCTTGAAGCAGGTCCCCTCACTTTCTGTGGAAAATGATGCACTGCTACTACTTAACTGAATTTTGGCATTTATTGCAAAACTTAATGGGATTTGCAGGCCTAATGAATGTTGACCTTAATGAGAAAAGACCTGATATATCACCACCTCCTTTTTTCTTCATCTGTGCAGTTCTACTGACTAAACATTATTTTTGTAGAAACCATGTCTAAATAAATCAGTTGTCTTCTTCTCCTAGCCTTGAATCCTCTTATCTTCCTGTACAATGAAAGAAACAATTTATCTAGTCCCAAATGAGTTCTGTGAATTCTTGATCATACCTTTCACTTCAGCAAACTAAACGTAAGAAATTATCATTTCCTTCTTGGTTTTTTTTTGGTAGCCAATAGCTCCACAACCAGTAAGATACTTCACTTACACTTTGTTGATGGCAAAACTCATTTCCAAGTTAAAAGAGTGCAACAGTTAAATATTGTAGTCTTAAAAGGAAAAATTCTGGGGTGGGAGGAAAAAAAAGTTCTGTTTTGAAATTGAGGATGGTCTGAACTTTGGAATACTTCTTTAAAAAGTGTTTTGACTGGTCATTCATAAGCAATTTGGAAAAAAAGAAACATACAAAATAGGTGTATTAGAAAATGATAGCAAATGTTCTAGTAGTTTTTGGATGGGAAAATACTGCCCTTTCTTAAGCGATTCTTTTGATTTAGGTGACGTAGCATTTTTACTAATGAAAGACTGCCAGAACAAACTGTAATAGTCCTAGCAGTTAAGTTCTTATTACATAAACATTCTCATTATGGTATAAACCCAGGCTTTCTATTAGTTCCCCCCTGTCACCTAATATAAACTATGAAGGTTTTTTGTGCTACTTTAGTTAGTTTGGCCAATGAGTTAAGAGAACTTGGGCTCCATTAAATTTGCAGTTATTGCTGGATTATGTTTGGACTTCAGCCAGAGTAAAATTCAGGCCAGTATGCTTGCTGTGATTAAATCAACTTATTATAAAATACTAGTCCTCAACATTGTCTGTAATATTTTAGAGAAAATATAATCTTCATTAAAATTCCATAGCATTTGCTGTATGAATGGTTTAGCATTATTTTTATTTTCTTTCTGAAACAGAAATTATTACTTAAACACATAATCCCATTATTCATTTAATGATATCTGACATAAATTATTTGTTGATTGCACACTAAAATAAACTTATGTCTTTTTAAATACTATCATATAAAGTATTTCCAAACAACAACAACAAAAATTGATTAC
The DNA here is from genome assembly GCF_000747805.2 of Chaetura pelagica. NCBI lineage: Eukaryota > Metazoa > Chordata > Aves > Apodiformes > Apodidae > Chaetura > Chaetura pelagica. The sequence goes on along the minus strand of NW_009951997.1, from coordinate 147,000 downwards.
TCCATGTAATAATCTGTGAGTCCATCCTTTAATTAAAATGTCATGAGCAATAGTAAATGTGATCCTCCATCACTACCTTTCTGCATTAAAGATTTACATCTATAGTGCCCTGTATTATTGCCTGCAAAAATTAATTAGATTTTAGAGTCTACTTTTAAAGGCATATTGGTTTTATGATTTGCAATAAAATAGAAATCTTGTTAGATATGATGGGAAATGTTTGATAATACTGGAAGGATAAGAAATCAATTTCAGAAAACCTGTTTAGAACATCAGGTATGTATTTAAATTAGTAAACGACTGGAGGCACATTAAAAAAACATGCCTGACTTCCCATAAAATACAAGCTTTACTTTTTATCTCTTTGTTGTAAAAGATCTGGCAGATGAATTAGTACAGTTGAAACTGTTATAAATGTAAAATAGGTTATTTTTCATATTCAGTGCCTGCTATTTATCAGACTAAAATGGGACTTTAAAGATCTACCTTAATAAAACTTAGCTTATAAATCTACATTTCTTTCTTTTTGTGTAATAAGGTTGCATTACCTGGAGAATGTATCTAAGAATATATAAACTATTATTTTTAGACTACTAAGAATTGGTCTGGACAGGGATCATCAGCGACCTACTAGGTCAATGGCAGAATTTGCAGGCAGACTGATGGCTGCAGGCAGCTTCCTCGCAACACCTTGCAACATCACATTTTTGCATGAGAACTTGGACAGGGATTCAGCTGTGGTGTTTCACTTGCCTACCTGTGCATCACTGGTACAAGCAGACCAGTGCTGCCACATTTCCTGTGCCCAGCCCTTGGCTTCAAAAAGAGCTGCAGATGCCTGGCATTAGTGTAGATTACTACATGGTAAAGTCTAATAAAAAGTGACATAAACTCCACTGTGAGTATCACCATGAAAGCACTCATTCTGGCTCACAGTCTTTTAGAAAATCTTTGTTTTATTAAAGTATCTGGTTTGGAGTAAGCTGCTGCTGATGGTGTAGCAGGAGCTTGTTGGTTGTAGTGGTTTTAGAAAGACAGGGATCTGGTTGTTGCTCTGTATAGAGGATGCTGATTAGTTTTAAGTTGGTGTTGTTTAGTAAACAAATGATGGAATGGGACATGAGCTCCAAAATCCATTCTCAGTCACAGTAGATTCGCTTTGGATATGCAAAAACACATTTACTGCTGTGTCTGTTCTTTCAGTCTCCTGAGACACTCTAAGGATTAAATTTATGAAAAATTACTAATTTACTTATTAAAAATCCCCCAACTAACGTATTCAGTACTTCACATGCCAACATCTTAAATATATGTGAATGCTTAAATAATAAGAAACATTAAGATTGTTTCAATATCCTAATTGAGCATTTCTTACCTAAACTTCCTAAAATAGAAGAGAAACTGTCTCCCTGTAGCCTTCTCCAGGCTGAACAACCCCAACTCTTTCAGCCTGTCTTCACAGGAGAGGTGGTCCACCTCTCTGGCCCTGCTCTGGACCCACTTGAGCAGGTACATGTCTTTTTTATGTTGGAGGCACCAGAACTGGACATAGTACTCCAGATAGGGTGTCATGAGTGGAGCAGGTGGGAAGAATCACCTCCCTCAACCTGCTGGCCATGTTTCTTTTGATGCAGCCCAGGATGTGGTTGGCCTTCTGGGCTGCAAGCGCACATTACCCACTCGTGCCCGACTTTTCATCCACCAGTACTCCCAAGCCCTTCTCATCAAGGTTGTTCTCAATCCCTTCAACCCTGAGCCTGTATTCATACTGGGGGTTGTCCCAACCCATGTGCAGGACCTTGCACTTTGCCTTGTTGAACCTCATGAAGTTCACATGGCCTCACTTCTTGAGTTACTCCAGGTTACTCTAGCTGTTGTACCTTCCCTCTAGAGTATCAATCACACTACTCAGCTTTGTGTCATATGCAAACTTGCTGAGCGTGCAGTTGATCCCACTGTCCATGTCCCTGACAAAGATGTTAAATAATTCTGGTCCCAGCAGAGACCTATGAGGGAGGCCACTCTTCACTGGTCTCCACTCAGACACTGAGCCATTGACCACAATTCTTTCAATGAAGCCATCCAGCCAATTCCTTTTCCGCCAAGTTGTCCAGCCATCAAATCCATGTCTGTATTTTAGAGACAAGGATGTTTTCTGGAAAAGTATCAAAGCCAATTACATTTTTTTGGTTTGGGGTGTTTTTTTTCTGTTTTATTTCACCTGGAAGAAAAACATTTCTGAATTCCACTAATTCAGTGTTATGTTGATACATTTTATGCATTGCATATGGGTTTTTTGTGGCTTATCTTTTATTGCAGATCTGAATTGAACTTAGCCACTCTACCATGTGTGTAAAAAGATAAGCATAATGAGAGACAATATAAGTAGTTTTCAGTCTATGAAATAAAGATCATCTTTCCTTCTTGGCCTCTTTCATAACAACAATAATGAAATGTCATTTAACCATAAGGAGTAAAAATCAGATTTATTCTAGGTATTGATTTGATAGAGTAAAATGGTAAATAAATGAGTTGATCACTTATCTAAACTTTTAAAAATAAATGAATAAATCACACAAGGAAAAAAGTGTGTGTGTGTGGGGGGTTGGGAACTGGAAAGTCTTCCAAACAGCTGCATTTGCAATGAGTTACTTTCCTGTCTAAGTGGTAAGACCTTTCACATGGAACATCTAACAGTGAGGCACTCTAAGAAGTGAACTTCAACAAGTCCATTCCGGTTCATTTTAGATTGTGAACATCCTTTAAAACATGACAGTTTTCATTACAGAAAAGTAGCAGTCTTGAAGTGCTTGTAGTATTCCATAGGTGTTCTTGTAGAAATGTCAAATGACCTCCAAATGAAAAATATTTTTTTAAAACAAAAGTGGTGTGGATAACCCTCCTCCCTTTGTTGTCCCTCACGTAGGTTGTCTTAATCTTCACTCACTCCAGATGAGCATTACAAATTCCAGCATGCATTTGCACAGAAAATCATAGGAAAGTATTAATTATTCAAAGCTGATGGGAAAGCCTAAATGTGTGCCCATTTGTTTTGATGAAGACTATAGTTTGAACATCACTTTCATTAGGAGGCAGTAAGGAAATGCAGGTAAATAGCTTAGTGACTTGCATGAGGGACAAGGCTATTGCCATTCACAGTTTGTTTTCCTTCTTCATTTGCAATTCTTCCACTCCATGGTATGAGTCTCCTTTAAGTTGGAATATAAAGCAAACTGCAGTAGATCTGGTCTGTAACCATGTCTAAACACAGAGTAACAATAGAGTATCTTCCTCCATAGTATTATTGTTTACTACTGAGCTGTGTTGGAAAGGGAAGAAGACTCAAGTCTGGATTTTAAAGACAACTGGCTGCACCAAACACCTGATTTCATTTTACCATGGGAATGTGAATTTAAGATTTAGGAGACTGCAGTAGTCTTTTAATGGATTTAGAAATTGATGCACTGGCAGATTCAGGAGCTGCTTGACCAAACACTTGTTTTGAAGGCAACTCACAGCAGATGTCAGCTACCTCGATTTCAGCAAGGCTTTTGACACTCCCAGAGCATCCTTATGAGGGAGTGTGGGCTAGATGAATGGACAGTGCAGTGGATTGAGAGCTGGCTGTGTGACAGAACTCAGAGTTGTGATCAATGGAGCAGGGTCAAGTTTGGAGGCTTGTAAGCAGTGGTGTCCCCCAGGGGTCAGTATCCAGTCCAGTCTTGTTTGATATATTCATCAATGACCTAGATGAGGGGACAGTGTATCCTCATCAAATTCAGTGATGATACCAAACTTGGAGGGGTGGCTGACACTCCATGGGGCTGTGCTGCCATCCAGTGTGACCTGGACAGTCTGGAGAGCTGGGCAGAGAAGAGCATAATGAGGTTCAACAAGTGGAAGTTTAGAGTCCTGCACCTGGGGAGGAAGAACCCCATGCACCAATATAAGTAAGAGATGGCCCTGCTGGGGAGCAGTTCCGAGGAGACAGATCTGGGAGTCCTGGTAGACAGTCAATTATCCATGAGCCAGCAATGTGCCCTTTCCACCAAGAAGGCCAATGGAATCCTGGGGTGCATAAGGAAAAGTATGGCCAGTAGGTCGAGAGAGGTCATTGTACCCCTCTACTCTGCCCTGGTGAGGTCACATCTGGAATACTTTGTCCAGTTCTGGCCTCCCCTTCCTTCCATTATACCTCAGCTGTTACCTAGTTGGTTACTAGCATGGATATGAAGAATTCCCTGGTTTAATATCGGCTTCTTTCCAGTTGAACAAGAATTACACAGAATACACTAGCACCAGGACTAATATGTCTGAAATATCCCTGATCACTGCTCTTTACTGAAAATGGGATTACCTGTGTTTCTTTTCAGGTGCATATGTGCTTCAAGTAAAAGCAACAGATGCTGATGATCCCACTTATGGAAACAGTGCTAGAGTGGTTTACAGCATTCTTCAGGGGCAACCGTATTTCTCCATTGATCCAAAGACAGGTAAGTAGCTTATCAGAGTCAGTGGAAGACTTAAACTTTGGATTTTGATTCATTTGATTCATATTTATTTTTTCTATGAATAAATATGAACTAGTCTGATATGGCCAAAAGTCCGAAGAGTAACTATGGACATCATTCAGTACTGAGTAGTTTTTGAATTAATTACAGTCTGTTGTAGAAACAAAAGAAATCTTGTCCTCCAATCAGTCCTTGAATATCTAAAATATGTATACATTGTACATTTTTTAATACTTTACTGTTTCTCTATAACTAAAATTTTATGTGCTAGATACACTCTCATTTTTCTTTGATGATTCAGTATTTTATCTTGGGTCTAGACTTTTTTATCTCAGAATATTTACTTGTAGAACATGCAGTCGCAAATTATCTAGCAATGATTGTTTTGCTATATAGAGCTAATTTGAGACTGTGAAGCAGATAATAATTTCCTGCTCTCCTCTTTTCCTGGGGCATAGTACAGTTGTCTGGGGTTACTGGGTGTGTGAGCAGAAAAGGGTATGTTTAAAGAGACTGAAGTATTTGTGAGGTCGGTAGTCATGTCAATTATGTATCTGGCCCTATGTTTCTAAATGTCATTCTTATTTCTATATTTAGTAGTTCAGTTAAGGACCCAATAACCTACATGGTGAATGACATGCATTGTGTCATCCTGAGTGTTACAGGGATAGTTGTACATATGCCCCTTTCAGCAAATAGTTTCTCCTTCCAGTGAAGCCATACTTGAATGTCAGATTGTGTATTAAAGAGCCTTTATCTATGGTCATTCAATAGTTTTGGTGTGAGAGCCTCATAAGGCTGTTAGTGCACTATCCCCACTGGGCATATTCCTCCATTTAGCAGGAGATCATACTGCAATTTGCAATTAGCAACTTTACTTTTCAAACTGAAATGGGACTTCTTCAAGTGTCTGCCATAAAAAAAAAATATATATTACCTTGATACTTTTTTTTTTTTTTTCAATCTTTGAAACAATGAGGAGGAATTAAATGGAAACCTTTACTGAAGCTACAATTGTAGCTCCAGTAGAAGTTTCCGAAGAAAAAAAATTATTAGTACTTGAAGATGAAAATTTTTTTCCCGTGGTGATTTGAATTGCTGGATCATATGCTCTCATATATTACTCACTGAATTGTGAGTGGAGTATAGGTGCAGTCCTGCACCCTGCTATCCCTGAAAAATCATATAAACACACTGTTTCCACATCTGCCTATTAATATCTTTAATAAGTCACTCAGGAGGACCTTGGTGTTAAAAGAATAGACACAGCTGTAAAGGAAGATTCATGAAACAGCTAGACTAGTACAGCTTAAAATCCTATACCAGGAAAAAAAAAATAAATAAAAAAAAATATATAAATATATATTTAAAAATAGAATCATGCTTCTGTGAGCAAAATGTGCTTGTAAGCTGTATTGCATTAGATAGGTCACAATATGAGAGTTGCCTGTGGGTCTAAAAATTACTATAGAGATAATATTATATGAATAATAATCTATAGGATGCTGGTTAATGCTTTGCTCTAAAATCCAGAAGTCATGGGTAGCACTACAGATCTTCTGGCATTTTCAGTTCCTAGTTTTATAACTGAAGGGATGATACAGTAGTTTTTCTATGCCTGCCTAGAGTGGATTTGACAGGAAAGGGGAAGACAGCCATTTTGGTACAAAATTACTGATCAATAAGCATTTTCTGGGTTGTCATTTTGGGTGCTTGTTTGTTTGTTTGTTGTCCCATCTCTTGCATTCTAGTGACATTTTTGAGACATTTCTTTGTAGTTATGTAAATAACTTAAGAACACCCATACTAGGTCAGATTAAGGTTCATGCTGCCTTGTATCATATTTCCAAAAGTGATGACCTGCTCAGCTCTGGTGAAGGATAAAATAATTGTTTAGTGATGCACCCCAAATACACTTCTGGTCTTCAACAGCTTCTTTTGAAGTTCCTAGATGATTAACTGTGTCCATGTAACTAAAATTCTGGCAGACTTTCTCTTCCATAACTGGTCCACTTCCCAGTAGATTCGACTTGTCAAGAAACACAGTATCTGCACACCCAGTGACTAGAAATTCCACAGCAAAAAAATGTTTAGGTGAAAAAACAGCTCCTCTTTCTTCTTTGAAGCATGACATCTTTTAATTTATTTCATACTTCACACTTGCTTTGCATGTGACTGCGATCAGTTAATTCCTATTTATTAGTTCCCCATTAACTTAGTTCCCCATATTGTCTCCCAGTTGCGTCTTTTATATAATGAAGACTTTAAACAGAAGCTATTACATACCACTGATATTACATACCACTATCCTTCTCTCCCTTCTCGGTATGAGAAAGTGCACATAGTATTCAAGAAGGCTGCTTATATAGATGTCTATAAAATGGTTTAATCATAATACTTCCTTATTTCTTTGCAAACTGTTCTAAAAATTCTGCTTACTTTTTTGCTTCTAGCATACAAAAGCTGATTTACTTGTGGAAATTTCTATTACTACCTCAAGATCTCATTGTGAAGCAGTAACAGTGAAACCACTGACCATAATTTTATATGTGAAATAAGGATTGTGTTTGGTGTACACATGACTTTACACTTAATCCTTTCTCAAATGATTTCTGATAGGTGATAAATATTTACTCTGACATTAATCTAATACAGTGAAATAGCTTTTAACCTTTATGGGTCTGAACGTCACAGCTGCCCCTTTACTCCTCTTCTTTACTGACTTCCTAATTTTTTTGCAGTGCTTTGCTGGAGGTAAGTAAACTATGTGGAAGTAGGAAAGTTATTTTTTTTTGCTCTAACAGGAAGGTTAAATGCATTACAATCCATGCTAGAGAGCAGCTCTTGGACTGGCACAGTTTAATTCCTCAAATCTTACACATGGAGGTTACTTTTTCATGCTCTGAAATTGCTGTTCTGATTTTAATGTGAGTTTTCTTTAAGACAGAGCAGTTCTTTTAAGACAGATAACCTCTCTTATCTTTCCTCTGTATGTTCTCTCCTGTTACTAAAAGCTCTATCCTTGTGGATAAGTTGATCAGGTATGGGTTTGGTGACCAGGAAGTGAGGTGGATTAGGAACTGGTTGAAAGGAAGGAGTCAGAGAGTTGTAGTCAATGGGGTAGAATCTGGTTGGAGGTGTGTTACTAGTGGAGTCCCACAAGGGTCGGTGCTGGGACCGGTGTTGTTCAACATCTTCATCAACGACCTGGATGAGGGTATAGAATGTACCCTCAGCAAGTTTGCTGATGACACTAAGCTGGGAGGAGTGGCTGACACACCAGAAGGCTGTGCTGCCATTCAGAGAGACTTAGATAGGTTGGAGAGTTGGGCGGGGAGAAACATGATGAAATTCAACAAGGGGAAGTGCAGAGTTTTACATTTGGGGAAGAACAACACCATGTCCCAGTACAGGTTGGGGGCTGAACTGCTGGAGAGTAGTGTAGGTGAAAGAGACCTGGGGGTCCTGGTAGACAGGAGGATGACCATGAGCCAGCAATGTGCCCTTGTGGCCAAGAAGGCCAATGGCATCCTGGGGTGCATTAGAAAGGGTGTGGTTAGTAGGTCAAGAGAGGTTCTCCTCCCCCTCTATTCTGCATTGGTGAGGCCACATCTGGAGTATTGTGTCCAGTTCTGGGCCCCTCAGTTCAAAAAGGACAGGGAACTGCTCGAAAGAGTCCAGCGCAGAGCTACGAAGATGATTAGGGGAGTGGAACATCTCCCTTATGAGGAAAGGCTGAGGGAGCTGGGTCTCTTTAGCTTGGAGAAAAGGAGACTGAGGGGTGACCTCATCAATGTTTACAAATATGTAAGGGGTGAGTGTCAGGGGGACGGAGTTAGGCTTTTCTCGGTGATGACCAGTGATAGGACAAGGGGTAATGGGTGTAAATTGGAGCATAGGAGGTTCAAGGTGAATATCCGAAAAAATTTTTTTACTGTGAGAGTGACAGAGCACTGGAACAGACTGCCCAGGGAGGTTGTGGAGTCTCCCTCACTGGAGACATTCAAAACCCACCTGGATGAGTTCCTGTGTGATGTACTCTAGGTGACCCTGCTCTGGCAGGGGGGTTGGACTAGATGATCTCTCGAGGTCCCTTCCAGCCCCTAAGATTCTATGATTCTATGATTCTATGATTCTCTTTTTGACAAACAACTTTCCGTCCAATTTTCTGATGTGTTTATGAGGTCAGTTTTCTTGTTTATGGTGAGATGCCTCAGTTTTTTTCTCAGACTCAGTATTCTACTCTGTATTATGATCTCAGTTATATTCTTGACATCCAAATTGGTATCAGCAGGAGTATTGACATTAATATTTATTAAGAAGTTATTTTCAGAGACCTGGGATTTTCCCTTCCATGTAAGATGATCATCTCCTGTTGAATTATGGCCCTATAGCTTTGCAGAACATATTTTCTGGCCCAGTTTCTATACATACTATTTTAATTTTCAGCAATGTCTTCGAAACCATACTGATCTGCACATTTCATATTGATGACATTTGCAAAGAAAAACAAATAAAAATAAGTTATTCAGTTCTGGAACCAAGCAATCTTTATTGTAAAATCCTAAGGTAGAAGGGCTTAAAAAAACTCAAAACAGCATTACATGAATGTAAGACCTCTACATTATAATAAGCCCTTGATTTAAAGTTTGGGTATTTTTTGAGAAGCTGAAGCTCTAATACCAAAATTCATAGTCCTTTCTTTCCCAGGGATTTTAACCGGCATTTTATTTTTCTGTCCAAATGAACTGATTGGGATTTTTTGGTAGAAACAGTATTTTTCAGGTTTTGGCTTTGTGTTTGGTTTTTGGTTTTATTTTTCTTTTGAAATAGAGTAGGTAGAAAAGGAAAAAAAAAATGACTATGAACATATGGACATGAAAATTATTCTCATTGGTGGTTTTTTGAGACAAAGGTTTTTCAAAGAAAAATATAGAGAATGCCCTTATCCTTCCATGCAGGAAAAAAATTGTGGGTGGCTGTGAATTTTACTACTAGAGTGATAGCCAGTTCTTCATTTTCTGAAGACTATCTGCAATATTTCTAATTGAGAAAGCCATTCAGTTGTACATAACACAGGTATGACACTCAGATGAACTGCATTTCCTGCACACAACCTAGTATCTGCCTATTTTCAGATTTTTATACTTACTGCTCTTTTGTTTCGGTGGTATATCAAGGGAGATCTTTAGTTCTTGTAACTCTTTCTCTTTAGAATGAGCATAACAAGGATGTTGTAAAATACTGTAGAAGATACAGTATCTACTATGCAAAACATAGATTAAGAGATTCAGGAGGAAATCTAGTAATATTAATCCTATTTACAAATTCTTTTTTCTTCATGAATATCACATTAATACGAATACAATTTTATAATTCAAGATTTCTGTCTGAAATATACAAAACATTTAACAACAGTGATTCTTTTAAAAAACTCAGTTGTTGCAGTATCTAAATGTTTTAAAGTATTTGCTAGTCATACTCCAGATCTACGCAGTACAGTATATGCCATGCAGAGGTAGAAAATAGTAGATATTATTAATGTTGTAATTTTCATAATCAGTGTTACCAGTGAAGAGAAAGGAAATTGTTATAGAATTAAATTCAACAGGAATTTTAATAGGTTCTAGAAAAAAGAGATTTAGGTCAAAGTTATTTTAGACTCTGAACAAGCACTATAAGCTAACAGTATTAAACAATCATATTATTAAATCAATAATAAGTTAGAGGAGAAGCATGATTCCAGTTTGTTTATTTTTCAGTTGTGCATGCTATCTGCACCAATCTGCACATAGCAATTTTCTGAAAACTATTACTGATTATATAGCATTTTGCAACATAATATTGTAAAATTTTGACAAAGAAAAGCATTTTCTCCTCTATAACTAGTTTCAAGAAAAAGGCATGAGTTCCTTATCACTTATGACTTTTTACAACCTCAGCAGCTAATTTTATGTACTCTCTCCAAGTCTTCCTTTTATCTAACAAATTAGAAGAGAGATATGGCATACCTATTTAGACATCAGCTATCCAAAATCACTAAAGATTTAGGGTAATTTGATTAATATCTTACCATATTTTAATTACCTTTCTTTAACAAATCTCCTAAAATTTTCACTGCATATGCATGCTATATCAAGAAAGCTTTCTCAAGCAGTGATGAGTCTTCTAATAAAGGCCTCCTTTTGTAGAAAAGGGATATTGTCTTGGCCTACAGTAGCTTTACTGTAAAGGTGAGTGACTGGTTTGAAACAATTGAAGATGCAGGCTCTGAAACACATTGGCATCTCTTTCTACATTGTCCTAATCTGCACAGTTAGGCATTCTTCAGTACTGGTGTAGCTTATGCCATTCACAGCCCTAGTGAAAATGAATCATTCTCTTTCAGCCATTCATGTCCTGACTGAAAAGACACAGCAGTGATTTTGAGTGATTGAACAGCTGATGAACACACTTTTGAAAAGCCCAAATTATTTCTGTGTTTCTGTGTGAACACTTCTCTTATCACCCCTTTAAGAAGGGTTCCATTCCTGGTCCAAAATATCCAGTATTAAAATATAATACTAGACAATCATGACACTTTGTTTACTTGTTCATTCTCTTTCCCATCTCTTCTTGTAGGTGTAATAAGAACAGCTTTGCCAAATATGGACAGAGAAGTGAAAGAACAATATCAAGTTCTAATCCAAGCCAAGGACATGGGAGGACAACTGGGAGGACTAGCTGGTACTACCACTGTAAACATTACTCTCACGGATGTCAATGACAACCCACCCAGATTTCCAAAGAGTATGTTGTATTCCAAATGCACTAATTTTCAAATAAGCATGACTGAAAGTATTATTGTGAAAAATACTTTGGATAAGGAATTGAGATCCAGAAAGAGCAGTAAATTCTGAAAAAAAATAAAATAAAATAAAAGGAATATATTGTTGTTTTCATAGATAATGTAAAACTTGATTGGAAAGTATGATTTTTGAATGTTTAAGAGGAAATATATCATTATGCCACAGTCTGAGACTGAAAGTTCATTTAATTTACACTTGAAAATTTTTTTGGGAAATACTATTCTATCGAGGGAAACTGGATTATCCCCTTCAAAAGACAAAACAGTATAACCTGAAACTTCCAGGTATCAAAGATAATTGACTCATGCTAAGCATTGTTGTTTTGATAATCTGCAACAGATTTATTTTTTTTTACGTGTCTTGGCCCAGACTATATCTGTCCTTGAAAACACAGTCTCAAAGTAATGACCATCCACTGACAATTCATAACATTTCTTATCAATTAGTTTAAATTAGACTTTTCAGAAGTATGCTAATCTAAAGAGTTTCATTGTCTCTATAGCTAACAATATTATCATTGAGGCCCTTTAATTTATTGAGGTTTTGTATATTTTGTACTTTTGAAATCCAGACACTAATCAATCATAAACCTTGATAACTATGCCAAAACTGTTTTATGTGCTAAAATTTTTTAGTAAGACAATTTTATATCAGAAAATTCATGTGAATTTGCTGTAAAATCATGGCAGTTTTTTTACTTTGTGTCTCTTTTCTTCTGCAATCCCACTTTATGTAGATTAAATGCTCCTTAGGTACCAAATCACACCTGAAACTTCACTGTTTTCTCTCATTTAAAAATACATCTTCTTCTTTTCATGAGTATGCAAGTATACTGCCTTTTTCCAGGCATGTAAGAATGTTAAGACAAAAATCCATCTGGCCTGCCTTCTATATCATCTTCTATACCATCTAGAGGTTGTATATCAGAACAGGCCAAAAAGTACTCCAGAACGTTTTCCCAGTTTCTAAGGATTTTTAGCCCAGATGGTTTATTTGTGTTTAACCACCCCTAGTGGATTTTTCTTACAGGAGGTTGTCCTATTACTTTGAAATTTATCTAAGGTATGAGAGTCCCCAACGTCCTGTGTTAGTGAGGTCCACAGATTAATCGTATATTGCACGAGAAACAGTTTTCCTTTGTTTGTTTTGAATCCAACCCTACATATTTGCCTGCATGTTGACTTCTTTAAATAATTCAGAAAGTGTAGCTGAATATGAACTTTATTTGGAAAAGCTGCCATGAGTTTTTTTTCAGTGTGGCATGATGTCCCTGTGACCATTAATCCTGCTGCTATTGTTTTGCCATGTGCACGTCAGTTATATCTGTCCTCAACTCCCCTGAACTCAGAAATCTTTCGGGGAAAAATCAGTCTTATATTAGAACCTCCAAGTCTTCATGTGTCACAGTGGTTTGAAGCAAAATACTACACATCATAATAGTCCACTTATTTCATCCTTCAGGCTCTTGGGCATTTAACAGCTGATCCCAATTAGGTGTTACTGTTGTGTCTGTTCATTCCACAACTGCTTCTGTTGCTAATTTAACCTTCTCTTGAGTCCCCCATAAAGAAGGATTAAAGAATAGAAAAATTCCGCAGATATTCTACACTGAATACAAAAGTAATTTATTAAGAATTACATCTGCAATCTTATGTTCTCTGAGCACTTTTTCTATAATTTTGAGTTGGCTTTACAGAGTTCCCCTCAGGCCTCCAGATGTATTTAAAAGATTATTATTATTATTATTGGCTTGTTTGCCAGAGACTTATTCAAACTATGTTGTTGGGTTTTTTTTTGTCTCCTTTACTGTGGTTTTACAGACAAATCAGATGTTATGGTTCTTTCTGTTTTCCTACTGGGACACAACTCCATTTTTTTTTTAAATAAATGGTGTTCTTGCCTTTATTAGATATGTTGTTAACCTTTACTTATTTGTGTTTTAATGTGTATTGCCCATTTGCTGTGGGCCTTCAGAATGCTGTTTGTAGACACCACTATTCCATTCAGGTTTTTTTATAGTAGTATCTCTCAGTTTTATTTATTTTACCTTTTTTTTTTTTTTTTAAACTGAGTGCAACCATCATGTAATCTTGGCCTTTACTGCTCCTGCACGGACACTATATTTAAACTCATTACGGTTGCTGTAAAATTTAGAACTAAAGAATGCCAGAGACTTATTCAAACTATGTTGTTGGGTTTTTTTTTGTCTCCTTTACTGTGGTTTTACAGACAAATCAGATGTTATGGTTCTTTCTGTTTTCCTACTGGGACACAACTCCATTTTTTTTTTAAATAAATGGTGTTCTTGCCTTTATTAGATATGTTGTTAACCTTTACTTATTTGTGTTTTAATGTGTATTGCCCATTTGCTGTGGGCCTTCAGAATGCTGTTTGTAGACACCACTATTCCATTCAGGTTTTTTTATAGTAGTATCTCTCAGTTTTATTTATTTTACCTTTTTTTTTTTTTTTTTAAACTGAGTGCAACCATCATGTAATCTTGGCCTTTACTGCTCCTGCACGGACACTATATTTAAACTCATTACGGTTGCTGTAAAATTTAGAACTAAAGAACTTTTCCTGGCTAGCTAGTGTTAATAATCTTCCTTGAGTCTTCTTTTGACTTAGAGTTGCCTTTAACAACCATCATTATTCCTCCTCTGATAAGGTCTACTTTGCCTTCTCTGTGTATTTTGCTCATGGTACTGCACTGCCTGACTAATTTTATTCTTTCCCACAGATTTTGAACATAACCTGTTACGCTGAGATTCTTGTTTAGCATTATACATTTAAAATTGCCTGTACTAGTCCCCATCTTAACCCTTGGCTTTATGTTGTGGCTTGCTTTCTCTTCATTACTGGACCCTAATTTTATTCTGTGTGATCTATATTTCTGCATTTCCTACTGAACTCACATCCCTTCTGTAGCATTCTTCAGTGAAGAATTTGTGTATTTTCATAGAATCATTCCAACTCCTGTAAGTATTCCAGAACTTTTCACTTAGAATCACAGTGTTCATAGGAAAGTTTTTAAACTTTCTGAAGCCTGTTTTTCCTGCAGCCAAAATTAATTCTGCGTCTTCCCTGTCATAACCTATTCTTTAGAAAATGCTCCTGCTTTCCAATAATGTGAATCCCTTCTCCTTCCCCTTATTTTCCTTCAGCAGGCATTAGAAGCTTTGCCTTTCCATTTTTCTCTCCCTGATTGTATCTAGTGAGACAGTTTTCAGACTATGCTACTATTGATGCCCTTAACTTCTGCTTTCAATTGCTCTCTTAAACTTCACACCTATGACCTCTCCCCAGTCTTACCTTACTTCATCAGAGCTCACATAGACTACAGGCACTGGAGCCTTCTTGTGTTTCCTGACATCCTATCAAAACGTTTGTGAGATGTCCCAAATCTCGTTAACAAGTAAATAATCCCAGAAGGTCTCTTTGAATGACCATTCCCACTGTCCTTCTCCTTAGAGCTTATTAAACCACACACCACTGCAATCTGCCCCTTCCTTTCAGTTGGAGACCCTGCTGCTGGAAACATAGCACAGTTGAAAGAGGAAATAATGTAACTGCCAGAAAACTGAAAAACGCAGGACATTGTCAAGTTTCTTGGGCCCACTGCTCTTCTCTATGACTGATTTACAGTTGCATTTTATACTACCTTTGGTGCTAGGAGCCTTAGTAATTTTCTATTTTATTGTATGCCTTCACCTACTGTGGTGTTGCAAAAAACACACAAGTCTCACATAGCGTCAGTTAGTGTTCATGACACAGAGAAATCACGGAAGATATCAGTGTCTTTGAAGAAGATAGCCTTGAGGTCTCATTTAATGCATGCACTGTAGTTATGGCATCTTTGCCCAAGTGTTGCTATGCAGGAGGAAAAAATAAAGAAAAATCACAAGAGACCAAGCTTGTCCTGTGCTTTGCATGCTAATAGGGTTGGAAACTTTTCCTTTCTATTATATCAAATGTCACAGAAGCTGAATTATAGCAGTGACTCACAACAGAACAGAAGAGAATAATATTGCATGTTTTTCTTGATATTGAAAATAATAAACATTTAGCATGGCTTACGACTAAAGTGCCATTTATGGGGACTCTAGAGCATTGAAACAAACTTGATCAAGGCAGTTACCTGAATTTTTTTTTTTTTTTTTTTTTTTTTGAGTTGTGTTACAGGCAACATACTTATATTCTCATAAGCTAAAGCCTTCTGTTTAATCAAAATAATTAAAGAAAAAATCCTGATCAATAGGGATCAATTTTTCCAGTCCTATTTGGTTAAGTGGTATGTGTGATATGTGTATAGCATGCCTGAAATTCACAAAGAAACAAGACTAATTAGAGGTAGGCAAAAATATTTGATAGAAAAAAGTTGTTTGTTTGTTTCTAATATAGCATCTGTATTTCTCTGTTTTTTTTTTCTTTGAAAAGGTTGTTGTGATTCAAGAGTAAATCCCTGCTAGGAAATGGAGTTTTTCATTTGTTTGACTACAATAGAGAAAAGAATACTTGTTCAGAATTTTAGTTTATGTGAAAAATAAGCCTTAGAAACAGGTCTAGGTAGGTGCCAAGTTCAGGCCTGGGAACACCTCAGAGCCTTCACTTTTGCAGGGACCAGCATTACTCATTGTTGGCCAATAAAGCCACCAAGTCCAAGTGCAGACTGCAAAACAGGACTGAAAGTCCTTTAACACTGTCTGCTGCAGGGCAGATGTCTTTGCATCACATAATCAGGATCAGGGAAATCAAAGATGCCATGCTATAGATTAACTTTTCACATAAGAAGATATTAATTATCACAGAATAAAATTTAAATTTATTTTCTGAACTCAGTTAAACTGAAAAAACAGATTTCACAGCAGAAGTGGGAGAGCATGAATTATTAATAGCTGAAAGAAACTACATTGCTAAATAATACATTACAAGCTTGAAAAAAAAAACAACATACCACAGAACACCTTCATCTCATTGAGAGTCCTTTAAGGAGACAGGCAGGTTCAGGTAGGGTATCAGTATCCAGTGATGAAACCCCACCAACTATCCTGCTGA
>NW_009951997.1:100675-130384 GCF_000747805.2 Chaetura pelagica | reverse complement strand
CTGAACATGCAATTTTTTATTTAGAACCTGTGCTTTTGAACATAGTCAGTGGGGAACTCCCACTTTGCATGTCTTACAGTAATGAGGAGTGCAACAAAGGGGAAATACCTAAACATTTCTGTCAGTTGTTTGGCCCACATTTCAGAAAACTGAGGCACTTTAGAAAATTGTTATTTTCTTTATAGATAGAAGGAAAAATAAATCTAAAGTATTTTATTAGTTGAAATTTCTTTCCAAAAGTAATTTAGAAAAGTCTTGCCTGACTCTTCATTAGTAAACCAACTTCCTACATTACTCGGGATGTTTCATTGTTAAAGGTAGAAATTTTTCATAAATATTAAATAAATTATTCATACCAATGTTTCATTCTTTCCCAAACGAGAAAGTACTGACGAAAGACTGAAAGGGAAATGATTTTTCCTATCATATCATCAATGTTCAAGCAATTAAATGCAAATTTGGTGTAACAAAATTGCCTTTGAACAGAGAAGAGTGGATAAGAGGTGTTTATGTGTAGACACACATCCTGATCCTGAAGGGCCTTTCTCTCTCAGCTACTCAATACACGATAGCTGGGTATGTAAAAAGACAATTCAGTACATCCCTCCTAGAAGCTAATGGGCTAACTCTTAATGCATCAAACATTAGACCACTCTGAGCGAGCTGCAAGGAAAGCTGTGGATTGTTTCCAACTCTTAAAATAAGTTTAAAGAAAGAATGGATAGGTTATACTTACTTCAACATTTAAATGACAAAACAGTGTTATTAGTTGGTATAAATTATGTTTTATGGAATCAAACCAATTAAGTGAAGTGGTTGATTCATATTTTGTAAGGTTATTGTGTTTTCCTGTCTCTTCTTTTTGTTCACTGATGACAGAGCAACTGTGAAAACAATTTAGAAAAATAAACCCTTCTATGCTAAGCAATAAAAGCATGTGAATCATTTTAGTCATAGTATGTCTTTTTATTTCAATATGACATAAATATACTTTTAGAGGATAAAGCCTTGGTATAGAAGAAATGCAATTGAATTTTTAGCAGTATACACTTTCCATTCTAAAAATAGCAAATAAAAGACCATTCTCAAGTGTCTTACAAAGTCAGCAATGTTTGGTTTATTTTTAAGGTGTGTTTTTCTAAGGTGACACTCCCTTAATTTACTTTTCTTATTCAAAAGAACTATTTGGCCAAAGCTATATTTTATCATATCATTTCCAACTCACGGGAGGAATCAATATTGTAGGGGAACGACTGTAAACTGTTTTTAACAGAAGAAGAATTAATTAAGCTTTGGACCCAGTACTTGAATTTTGTTCACTTTTTCACCATTTGGCTTTTAAAAAAGCAGCTCTCTGATGTTCAGAAGCCATTTATCAGGGCTGCTTGGCAACCACATTTAAAATGTTCAGATGTCTCTAGAGCAACATCTAGACATCACAAGGGCCAGATTTTTTGCTGTCATTGCTCTTCCCAGAAGCATCTTAGTGAAATCCATCAAGTTAGTTTGCATAAAAGAGCTTGGCAAATTTCCAGAAATGCTGATGTGCTTGGAAAAAGAAATGCAAATATTCATCTTTCTGCTAATGACACCTTAAATAAGGCAAGGTTGAAGAATTGGTCCTCTGCACATCATCTGCCTGTCCATACTGGAGAATTGTGCAGCTAATTGGATTTGGACTTCAAGAGTGCCAGTACAATGCATCTCACAGAATGTATTAAATCCTCCGCTGGAGACAGCACAGGAAACAACAATCTTAAATAGAAAAGCCAACAAAACAGAAAATTCAGAAACCAGAAAAAAATATATTTCATTGATGCAAATTCAGGAATTTCAGTACAAGTAAAAAAAGCCTTAATAAAGAGAGCTAGCCTTCTTTCCTCTAAATTGTATAAACTTTGCATGCTACTTCAATGAGCTATCTATTATCTATTTCAAAATGATGATATTAGGAATAGAATTTGCATATTTTTGCCCTCAGGTAGCATCTAGTTTCAGTGATTATTTATTGGTTTGTGGCATATTTTAATAGGTTTTCTTTCAAGTATTAAAATATATAGAATATTTTGAAAGAAAGACACCTGAGTGCTGAACTTGGAATAGCCTGCCTATACATACTTATGCTCAGTGGATTGAAAACTCTTATCATGTTTATTTATTTATTAATTCTAGGAAACTTTGTACATCACAGAAAGTGCGCACATACTGTTTAGTGTAGATTTTACTATGTAAAAACAGGTCATTTTTGTTCACTCAGTAAACAAAATGTGGCTGATTCCATTCATGTGGCTTTGAACCAGTCTTGCTGAGATCTTACTGCAAAATTGGGTTTGGATGCAGAGTGCAAATAAAAGGTGTTCTGGTCCACATGTGACAGAAAGAAAAATATTTTAACTCACTGCTTTGGATGAGTGGTCTATGAATCAGATAATGATATTTGCTTTTAAAGATTTCCCAAGAATGCAACACAGATCCTACCCAGTAGTACATTAGGCATTTACAGGAAAAGACTGTGAGATTAGGACAGTATTCTGTTTAGTATTCTAAAAAATTAAAATAACGAAAGCAGAGGTTTTGAATTAAGAAAAAAAAAAACCCAACACAATAAACAACCAAAACCAAACAAAAAACCAAACCCAGTGGATATTTATTCTCTCTCTTCATGGACGATTTGGACAATTTGCTAGAAAACTTACCCGGAATTAAGGTTCAGAGCTCTGATCTACCTAATTAAGTATTTTAACTTTCTGGGAAGTTATTTAGGTAGAGAAGTATAAGGTTCATTTTGGATACCTGTTAAAATTTGTGCTTTGTATATGTCACTTGTAACTTCACTGGCTCTGAATACTCAAATGAAAATAAGTCTATCTTTCATTGATTTAAGAATTTGCCTGGCAGGCAAGATGTCCTAATTCAGTTCCAGCAACTAATTACTTATTTTATACCAAATGGGAGGTACTTACACAAGACAGGTGGACAAATTCATTGCAGACTAGCCTACAGGCAGTGATTAGGTGCAAGGTGAGTAAGAGCTTGCATTGAATCTGAAAGGGAGGGAAGGTTGACTCCTGGACCTACTCCATCTTGATTTTCTAACCACTATGCCATAAGACATAAAGGGAAAAAAACACCAGTTTGGTTTTGTAAACCAAGCATAAATCTTTTTATGTCATAAAATCTGAAGCAAGTCTGATTTCCATTCACCTGTGAGTTTTAAATTAAAACTGTATTTTTGAGTTGAACATATATTTTAACCAACCGTTTCAAGGAGTGATAGGAGACAGGAATGCAAAAATTCCAGAAATGAGCCCATGCAATTGTAAGCCAATCATGAAACCAGGAGACATGCAGAGGTCATTATAATTTTGGATTGTGATACCAGTGAGTCACTTAACTACAATTTTCATACCAGCAAAACAATACTGAAATCAGTGCGTGAATGAATAGTAGCAGACCAGTATTTGCATAGTGCTCTTACTGGAATCAAAGGAGGGCTTATGGTAACTCCTCTACCATCCAGATTCCTTCCATGTCTCATACCTCTGTACTATCTGCATCTTTGTCTCCCCCTCCTTTGACCTTCTCTTTCCTCCTCACCCTGTTTATCCTTGTATTAGATACGCAGTTTTGTTTCCCTTCTCTTAAAAGTGACAGAAATTTATCCTTGATCTCATTTTCATCTTACAACTTCTGTGTAGTCATCTTCTCCTTCTCAAGTGTTAGCTTTATTCCCCCAGTAATATTACTGCTAAAATAATCCTTCCAGCTCTGAGTCTCACTCCATTATTGCTGTACTGGGATCATGAGTGTTCACTGCAGACAAGCTCTTTGCAGCTCCATCTTGCTTGGTTTGTCCACTACAATGTCAGCTCAATGCCCTTTGCCTGATGTTTATAGTTGACCCACCTGAGTAAGCTACATATTTGACGGCCAGTCATAAAAAAAGCCTCTGTACTTTTTTTTTTTACACCACCAATTAATCAGTGTGATTATAGACTTTTTTACATAAAAGGTATATGTTGAAGACTTAAAGAAGGACACGAGTGTCAGGGAAAGTTCCTGGATATTTAAATATTCTGTACTGTTAGCCTTAGCACAGCCACTGGGCACAGTTTTGACCAACACCAAGTAAAGCTTTCTCACACAAATTCAGGGCATTTGGATAAATTAGCACAGACTGGGAATTATTCTCTGCAATCACTTTCTATGAAGCTGACCAATTTTGTTATGAGTAAATTAATTTAATAGCATGGAAATAGGCCTTTCTATACTGGATAGCTTCTGAGCCACAGAGTATAGCTGAAATTTCTTTGTAGAGTTGTGCCTATGCTTTGCAGTCCAGGCCATGGAGCCCACCTTGAGACGTAAGACCTGACAGTTAAGTAGGCTTCTGTTACTGTTCATGAGTGTGCAACATAAAGGAGTTAATATCAAATTCAATATCTATACAGATTTCTATTTACACTTATGCCAGCTTTCTCTTAGGTATTAATCCTTTCCACCCCAGAATTTTTCAGGCACTTTCCATATGAGCTGATCTGCCTCCAAAAGTCGATGTAGTCTTAGTAAAAGCTCCCCACAGACATTTTTTTTTTGTGTGATTTTTTTTTGTGTGTGATTTTTTTTTTTCTTGGTAACTGTCACTATTGCATGATCTTGATCATAAAGCATCTTGAAGAGTGAAACATTTGATTCAGACTGAACAACCCAACTGAAGAATAATATTTTGAAAAAAACTGAGGAATTAACTAGAGGAAGAAATATTCAGTTACCATAGATTCTCAAAACACTAAATGTTTAGGAAATGTGATGTCTGCTACATTTGTATTGCCTTTTAACTTACTTGAGTATGCCCCACTAGCAAACGTTATTCTTAGAGGACTGTTTGGAGTACTGCTTGAGAGAAACAAAAACCTCTTTAAAACCCTAAAGTGAAATAAATTGAACTCTCAGAT
Organism: Chaetura pelagica; assembly: GCF_000747805.2. Classification (NCBI taxonomy): domain Eukaryota; kingdom Metazoa; phylum Chordata; class Aves; order Apodiformes; family Apodidae; genus Chaetura; species Chaetura pelagica. Next base: position 125,429 of record NW_009951997.1, on the reverse strand, counting down.
TGAAAGCAGAGCATGAAAACAAATGTATCTGTTTCTTGGTACTGTTTCATAACCAATAAAAAATATAGGGAAGTTGTCACTAGGTAAAATGTAATTATATGATTGCACAGGAAGCAATAGTCTAAGAAATACAAATTCAAACATCAGAGTTTGGAAGATAAATATTATCTATTGGTCAAAAATTTCCACTGTTAGCTTGCACTTACCTAATGTATTTATCTCCAGTCATCAGGTTGAAGTGGTAACTGATCATTAACAGCAAGATTTATAGGTCAATTATTTTTAAACACATCATTATCATCATAGGAGGTGATTGTCATTAATAATTGTCTTTTACATCTGCTACTGTCTGTATAGAAGGTGTAAAAAAATACAGCTTGTAGACATTCAACAACCTTTGGCAGGCATGACATTCATTCCACCCCAATGCATTTTCTGTGGGGAGTGGTGAAGAAGTTGTTAATTCAAAACATAGAGAGTATTTAGATTGGATGCATGAAATTATCCACCATAACCTTGGAATAACTTAAAAGTAGGATGCACGTCCACCTACTCTGACACAGAAAAGCAGGTAGGGCTACGGATTTAACAGCAACATGTTGACTTGTACTGCCTTGAGAACTGGTTGCGAAATGACTATAATGTCACTTGCTGCATCACTAAATTTCTGGCAGCATCTACCTTTTTCCCCGAGGTCTTACATCCAAATAAGAAATCAATACAGGCTTTCTGCTTCTGACCATTTTGTGCTTGTTTTCTGAAAAATTAAAGGCTACTGTGCAACAGGAAGTGAAACAGACCATATGTAATTATCTAATTATAATCACAATAGTTTAGGCTCATGATTTTCAGAAAAAAACTAAGCACCACAGTTGTAGTCAAAATTTTAGATGTTCTCCTCTCTTTGTAAAAGCATTAAATGGGAAGCCCAAAATGTGCTTGCAACAACACAAAGTTTCCCACTGACAGCAATAGAAGCTGCAGATGCCAAGCAGTTTTGAAAATGTCTTCTCTTGGGTCCAAAAAATATGTTCAGTTGAATTTTTGCATAAAGCAAGCTATAAAACTAAAAAGAAATATAATATTCTAGAGGAACTCTTTCAAGTTTTCTTTCAAATTCATGACAATTATTTTTCTCTTGATGGATTCTACAGCAAATTTGTTGACCTTATAAATGAAGAGAACTGTCTATAATTAAGCACTTGCTACCTGCAGATTTCATTAAGAGGCAGTATTATGTAGATCTCTTACCTTTAAGCACTTAAATTGGAAGACATAAATACCACTTTTGATAAGCAATCATACTTGCTGTAAAGTATATGGGACTACAAATGTGAAACCGATTGCCATCCTATGGCATAATATTTTTTGGTCTATATGACAAACTGAAACACAAGCATTTTAAGGAGACTGCATACAGTAACCCCAAACTCAGAACAAAGAACAGTAAAATGTGCTTGGTGAGATCACTTTTTATTTAAAAATTTAAAAAAAAATCTGCTTCAGACTGTGACAACACGGTGAAGAAAAGTAATATGTATTTTCGGGAAAACCAATTACATAATATGTACTCAACGAGCATGTGAACCTTCACAGGGAGTCCTCTGACTAATACAGATCTTGAGCATGTTTTGTTTAGGTGATTGTAGGCATGCAACTTAGTGTGACTTGGAGGACTAAAGATAAGGACCTAATTTCCTTAGCCGATGGAGAGAAAAATGATTCTTCCAGTACAGATGATTTATAGCATTTGGTTGTGATCCCAAAGTAAAGTACTTGACCACATTCTTAAGAGTGAATGAATTATAGTATGATTGTGTTATTATATTTTATGCCAGAGTAATAAAGAAAATATGAAAAAGCTTCTTCAAGATATTTAAGAAGCAGAGATGTTAAGCAGAGCATTACAAACTCTGTGTTCCATCCTTGGCAATATACTTTTTATCATGTTAACATTTCACATATATAATATAATTTAAATTTTATAGAGGGTATCGGTGTATTGATTTATTTAATAGTGATTGTGTGATCACCAGAATATTACCAGTAGACCTTCCTGATAAATGCTAAGTACATGTGCCTGAGATTCTGAAGAAAGAGAGACATTTTCTCCTGAAAAATGTCCTTTTCTTATCTGTAAGGCATGCTACATCCTGGTAATTTTTCTAAGCACTACGTAACTTGCATAAAGACTTTTGATTCAAGCTTTTAGATTATACCCCCAAAATATAGATTCTCTAATTGGATTTTGGACTTTTTTTCTGATTTCTTTAATTGGTAACAATTTCTTAATTAGTAGACTTCCCTTCAGGGAAGGAAGAAAGAGGATGGCTCCAAAACTCAGTCTGCTAGCTCACCTGAGGGGCTGATAGAGTCCTGGCTTGACAGCTGCCAGCTTGGGGGAAGCTCCATCATGTGGATTACCCTAAACTTGGGCATGATCAGACTCAGAAGGGGTTTTACTTCTGCTTATTTTGTGTTGAAGAACTAGGGACCTTTGGATGTCCAGGTTCTCTGCAGTTGTAGCTCTTGCTATATGTAGACCTTGGGATCCACTGCAGAGAACCAGGAATTTTTAAGAATGGTTATACTATATCTAATGAAACCATAAACCCTAACTCAGAGCAGTGGGTTTGAAGATGGAAGAAGCCTTGCCATAGTTGAAGTTTTACCAGTCTATGCCAGGTGATGTGTGATGGGCACCAGAGCACATGGTGACAGAGCCTGCCCTTTTTCTTCCCTATGCAAGGTCCTAGCCCCCTGCAAGGCACAGAACTGCAGCTGGGAGAGGCATGAAAAATGTGCTATATTACATCTTCCCAGTCTTAGGAGCACATACATCAGGTGTCCCTAATCATTAGGCTGTAGCTGATATAACAGGTTTGGTATACTGAGTATATGCTTGTATTTACAGTATTTTTTCTTTTGCATATTACACTCTTGTAACAATTGTCTTTGGGTTCTTCTTAAACAGACAAGATATCAATGCCCTTATAACCTGGCCAGGATAAAAACTGAAATGTCTTGGTAACTTAAGCTGACAAGAATGTTACAATATGCATAAATATGTTTGGCTTTGTTGTTGTTCTTTTCCTGAAAAAACTATGACAAAAACACAACACAAACAAAACAAAACAAAAAAAAACAAAAAAAAACCCAAAAACCAAAAAAAACCCAAACTACACCAAAAAACAAACCACCCTAAAGATTTAGATCAAAAAGAAAGAAATAATTTTATTTCAATGTTGTTGCTTATAAGATTCATGTTAGCATGATTAACTGCAATGCAATATTTTGGCAGCTGAGAGAGAGAACTGAAAAATATATAGACAAAGGAAAAGCTGGAGAGGATAATCTTGCATACACACAGTGAATGTATGGTGACATCAGAAAAAAAAGGTCAAGTAGCAGTTACAACTGTTTGGTTTTTGGTCTTTATGCAGTTAGCTTAAGTCTTTAGATGCTAATATGGGTAATTTCTTAATGATTATTTTGCTGATGAGATATAATTATTGTTTTCATTTCTTATTCTCATCAGAACTAAAAAACTTTGGTAAATGATGGTATGCCTGTAAATGGCAGGTCCGGAGAAAAAAAAACAAAAAAAAAACCCTTTGTAAGTAAAAATCAATCCCCAGAACACCTTTTCAGCTTTAAAAACTAAAGCTGATAAATAATGCTAAAGATCTGTAAATGTGTGCTGAATTTCAGTCAGGACAACTGATTACATTATACTTACTCGACTGATTTCTTTCCACTATGAGTTTTGCAATGGTCTTTGTTTTAGAAACTAGGAGGCAGCATGTATTAGCTGTTAGCTCACCTCCACCTCAGTTTACCACATGCTTTTGGAGCTGACTAGCAAGCCCTATCAGTCATGTCAGCATCATCGTGCATTTATTTTTATCATTCTCACTGATGCTGCTCAACTTGAAACTCCAAGGCAGTTTCACACCTTGGATCACAACAGAGGCAACACAGGCTTTATAAGGGAATGGCTGAACACTTATGTTAAGCTACATAATCACTGAGCTTTCTCTAGTTTTAAATTCTATATTGAATTTTAAGTGTAATTTCAGTGTGAAGTGCTGTGTTAGTTAAGCATGTCAACTGGCACATGACTTTTGACCTAGAAAAGAGAATTAATTTTTTTTCTTAAAATTCCATTTACAACAAGGTGAAGAATCTTGACCAGGCATTATGCTTTCCCTCTAGCTTTCCTATATGTGAAAGTATTCTGACATGCATGCAATACAGATGACTGAAATCAGCAAAAGTGTTAGTAGTTGCAGGATCCAGTTTTGTAGTGCAGTCTGAGAGAAATAAGGACTTGCTCCTTTGCTACATCCTATATCGTTCATCCTTCACAAAACCCAACAGCAAACTTAAAAAACATACTTAGAGGAGACTTCTTCAAGTAGAAAAAAAAAAAAAAAAATGTAGGCAGAAAAGTCACATGAAGCAATCTACAAAATCTGACAGAACTGTTGGAGCAGCGTATCAAGTGCTACATAAGTTTGTCTGAACTGCTTGTTCCATCATTCCTAGAAGGTGCAGAGAACAAGGTTTTCAGGACCTTTGAGAGTAAAAGCCTATTTATTACTCAGGCCTGTTTCAATATACCTCTATAGCAAGTGGAGGTAGTAGTGTACACAGGTAAAATGGACAATAAAACTAAATAATGCTAAACTGAGACAAGTCCATAGCAAGTAATGTCTTCTAGAAACAGAAAAATAGAAAGCTACTAAACTGTCTTACTGTTACATTTCATGTGCAGCATGTATTGATCATTTCAAATGTCCTCTGTACAAAGACTATTTTCTAAGGAGGAAAAGAAAAAGGCTCTCATGCTATTCATTATACTTCAACTCTTGAAGTTTTTCCCTGAGCTGACAACAAAATTCATGATTTGTTTTAATTTATTTTATTCTGAAAGTATGTTGTCACAGCAGCACCATTAACAGCTTCCATATAAGTGAAAATACTGTTACATGAGGAAGATGGCAGTGTAATTGCATACTACATCTTCAGAGATCTGACTCTGGCAGAGTTGAAGATAAATTCAGTTTCAAATTAATCTGAATGACCCCTTCTTTATTGGCATTGAATTTCTTGAAGTGATCAAATGCCAAGTCATTGAAAATGACCGATAAAAGCTTAAACAATCTGAAATGAGTAATGTAGTGTTTCTTGGATTTCATCTAAGTCCCATATGCTTTACAGCCAGGTACAATATTTTACAGACAATTGGGGGGAGAAGGGGGTATTTGTTTGCTTTTTAACAAATCTGAGTATTCTTCTATTCACTAAGAATATATCAACATGACAAAGAAGGAAAAATCCATTATTGTATCCTCTTACATTTTACATTCACCAAAATTGTGGCTGAAAAATGTAAACACTGCAGCAATTATTTCTGTCATGCAATGTAGGTGTCTGTAAAAGACCTTGGAGTCTGGGCTGGAACTGTTGTGGAAAAGTAATATAAGACTCAAGTGTAGGCAGAGCCCTCTTGGGTCCCTTTTCTTCCACGTCTTCTGAATAACTTGCATAGCAGAGACCCAGTAATATGTATATTTGTAAATACGTTAAAAGTTTACTCAAAGTCACTGAAGTACAACTAAGAAACAGCTGAAGCTACTCTCATCTTGATAATATTTTAAGTCATAGTGATCCATTGCAACTGTTAAAAAAACAAGAGAAGAACTAAGGCTTCCTTTAGTACATTCCCTTGGAAAAAGACGGAAAGATTAGCATGTTCCCTTGTAAAAAATAGTGAAATGACAATAGCCCAACCTTTAGTAGATCAGTCAGAGGGCTACAAAGCTACACCTGGTAATGTCCAAATGTGGATGCTGACACAAGCAGACTTGAATTAGGGATTTTCTCAAACAAATAAAGGAAATTTTGGTCTTAGATATACTTTGCATACTGACGGACAGATGGGGGAAGCAGACAAAACACATTTTTTCAGAGGCAATCAAGCAGACAATCATACAGGTACTGTAGTCCAAACTACTAGCTCACAAAAGAGCAGGTTTTCTCATAATCCAGCAGTGCTAATGTCACTTTTTTCGTCACCTGTAAGTACTGTAAGGCTGAAAAAGCTGACACAGCATCCATTGTAAAGCGATAACTACAGGGAACAGTTTAATTCAGTGACTGGATGCAGAAGTCATTTATCCTGCTGTTACATGATATACAGCTTCTCAGAGTCTTATTTTGTGAAGTGTGACTGAACCAATAGCAGGCGGAAAGCTTTGAGACATCCCCTTGGTATGCCTCAGTCACTGAAGCCCGTCCTGCTATAGTACTGAAACAAAGGTGTAAATTTCCTCCTGCATGTTCACATTTAGTGGAACGGAGAAGGCTATTGCAGATGTTTTCTTGTTTCAAAGGGGCTACTCTGTGAGAGCTGTTGCAGGGTGACACAGGAAAGCAAAGTTTTGGGACAAGAAAATGCTAGTTTTATTGAGAGCCAGCATGAAGTGAATCAAACACCACAGACGTGCTGAAATCTTCTCCAAAAGCTGCTGGCAGTTTTGACAGCAAGGCTGCTGTGTGAGGAAGGCAAACACTACCTGTGCACTGGAAATACCAGCCGCGGTGGTGTTCACTGGCAGCTGGGCAAGGTAACAATCCCAGCAAGAGACACAACTGAACAGGAGAGGCAGGCGCTTCAGCAGCAGTGTAATAAGCCATGGTAATATGTTTTAAACTGAGGCCTGCTGCTACTGGTGTCATTAAAGTCAAGGCTGAATCAAAATGGATCTTGTCTTTTAGCTATTTTAACTCTCATATTTAGCAGTGTTTCAACACAGCTGGTTCCCTGAATGAAACCATTTTGTCCTCACATATCATCAGTAATTATTATTTTTTTTTAATTGTAATTTACGGGGCATTTTTAAAACTTTTATTACCATTAATAGTAAATAAACTGAAAGTAGAAGTGTGCAGAGCTAAAAATGTTTGCCACCTACCTTTTAGTAAGAGCACCCTCTGGCGGCTAGTCTGTAAACTATGCCTTTTTTAATCTTCCCTCTCACGAATAGTAGGAGTAATTTTGGTACTGAATACTACAGAAATGGGTAAAAATTCTTTTTCCATTTTTTTTTTTCCCCTTTCAACTACTTTTAAATGCATAGATACGTTTTCTAAAACAAAATAAAAATGCAAATACTAAAAATTGTTAAACATAGAAGGAATAAAATGCTTATAAACATGCTGTCTACAAGTAGTATTTAATAATAGAGATATAGATATTTAGCTTAAGCGATAGAAATACTGAAGTCCTTACAGTTGTATTGAAACATATGTAGAAATTAGGGGAAATTAGCCTGACCAGTAGGTGAAACATGCCTTTTTTGAATCCTCTGGGTTTTCAATCGCGTTATTATATTTGGATTATTTGTCTGTTTATTTCACACAAGCTTTTTAATTTTAATCTGACACAATATGTTGATCATCAAGAAATCCCAATAATGACTCTTTACTATTTAATCACAGGTATCTTCCATTTAAAAGTACCTGAGTCCTCTCATGTTGGTTCTGCTATTGGAAGGATCAGAGCTGTGGATCCTGATTTTGGGGAAAATGCAGAAATTGAGTACAACATAGTTCCAGGAGATGGAGGAAACTTGTTTGACATCACAACAGATGAGAATACCCAGGAAGGAGTCATAAAACTGAAAAAGGTATGTGGTGTGTAGGGTGTATGTAATGTACCTATGTCTCAAATGAGAAACTAGGTAAGAGTATTAAATGATACCTGGTAAGTACACACAGTACCTTTATTAGAAGCTGTGGTTGTGATTTTTAGTATTAAAATAATTAATAATGTAGTGTTTAATTTAATATAGAATTAGGTATTATTTTCACAAATAACGTCCATTTTCGTGGCAGAAAAGTAATTCTTATCTCTGTCTAAAAAGTATCATTTATCTTTTATGGAAAATTTTCCATGTAAAACCATGTGAAAAATGCTCCACTTCACAGCATGAGCTATAATTTATGTTTGAGGAAATATAGCTCATTTTCACTTATAAGCATTTTATTTTGAAAATTTTCAATTTTTGTTATTTTAATAATGAAGCTATTGTACAGTGCTGTGGGTACTCTACTCAGGATAGAGGATTCACAAGTGGTTGCAAAATGACATGTCCTACTTCCAGTCTCCTAATAATATCCCAAATAGCTGGTTATCAGATATTGATATAAAGGAGCACACTGCATCTCAAGTGTTGATGGTTCTTTAGTGTACTAGAATAATTTCAAGGTTACTGAATTAATGAATTTCAAAAAAGGAAAGGACAAGCATCATTTGGAATACAGTGATTAAAGCATTCAGCGGGACAGATCCAAAACAGGGACAGTCACATTTTAACAAATGCTGGTCTTCTGAGCCTAGGCATGTACAAGTACACCAATGATCAACTTTTTTTAATAAAAAAGAAATCTGAACCAGCAGCTCATTTTGAAAGGCCAGGTTATGTTTTATAGACAGCTCATGTTTCTAGATGTAATTTTTGCAAAATGAGCACACCTTTGAGCTAAACACTTAACAAAGGTCTGGGAAGAAGAGGGTTCTGGACGTGTGTATTAACTCAAGCTCTGATCATTAATCTAGGTTTGCATTATACTCATTCTAGCAACAGAATTCGTGGCTTCAGCCTCTTGACTTGGGCAACAGTAAATTATCCATGGGAGCATTAGAGGACCAGATGATGTCAAGTCACTTATTTCTTTGCTGGTTCCTGTGACATAAGTTACTTGTCAATGAGACATGAAACTCCACTTTCACATGTCCCCTTCTTTTCTGACTAGAAGTTTGAATATACTGCTTCCTTGTTATGTGAATTTGTAATCTTGGTGTAATTAAAAAAAATAATTCTGATCACCTCTTTCCTTCTATGCAGATGACTCAAAAATAGTTCCATCTGGAACTATCAGGCTGAGCAGCTGCATGCCCCTCCATATGCACTGGCAGTCAAAAACAGCAAAGAGTGGGAACCATTGAAAAATGAATGCTTGAGCATCAAGCAGTTTATAGGATTCAGGTCTCCCTGGATTGCTGCTTGTTTTTATATACAGTAATGGAACTTTTTCATGCTTATGGTTAAGTATGTGTATGTTAGACTATATAGACAAATCATGCAAATTTCCATTGCAGATTCAAACAGCTCAGCATGCAATATTTATTATTGATGAAAGGCATCCATATATGACTTTATCAGGACAGGCAAAATGCCTGGCCACTTTTGAGACTGCTATATGGGGAATTAAATAATATCTAATTGAATCACTACTTTTAAAAAAATTGACACAACTAATTCTATATCCAGATACTTTACAGTTGGTCACTGTATTTTGCTGCATTTATTTGTCTTTTCAATAACAATATATGGCTTATCTGAAATTTTAGGGCACTTTTACAACAGCAGAACATTGGTTGATACTACCTAGTGTAAATGATAGATCTCTGTCACTGAACAGGAGGGGGGAAAATGTAATCTTAATCCCTTCTTAATCGTCTTCATCATGGTGAGCCTGGGGACAGTGATAGGCTGTGAAGGTCAGGGAATGCTACCTTTGTTCTGTAATGCCTTTATACAGTCCCTACACATTGTCTTTCACAAGACTTTTCTTAGGGAAAAGGTTCCATTCACAAAGTTTTAAATGATCCAAGTGTTTTAAGGCATTTCAGAAACATTCAAAATCCATCCACTTGAATTCCCTGCTGGATCCCAGGTTTAACAAGAGCAATCCATATTCTTAAGGATACCATTAACTCAGTTGTCTTTTCATATCCTCTATGCTTGTAATACTATAAATGTGTTTGCATGGGTTGCAGTTTTTCAGATTTTCAGAAGTGCTGGACATTCATAATTCTGTAGACATCTATTGAAACACATGCTGCCTGTACTGCACAAGCCTGAAACAGCACTATTTATTTGCCTGCACAGAAACTATTACACACTGCATGGTGTTCAAAACACTGATTTGACTTTGTTGGACTATGCAAATATTTAAGTTAGATATGCATTTAAGTCCTTTAAATCAAAGATGGTCAATGAACAGGGCCAACACTTTCATTTATGGATTTAAACAGTCAAAACCACTAATAAAAAGTGCTATGTGCTTTAAAAACAAGATTGCACTTTTTTTCTGTATCATAGCATATGCTGAAGCTGTAAGTGCTGCAGTAATTCAGTTTTGAGCCATTTCAAAACCATTTATAAAATTTGCTTTTATTTTTCCTAAAACATTTCTTGCAGACAGAAACTGTCAATCACTGCAGAGATGCTTTGTTATGTTATGCCATGTTGTTATGCAAAAAAACCCCAAACAAACTTTGGGGATATTTTTATCTCAGAACTGAGGAAAATTGAGCCATCCTGGACTATGTTTATTTTTGGTGGAAAATGCATTTGATGATAAAAGACTGCACAAGCCAAATTCTTCCTTTTAGTGCTCTAAGTGCATTGGTGGAGACTCTGCTTTTTGGACACTAAATAGGCAGAAATAACTACAGCTGAACAAGGTGCACATCTTAAATAATCTGTTTTGGTTGCTGATTTATTTTGATACTATGATCCAATATGAACTTGATTACTACTCATCTTGTGCTATTTACATATATGTATTAAAAATGGAATAAATTTTCTTATGTTCTGCTGAAGAAATGATCCACATATCACTTAGCACCACTGTGTGGATAGTAATGTAATAGATTCCCAGATTCCCATCTCTAAAAAAAAAGAAAAAAAATCAGCAAAAAGAGAGGGAAATGTCTGTTTTTAAGACAGTGTTGCATACATGTCTCTGTAAGAGGAAGAAATATTAATATATTAGGAAAAGAATGGCTGATTTCTTCCCTTGTCTGGTTGTATTTAATACAGTATTTATTGGCTTTTACATTTATATAGTATCTGTCATCTTACTTCAATTCTTCAACAAGTTACAGTAAGGTCCAGGCAGCAGTGACAAAAGGTACCTTCTTACCATTTTTGTAATGGAGTGTAGGGGCCTCAGGTGGCATGTGAAGTAGTGTTTCCCGGCAAGATCCTGGTTTTAGTGAAAATTACAAGAAATCTTTAATGACCACACCCAACAGAAAACAGAAGGATCCAGTCTTCACTGAACATTTGGCACTACATTTATTAAACTACAGATGAGATTAGCACATTGTGTACAGAAGCCTCTTAATTGGCTCAGTGTGAGCTAATCCAGAAATTGAGCAGGGTTCAAGCACTGGGCCCGGCTCAGACATTACTTGCTGATTTGTAAAGAGTATCATTAAAACCCAGGAAAAAAAACTGTTTCTAGGTTTCACGTGGTATGATCCTACACTGCTGCACGTACTAGGTGAGGTTCTCTATATGGGTCAGTGGAAGCTCAGGGAATATCTGCATTTTTATTTTTTTTTTTTTTGTAAACTGGGTTCCACTGCTAACTGATCAGGCAACAAAGCTGTATCCTTGAAATCACATTATCTCAGAGATGACAAGGCACTGCATGGTGAGAAATGGTAACTTCAGCAATGACAAAATAACAGAAAATGGGAGGAGAATGAACAGACCCAGTAGCTGCACGGAGGTATTTGGTGTGTATGCCTCCTTACAACATCAGGGACAACTTTTTAGATGCCTTTAATTGGAGTCAATAAGTAGAAGTGTGACTGCTGACGAAGCTGAGTTGTCCTGCTCAAGGGACAGCCCATGTATTTAGTGCTGGGACATTGCTATGAAGTAAAAACATCTGTACATCATAATAGTGAGCATAAGGCACACTCCTGACATCCCTCAGGCAGAATTGAGTTGTCGCTACTACTTGCTTTACTAAGAAAAGTGTAGAGACTGGTCACCCACCTCTCCCCTTTGTTCTCCAGAAGCAGGGAATACCTTCTGCAGGTATGTACATGGGCTCTGACTGCCTATGATCATAACTCATCAGTTTGTGGGAGTGGGAATTGGAGTTTTACCTTTCAAGGAGGAAGAGCAGGCAATATTAAGTCCTTCAGTATAGGCAGAAAGTGGTGAACCAGATACAGATGCAATCATAAGGACCACGACAGCCACAGAGAAGACTGACAGAGTGAGGAAGGGGTGTTCTTCAGCCACAGCAGTTTGCAGATAGACCTGTTGGGTTTGATTTTCCTGAAACAGGGAAAGGCACCTGCAGAAACCCAAGCAGCAAACAGCTGAACCCCTAACATTGGTCAGCTTCTTCCCTTCTTCAGATACAGAACATATGTATTTTGCCTGCTTCCCATCAAATCTGGAAACAATTAATTTAGATTTGGTCAAATCTAAAGCACTTTTTGTAGATGTGGCCTACAGATCTCTTTTTTATTGTGCATTCTTGTCTCCATAATTAATGAATGTTCCTGGTTCCCCTGGAGCTAGCTTTAATAAATCAACCTGCTCTATAATACCATTAATTTCCTTATGCTTTTTAATATCCAGTGTAGTTACTGAAACATGCCAATGCACAGCAAATGGTCTTATGGCAGCATTTCACAACACATATAGACATTAAACCCATCTTCAAGGGGAATTTGTTGCCAGGTTTCTAGACAGGTACACATGACATTGTTGTTCCACAGTGCACAATGCTAGTATGAAGACAAGCCTAAGTTACTATGTGCTTTCTCTCAATGTAGCTAGTGACTGCAACTATTCATATGTCCTGGAGCTTACAGTATCATCCCAAAATATGTTTTTTCCATCATTGTGGATCATGAAAGCCTGTATCACTGAATAGTACAGTTGTATCTCTTCTGTGTGGATTAAAATATCTTTCTGTAGTTTCTGATGCTGCCTTTTTAAACTGGCAGGATAGTTCTTTTCCCACTCTTGCCATGCTTCTTATAATAATTCATTATATCTTTAATCCCCCCCTTTTTTTTTTTTCTTTCTGTTCTTTAATTCTCTCTTTCCCCATCTATTAATCTATCTACCTATTCATTTATCTATCTATCTAAAATATAAATGTACATATATATGCACCTATATAGTAGCATTCCTTAACTTCTACCTTGAATATGGGAAACAGTAATATTTCAAAATATATTTATTTCTAACATGGAGCTGTTTATGTGCCTTCCTAGTGATACTAAATGGGCCTGTTCATGGTACTACCAGAGCTGCAAGATAAAGTGATTTATCAGTATGTGTTATTTGATTTGGGGATTTGTGGAATGCCTTTGCTGCATACAGCTGTATATATGCTGATAGTGCTCTACTACCCAACTATATAGAGCAGCTTGTAACTGCAACACAGGAAAAGGCAGATAAGAACCAGCAGGGAGGCCAAATACATCTGTTCTGTCACTGGTACTTAGAATATCTGTTACAAATACTCCTCTAATTGTTGAATATTTCACAGTTAATAAGACATTGCCTTAATATTAGCAAAAATGCTGTTTACTGTGGAAAAACCCAAAAGTTTTGTAAAATAAAAGCCTTGTTCAAACTTAGCTTTATAGAAGGAATAAATATTTCTATTGGTTACCTAAAAAAAAATAAATAAAAATTCTTTGAAGTAATTCCATTAAAATCTGTTTAATTGAAACACTTTTCAATAATCTTACTGTGCTTTTCTGATTCAAACATCTGCTATATTTGTACCCTTAACATAATTCCAGATTTTAAATGAAAACAGGACTGAACACTGTCAGACATTTTTTAAGTAACAGAAATAAAATATTTTAAATTTTAAAAAAGACAGCTAAAATACCTTGTCAACCACTCATGTCCTTCACAGATTTTAGTGGTATATACTAAAAGCAGAAATACAAATAATTGCTATTTTAACACCTTTAAAACTAAACATCCAAAAAGCTTTGCCCAAGACCTAGGTCAACGTTCAGTTCTTCTGTTTTCAGGCAGACTCAGGGCAGAAAAATGCCAAAATTTGAGACTGTCTGTCTATAGCTATCTATATGGATAACTGTGCAAAACTGGGAACCAGAACTGATTGGGAGATCATAGCATGGATTCCCCATAAGCACAATACATTGAAACCATCCTCCTGCTGCATTGCATATGTTGTACAAAATCTTTTTTTGTTTTGAAATTAAATCCTAGGTTTGCAACATTTCTCATCTTTCAGCAGACATTTCAGCTGCAGTTTAGCCTCACATATTAAAATGCTAAATATGTTATACTGAAAGGCTAAATTCTGCTATTTTGTCAGCAATTGTCACGAGTTTCTTTCTCTGACAATGGCTCATCACTTTCAGCCTTTCTCTTCTTGAGTGCCATCTGTGCTTCGCATTGGCCACATATTGTTTCATCTATAACTACATCATTAGACCCATAGAAGGACTGAAAGAAAGAACAAGTTGCTCTGAGGTTACAGCAGGAAAACACTTTCCTTTCATGGGGTCAAACTGTCTTTTCAAAAATATAACATAACATTGCCCCATAATATTTGGGGGAAAGAAGAAATGAAGCTACTTTACCTGATTTCTGAGTAGCTGTGCACTAAAATATGCCAGCCAAAGCACACCAATATACAGAATTGCTTGAAATTCCGTTCCTTTGGCCATCCCAAAACAAAAGTTATTTTCCCTTTGCATCACAAATGTTGTGACTGGGCCCTGGCCAAAGACCATGATCTGGTACTGCGGTCTTGAAGAGAAACTCAGTGAATGACAGCTTCCAAGAACCACATGGATTATGGCTCTTTCCTTTAGCACATCTATCTTCAAATATACTCTCGCATCACATGAAGCAAACTAAACAGTTTTAATGCAGGTTTTGAGGTATGAAAGATACACACAAGAATCACAGAATAACCAAGGCTGGAAAAGGCCTTTGAGATCATCAAGTCCAGCCTATGACCTAACACCACCACAACAGGTAGACCATGGCACTAAGTGCAACATCCAGTCTTTCCTTGAACATATCCAGGGATGGTGCTTCCACAACTGCCTTGGGAAGTCCATTCCAATGTCTAATCACCCTTTCTGTGAGGAAGTATTTCCTAATACCCAACATAAACCTCCCCTGGAGCAGCTTCAGGCCATGCCCATGTCTTATTGCTAGTTGCCTGGGAGAAGAGCCCAGCTCCCACCTGACTACAACCTCCCTTCAGGTAGCTGAAGAGACTCTCCTCCAGGCTAAACAAGTCCAGCTCCCTCAGCCTATAAAGATTTTCCCTCTAGTCCTTTCACCAACCATGTTGCTCTCCTCTGGACCTGCTCCAGCACCTCAATATCCTTCTTGAAGACAGGGGCCCAGAACTGCACACAGTACTCGAGGTGAGGTCTCACCAGTGCTGTGTACAGGGGGAGAATTACGTCCCTATTCCGGCTGGCCACACTATTCCTGATACAAGCCAGGATGCCATTGGCCTTCCAGGCCACTGTAACCCCTCATAGTGAGACTTTTTCCCTTCCAGACTGGTTCTGTAGGGGCCAAGTTTTCTCCCCCCCCCTTTTTTTTTTTTTGTTTGTTTTTTAATTGGTTAACAATTTATATAATCAGCTGAGGAAGAGTTTGTGGGTGCTTTTTTGTTTGTTTGGGGGTGATTTTTTGGCATTGCATAACAGTGAATATAAGTAGTATAGAAAGGGAAAAGGCAGTGTGACATCAACGTTGATAGTGAAGCAGCGTGTCCATTTGCAGCAAAGGTAACAGCTTAGGGTTTCACCACTAGGGAAGAAGATCTTCCACACTTAATTTTGTCTGTTTCTTTTTGTCCTTCTTCATGTAAGTCCAGTCATGGAGGTGCAACTCACACTGGCTCTTACTAGGAATTTTATCTGCAGGAGGATGGTTGCATGCGATAATGGATTGGTTAGCACTACTTGGCTTTCAAGATTGATTTTTTTTCTATGGCATACAGACTTGGATGGCTAATTTTAAATCCCCAGCTCAAAAAAGACTGACCATCTAATCTATTACAATTACAAAATCTTTCATAAGCATTTAAAATCATTATGCTAGCTGTTCACTTAACGTAAGTCAAGGAAAGTCAATTTATTTTAATGGAGCTAGTTCAATTTACACCAGCCAGTCATCTGGCCAATTATGGCCTGTTGTGATAAAGACAGAAAAAGGCAGAATTTACATCTATTCTAGCTGTGACAAATGACTGTAAATTCTGCAGTAATGATGTCTGGGGAAAAAAAGAAGTTACAGATATTGAAATATTGCTGCTCATACGCTTGTGATCCTGCTCTCTTTCCCAGATCGCATGCCCCTTCCCGTTAGAAAAATTTCCCACTTGACAATTATAGTCAGAAACCACTAGGTGCCAGTGTTACGCAAACAACGGAAAAACACTGTCAACAAAAAACGTGAGAGCCGGTGCAGCTAGAGCCTTTAACCGAAAATAAAGCCTCTGCGTTTTTTTAACTAAATAAGACTGCATTAAGGTTTTTGAGATTATTATTTTTCTAAATTTACAGAAGTGAACACCAAAACAATCTGATTGGAGGATACATTTGCATAAAAAGCCTAGATAGGAACACAAAAGCTTCTATACTGCCTTCAAGACCTTATGGAATACACAGATCATAAGGCAGAGTCAAAGTCTGCATTTTTCAACATACATGCAGCATGAATACACAGGGCGAATAGCAGTTCCCAGCTAAGATAGACATTTTAGCAGAAAACTTGAATTCACATTCCGAGCCACATCTGAAGTTTGGTTTGACACATTGGTATCTATCTCTGTTTTTATTTGGGCTCATTTCCATCATTGTCATAGTCCTTTGAAAGCTTTAGCTGCTAAAATAAATTTAAATATTCTGTTTAAGGAACTTGATCAGCTAGAGACAGCTTATCTATCGCCTGTGCCTGGGAGTTGCAAATGCCTATCTCTGATCAACCTACACATGGCATTTGCAAGACATGCAAGCATTTGCATCATTTGCAAGAAATCAATTTCACTCATTTAACTTTAGACATCTACAGTGTAACTGTTTACATCTATGCCAGTCATCCTGATTGTGTTTTATGTGGAGAAACAGTAATTTCCTACGTATTATTAACCTGGGTACTTTCAGAAACCGCCTTAGCATGAGATGAACTGCAAAACCAATTTAAATGGCTAGTTCAGGAGCTGAAGTTTACACTGAAGGTGTCTTAAGTTATGCCAGACTAATCCTACCAAAATTATTTTCCAATATTTAATCTTTAGTCAAATCTGATGGTTTTGTTTTCTTTTGCTTTCTGCAGCCATTAGACTTTGAAACAAAAAAGGCATATACTTTTAAAGTTGAGGCCTCCAATCTCCATCTTGACCATCGATTTCACTCAGTGGGTCCATTCAAAGATACTGCCACTGTGAAGATAAATGTGTTGGACATGGATGAACCTCCAGTTTTCAGCAAGCCTATGTACACAATGGAGGTTTATGAGGATACACCTGTGGGGACCATTATAGGTGCAGTGACAGCACAAGACCTCGATGCTGGCAGCAGCTCAGTTAGGTAAGAAAGCTTTTCTTTCTTCAATAACTCTCATGCAACCCAAAGTGCTGCTAAGAGTGACATTCACTGGCAAAGAACTTAAAAGACATAAAATGTTCTAGGTCTTTTTCTGTAACAGCAAACTTCTGCTCTGAACAATGTTGAAACAAGACATTAGTTTGAGGGGCGTATCTGGTAAAATACATTAAGTGCTGACAGCCTATCATATAGATCATGTAAATTACCATGATATGACTTCAGAGATGATGTGCTGTCGCTAAGGAAGGAAAAATATAGTTTTGCCTGGTGTCTGGGGCTTCCACAAAAGCAGCTCTGAAGTACAGGAGTGAAAAAGGAGGTAATATGCAAATGTAACATCTGTGTTATACCTCAATGAGTGACAGTGAGCACTGCCCCATTCACAAGAACCACTACATCTGGCAAATAATAAATGCATTGATAAATAATTGCTACACCTATCTTGGCTAAGGCTGGGGGGATGTCATTGCTGGCCAACATCTCAGTATTCAGTAGACTTCAGTACAAGTAAGCCCTTGTGAGAAAAACCTCTCATTTACTGGTATGAGAGATTTTCCTGAAATAAAAGAGGGAGGGAGCTGTTATATAATTGTAATATACTGATTTTGGTGCATTTCCAGCTGCACTAGAAACTATAAAGTGAATCAGACTCCTGTACCAATAAGAAAGCTCCTGTGCAGACATGGCCAAAGATGTACACAGTCATCACACATATTTCCAGTACCAATGCATGCTGTTCTTACATAACTTCAGGAAATATTTTTACTGCCAGACCTTGATGAGCAATACTGCAGACATAATGGAAGTAATCAATATTTAGATACTAATGTTTACCAAATGGGACTATTACGGAACAGGAAAGTGCCACTAATATATACAGAGTGCATACATGTTCATGCATGACTAGAAATTCAATTTGGACTTTTAAATCAATGTTTACTAAATATGTGTATTTTGACTTAGTATTTATATTGTCAAAATTCACACTAAACATGCTAGTTCACATGTTGTAATCTTATGCAAAAATTTGACATGGAGTTGTGACCGTTTAGCTCCTGCTTCATCAAATCACTGTTAATTACTGCTTAAAATTATTGCTAATGTTTGTTTTACCATTAAAAAAATAATTCTTAATTCCTTTATAATACTGAAAAGTATTTCTTCATGCATCTGTGACACATTCCTCCTGAAAAAAAGTTCAAAATCTTCATAACAAAGATTGAAATGGGAATCTTTCTCCCTGATGGTAACCTATGAAAATAACCTTATTGAAGTCAATATTCTGTTGAAGTCCATACTCTCTTGCAACCAGATAGCAAACCTTTAATCGTATTGTTGAACAGGTTTTCATATGACAGCAGAATCATTTGAATATATAACAACTCATCAGTGAGAATTTTTTTACGACCAGAAGTTAGAAAAACATAAATTAGTTTGAAAGAGTTGTGCTTGATTACAGCTTCTTAATGTAGCCTAACCAATTACACACTTTCAACTGGATAAAATCTGGATTGTCTCATAGATAAAGAATGGCTCCATGAATTTAATCATATTTAGAGAAAGAATCCAAGCCTCTTCTGTGTAAATATTCTCTCTAAATAAACATGGAGAAGCAAATAATTTACTGTAAGGAAACAGCCCATACAATTTGCTGGGTGGCACTGTTTCTCTATAAAATAATTATTTTTTTAATGAAATGTTTTCCTAGAGCAGTTTGGCCATTAAGGTACCTGTTACAACAACAACAAAAAGAACAAGCTGCCAAATAATAGAGGTTGGATAGAAAAACAATCTCACTGTATGCATCAGAAGGCACAACTCTGGAGAACAAAGCAGGCTAGAGCAGCTCACATGAAAGGAAGCAGCAGTAGCATCTAAATCCATATTATCAGACAAAAGCCTCAGCTCTGTTATGCTAGACACATCTGGAAGGGGGAGGTAACAGCTAAGAATGAAGACTGGACTCAACAGTTTGAAAAAGAAAAATATTTTGCTGGAAGCCATTGACAACGTTGAGGTTTATTTTATTTTTCTCTTTGCTTCTGTTACTGGAATCAAGCTTTTGGACAAGTCAGGAATTTTAGACAGTTTTGTGGTATAGTATTTGTTGAGCTGGAAGGGCGGAGAGCACATATTCAGTGAGAAACAGGAAATTAAACACAAAGAGAAAAGGGACCACAGGTATTCAACACTTGCAAGGGTGACTGGCTTTGAAGTTGTTTTTGGAACATTACCCCAATGAACTTGACTTTCAAAATGTGTTAGATCTGGAGTTTATGTATCTCAGGAGAGCTGCTTTGTCTATTCCCATTTTATCCATAGTGTTGCAAGAAATGCTCAGCATAAATGTTAAGAGGAAGTCCTATGTACTTTGTAGTTATTAAAAATCCCAAAGCACTTCTGAAAAGAGCAACGATCTCATGTTCTTCTGAGTCCTCTAGTTTACGATGGTTACAAACTATCTGTGAGGGGGAGGAAAGAAAAAAAGGGGGGGAAAGCATCAGCACATGTAGAGTATTTCAGTGTATGTAATATGTAAATATGCAAGTGGTTTTAGTAAAGTTCCTGGTGCTTTTGTTATAAGGAATCTCAGGACTTCCTAAGATCACTGTTACATGTGTCCATACATGCATGAATGTTACAGACAGAGCTGTCTAAATAACAAGAAAGTACACATAGAGTTATCTGCAATATTTTCTAAAGTAGTGATCTTTATCTAAGTGTCTGTAACATTCAACAACTTTGCACTGACAACTTTGATGTTTTCAGATTTCCTTGGTGATGATTTTCTGGCATAAAGCATAAAAGGATTTTTTCTCCTGGTGTGAATGCCAGATATGACTCCAATTACAATGAGTTTCATATTCTGTGCCACAGCACTGTCCTTAAGATCTTCTCTGCTTGACTCAGGAGTTTTGCTTTATGAACTGCAAGTACCACTCAAGGCAGAAAAGCTGTGGGAACTGTGCATTTTCCTGTCCAAGTCCAGAATTATGACACCGTGATATTAAAGAAAGAAAAAGTCATGTGTATTAGTTACAGATCAATCGCCCTCAAAATCTTGGGGACAAGACTGTATTCCCTGTCTGTGCTTCCAAAGGAAAAGCCTTATTTATTTTCTGAACTAGTTCACAGTGGTCTAGAAAGTTTTATGGATAGGTTGTTTTCACAGTGAAACATCTTTACTATGTAAAGATTAAGAAAATGCAAATAGTATATTACTTCCTGAATCCTTAAACACTTTATCCTAATGTACAAGCACAAACAAGATGAATTGAAGTTACATATTTAACAGGAAAGTGCTTGATCCGTAATTCTTCTGAATTTTTTTGTGCTCACACTTTTTGCATTTGTTTTTTTCTTTGAAAAGAAAGTCCTACCCTGTGAGATCAAAGTTAATCTTATAGTTATATACACACATAGAAAGACTGGGACATCTAGCTCCTCCAGCACCTCAAGCCTCTTCATTTCATTACAGATTAAGTTATAGCTATTTTTGTTTATATGGTATTGCACTAGGGAGGACAAGATGGTTTGCCAGTTGGCTTTGCACAGATGAAAGATTGTGAGACTCAATAATTTTGTTTCCTTTTTAGCTGCTCTGGTGAGTTTTGAACATTCATGCTCTGTTGCTTCCTGTCTGTTTTTGTCTCAGTTTTAGCTCTACGCCATCCCTTGCCTTTTACTAAAGTCCCAGTCTCCAAACCACTTTTAAGACCTCTGTTTCAAGTTCTATTTTATCCAGACTAACTAGTTGAAATCCCTGCACCAGTACGTCTCAGTTCCTGCTGCAGATCCCTTGCTATCTTCTTCAGTCCTCTTAGTAGCCCACCCTTTTAGGAAATGCCAGAGCATCCTGTGCTCTGGCAGTCTAATACCAGTCTCCTGTTTCACAGTCTGTCTTCCTTTCTTTCACAGCTGGCTTCTGCCTTTTTCTTCCTGAACCACATCCTATTCTACTGCATTGCTTTCTTCTTCTGATAATAGATGTGCTTTTTTATCTCAGTGGCTTGATGTATTTTTTATCTTTTTGTTCCAGCTACCTTCGTCTTCTTTGTAGACTACAGAAACTAGGTTACTATCCCAAAATTTTTTCTGAGTCACAAGGGGTATATTTGGTCAACATATCTGCTCTTTCCCCACCAGATTCCCTAATTTCTAGTCTCATTTGACTCAGTGAGCACTCAGCTGTCATATACACAAAAACATCCCCATCTATCTATTAAACAGGGCAACAAATTCCTACATTGCCTTCCTATTTCTCCCTGACTTTCCAACTCTTCCTCTCTTCACTTATCTGGCTTCTAGGCTTTGTCTTCATGACCTCAGGCAATCACATCCTCCACCCCCTTGTCCTCTTCCTGCAAGTTCCTCTCCATACATTCACAGGTGTGGCTCTGCAGTTCTTTAGGCCTGAATGAGTTAGCTTGCTCCTCAGCAACTGGGTGGTTTTAAGGAACTAAACAGGAAGGTGACTTCTCTTCAAACCTTTCTCTTCTGTGGATAAACCATCACTGAAAAGGAAAGCTGCTTTCTTGCAGCTTAAGGAATTTCTAGTCTTCAGCAACTGACTGTATCTCTGCTTTACCTTTAACATGAAGCAAGATATGGATAACAAATTTTTATGCCAGTTTAAATTAATAATGATAGTTTAAACTAATGTTTTGTTTCACATTTGCGATGAATTAGGTGCACAGAAACAGACAGTTACCACAGGTCAGCTGACAAATGACTCAGTTATGCTGATTGAAGGATTGTGGTACCTTGTTTCCAGGGATCATCTTGGAGCTACTACAAGTAGCCACTATCAGAAAAACTGCAGATTTCTTTTAACTTAATTGTAAATCTATAGACTTAAGTCTGAAGTGGTTGTATATCATTCCTTGGTGGGGAAGGTAACTGTTCTGTCACTCATTAGGAATCTGTGATACTGCAGCATGTTCACTGAGAACTGCCAGAGGTGAGCTGAAAAACCCTTCTTAGTAATTTTGGAGCACATGCAGACTGACTTTTTGATCTGTGTGGATTTTCACAAGACTGACAGGAACATGGAGTACAGGTCAGTACTTTCTGGTGCAAGTCAGAAAGCCTGACCTTCCCAAATAAAAGATTGCTAGGATTCATTTGACATGCATGAATTTTCCTAGATCAACTTCTGGAAGCATATGTAGCATTAAATATTATTTTCGAAGTCCAGCAAGTCAAAAGCAACTGAGAACAAAACTGGGAGAGGCTAGTAATTCATCAGCTTACAGAATCACAGAATCTTTTTGGTTGGAAAAGACATTTAAGATCATTGGATTCAACCATAACTTAACCAACTACTAATCTAACTAGTCTAGTGCTTATACTATGTTCCTAAGCACATCTACATGGCTCTTAAACACCTGCAGGGATGGAGACTCATCTACCTTCCTTGGCAGCCTATTCCAGTTTTTAATTACCCCTTCAGTGAAGAATTTTTTCTTAATATCCAATCCAAACCTCCCCTGGTGCAACTTGAAGCCATTTCCTCTTGTTCTATCACTTGTTACTTGGCAGAAGAGACCAACACCCACCTTGCTGAGACCTCCTTTCAGGTAGCTGTAGAAAGCAATCAGGTCTCCTCTCAGCCTCCTCCAGGCTAAACAACTCCAGTTCCTTCAGACAACCTACTGCAGCTTGTGAAAACCAGCAAGTGATCTTCAATTCACATATGCAAGTGTATTAAGCTATAAAATGTCAATCAGGAATTTAGGTCTAAGTATACTTAGATCAAGTACATTGATGGACTACTGCTTTCAATGAATTACCTGTTTGAGCGGCAGTTGGAGGCTGAAAATCAAGAAGTGTGCATTCTGCTCCAAGGCAGAAAAAAACAACTTGGCAGGGAAAGCTTTTAAATTAATTGAGAATAGTTAAAAAGCCAGAGAGAGAGGAAAGGAACAATATGACCATAATAGTTCTGGTTTACTTCACAGCACTTTTACCACCTGGTGATGTGATTTTACAACACCAGTTCACATCCCAGAGGCACACACTCTAATTTTACTTTAGCTCAAATAATAGTCGTCCTTATTTTTGATCAAGGGCTTTTATTCCAAATTTCTCCAGCAATTGATTTCTCAAACATTCTAGAAAGCAATTGTGAGATTAAAACAGAGGTTTAATGGCTGCAGTTATGTCACCTCAAGCTGTGAACCTCTCAGGGATTGACACTAAGAGATTTAAAAAGGGTCAGGACTTAAACCAACATCTAACAAAGCCATATATGCTACAGGGAATCATTAGTTGGTTATTCTGCACAGTGGTACACAAATTCAAACCTGAAACCATCTTCCTACAACAAAGTCAAGCTTCCCAACATTTTAAATTGATGATCTTATGTCCCTTTCCAGATAATAACTATTTTAACCATCACAATGTAGTCAGATTCCAGGTCTTTTTTATTTTAATTTCTCCTTTAGGTGTGTTTGTAAGCACTGGCTTTACTTTCCTGTCTTAAAATTCTCAAGTTTATTATAATGGTTAAATAATTATTGCATACAGACTTTCGCATATATTTGGTTTGCGTATACTTGCTTTAGTATGTGCAAACAAAAATAAAATAATTAAAAAGTCTGCTGTAAGATTTAATTTAAGTAAGAAGTCTACAGATTTATAACAACAGATTAATTTAGGCAGTAAATCTGAAAATAGTGTGGAGGAAACACAGAACTGAAATTCCAGATCAGGTAGGAGAGAAGAAGCAATTTTAGAGGCAAATTATGAGACCTGACTTGGCTCACATCAGATCATCAGTGTGCAAAGGGGAGCAAGGAGGTGCTTATCCAGAAACTTCTGCCTGAGGCTCTCATGAAATTTGTAAAATCTTTGAAAAGGTGACTCTGTACTTATATTGATCTCTGCAAATTCTGAGTTCCTTTATATGTGCAGAGGACTGGGAAGGAGAAATGAAAAAGGAAAATGCATCAACTCCTGCAGTGTCAGAGCTATCCTGAACAATCTCTTTTGAGTGCTTCACCAAACCAGCTTCAGAGCAAGAATGCAGCCTCCAATTCCTGACTTCAGTGTTTCCTCTTGTAGATCCAGCTGATAACCCAAGCAAGTCCCAGCTGAGGATCTAAGCAAGCAATAAATTCTCTCTGCTGTATACTGCAGTTTTCTCTACAGTCAGCATTATTGCTGTTACTTGCTTTTTCATTGATTGTCTCAGCATCAGCATTTTACTTCAGCCTTTTTATGGGGGGAAAAAATGAAAGATTTGTTTAGATTTTATTATACAAAAAATAGAGAACAGAGCTAATATTTACA
>NW_009951997.1:91983-100646 GCF_000747805.2 Chaetura pelagica | reverse complement strand
TAAGCCTGCTCTCCTCTATAGCAACTATGCTACTTACTGCCTCAGTTCTTTATCAGAAGACGAAGCATTTTGGGCCAAGCATGGGAGAAGAGGCCCATGAAACTTCTCTCTCTTGTCCTGTGGTGTTTAGATCATATGCATGCAAGTCCAAAGTTGCAACTTCTGTTGAGGCTGAATACCTGACAGTCACCACATCTGTTTCCCTTCTCTCAGGTTTCTTATGAATGTGGGGGCGTTCACTCAGACTGATTTTCTCCCTGTCTTTCTATACTCTGCCTGCTGATAGAGGTACTGCTACACATTCAGCTCCTCATCCCAGCATGCCCTTTCCTCACCTAAAACCAGCAAAGCCTGGGGCTGAAGGGGTTAAGTCCAACATGCCTTCTACTGCTGCTAATAGTCCAAACAACAGAAACTTAATTAAACTAAAAGAGAAAGCTTTCCCTCTGCCTGGCTGTCTTGCAGTTCTGCCTGCTCAATGAGGCAGGAAAAATGATGTTTAAATGATAAAACCAATGCATTTTCCAAATGACAATGGCTTTTGATAAGATACTCAGCTGGTAATGAGAAATGCAGAGCAGACAATGGAGCTGACTAAAGGATTTGATAAGCAAATGAGCAAAACCTTTAAAGGGAGAGGGGGGAGGAAGCACAGGAATTTGTCGACAGGCAGAACTGGCAGTTTGGAAGGGCTGATAACTGAACTACAGCACATTTTATTTCCTAGATTGCCTAGGATGTTTTACTAAAATTCTTATGTAAGATTTATACGGCTTATGAAAAGTTTAACAGCTTCCCTTGCTTGACTCTGACCCATCGTTAGAATCTGGCTGTCGACAGCCACTGCTTCCCTGTCAATTAATTCCGTATAATGGCAAATTTTCTCCAAGAAGCAAATTATGATTTGTTCGCACTGATATTACTCAGGTAAGCCACTGACTGCTAAAATCACTAATCCTTCACTCTTCTGATTAAAAATGCAGAAGTCTGCATCTGTGTATGAAGGACTGAAACCAGTTATGCAGTATGCTGAAGACTCAAATTGTGTTATCTTTTAATTATTAATTATATATATAATTATCTTTTAATAATTCTTAATGTAAGATTGTATGTTACATGAAAGGCATAAATATGATAGGCCCAGGGAAATCTTAGAATGGTTTGGGTTAGAAGGATTCTTAAAGATTGCGTAGTTCCAGGGGACACCTTCTACGACATGAGGTTGCTCAAAGCCCCATCCAGCCTGGCCTTGAATGTTTCCAGGGAGGAGGTATCTGCAGCTTCTTTGGACAACCTGTTCCAGTGTCTCACCACACAGAAAAAGAATGCCATTCTAATATCTAATCTAAATCTACCCTCTTTCGGTTTGAAATTGTTACCCCTCATCCTTCGTTTGATGCAGCCCAGGACACAGTTGACTTTCTGGGCTGCAAGTGCACATTGCTGGCTTATGTTGAGCTTCTCATCAACCAACACCCCCAAGTCTTTCCCCTCATGGTTGTTATCAATCCATTCTCTAGCCAGCCTGTATTTGGGTTTAGGATTGCACTGACTCAGGTACATGGCCTTGCACATGGCCTTGCATAGGCCCACCTCTCAAGCCTGTCCAGGTCCGTCTGGATGGCATCCCTTCCCTCCAGCATGTTGACTGCACCACACAGCCGGGTGTCATCAGCAAACTTGCTGAGGGTGCACTTGATCCTGCTGCTCATGTTGCCAACAAAGATGCTAAAGAATGTCAGTCCCAATGCCAACCCCTGAAGAATGACACTCATCACTTATCTCCACTTAGACATCGAGTCATTGATCACAGCTCTTTGAGTGCAACCATGTAGTCAATTCCTTACCCACCGAGTGGTCTATCCATGTCTTTCCAATTTAGAGACAGTGATGTCACACAGTATACTGTCAAAGGCTTTGCACAAGTCCAAGTAGATGACATCCTTCTGACAATAAGTGTTTGGTCCTTCTCCCAAAGTCTGTCAGTTCCATCTGTCCTTCTGTAAAGCATCGCTACCTGATGTGTATTATAGGAAAGATTCATTCTAGGAAGGCTAGAGATAGCAGATTAGTCTGGGAAATTATATTCTTGAACTCCTTTGGAAAAAGGGACAGATGAGTGCAAAAACTTACTTGTGCTTCTATAAAAGGAATCCCGAAACTTTCTGCTTTTCATGCCAAATTTTTTAACAAACACAAAGCCTACCCTTCCATTAAAAGACTAGATACATTACTTTTGTGGAATATTTAAAAACACTCAGCTTTACATCAGTGCTACGTACCTTCAAAAACCTCTACAAAATCATGAAGATATATGGTATTTTGAGCGGAATAATCTCACCAAAGTAATGGTAAAACTGCCAGAAATGTTTCAAAATACCAGTAAATTGGGGAGTGTATTCATTTTTAGGTGTGGCAAGTGCAACCTGGTATACTATGAAAGACAATTCTGCCACTTACACAGTTGGGTTAGAAGACAGCTGAAATAAAAATACATCTTGGGTTTTTGTTGTTGCTGCTGTTGTGTTTTGGGTTTTTTGGGGGTTTTTTTTGTGTGTTTTTTTCCCTCCTCATGCTTAGTAACTCCCTCTGAAAAAAAAAAAAAAAAAAAGATTAAGCACTGAGATAATTATGTGTCTGCATGAGTACTGCTCTTGCAGTATCTGGCTGGTATCCGCAGAATTAACCAAAGGATAAGATCTGACAGCAAATCAGTTATGTTTTCTTTTAGTTTGACCTCTAATGCCTTAACAGCATTCTGAAGATATTCAGCAAATGTACAGGAAACTTCTGCTCCCATTAAGTAAGATGGCTTAATAAATTATTTATGTATATAAACAAATAAAATGCAACCTACCATCTGCCACTTTGTAATAGTACCACATCCTTCACATTTTTTGGTTAATGACAGGAAAATCTTACAAGAAAACTGTAAATATTATTTTTCCTGTAATCAGCATCAGATTTTTCTAATAATTCTCACGATAAATATATCTGATTATGTTTTTATGTGACAGTTGGTAAGACTGCCTGGATTTACTCCCTCTAAGCACAACATAATGTACCAAACCCAGGGTATTAAAAACTAGGGTCTCTGCACAAGACAGGTTGTATTTGTTTTCATTATACTAAGACATTTATTTTCTGTATCAGCAGACTGTTATTCAAGAAAAAGTAATTTTATTTGTCATGGGTTTAACGTCAGATGCTGTTATGGCCTCACTACCCTGCCAGGGAAAGATCGAAAGGGGAAATCAAGCAGAGAGACTTCAAGCCTGGGAAAAAAAAAACCAAAACAAAAAACCTGGAGTAGGATTGATGAAATAATAGCAATAATAACAATGATGGAAAATTACATAGAAACATGCTCCTCAGTTAGCAATTACTTCGCAATCAGAAAAGCCCTAAACTGGAGTTGGCAGCAGATGGAGGTGCCTGAGTCCAGGGTCCTAGTGACTGTGCACAAAAGCCTTGGAGCAACTGAGCCAGTCCTACTCAGGCAGGAGAAGACAACCTCTCTCAGTGAACAATGTTCTTCTTGGCAAGAAATCAGGATGCAGGAACACTAGCAGCACAGAGAGCGATGACAAAAACTGCAACCGCCCCAGCCAGGCAACACAGCAGCCAGAGAGGCCACCAGGGGGCGCTCTTAGGAGCCATTTAGTACTGAGCACATGGGCAGGAACACTGTGATTGGTCCATGGGGGTCACCTGAGTCATCCTCTCCTCCCCCATTCACACTGTTACATCCACAGTCCGGCAGCAGCTTGGGGGGTAAGGAAGGTGTCCCAGAAGGTCCCTTTTTATCTTTCTAGAAATTTTTCTACCTGTACAGTTTCTGTTACTTTACCCAGCTTAGCTTTGTGTTACCAAGTGTCAGAACCTGTATCATTCCACTTGTGTGCATCACTGCCAGACAGATTTTGCTACATAATATATGTTTTCCCTTTCTTAATTTTGCCCCTCAGCTTCTCTGTGCTGAAAAAAAATATACCTTTTCATTCTCGCTGTTTAAATCCTTCAGGTATCTGTAGACCATTATCATGTATCCCTTTTGTCATCTCTTATCCAAGCTAAACACATTTTGGTTCTTTTTTTCTTTCCTTATAACTCGTGATACATAGATCCAGGACAGATTTCCTTCCTTTTCTTCAAATTCCCTCCAAATTGTTGATACCTATCCAGTGACATGATATCTAGGACAAAATTCTGTTGTAGAGGTATAATTTTCTCAACACCTCGTTATGTGCAGTAATTTATTAATTTCCATCCACAGCACATATAATTCTATTGATTAAAATTCCTTTGGACTTCCAGGATGTCAAATCATACCTAAAGTCTCATTTGTATTCTTTTTGTCCCTCATCCCTTTTGCCATTCTTGCTTTACATGTTTCTTTCATCTATTTAATTATATATGTATTGGAATTACAAAAAAAATCCTAACTGATCATATTTCCCCAATGCATCTTATTATCTTTCCTTTGTTTCTATTCTTTTTTTTATTTATTATTTTTATTTTTTTTTTAGGTTCTCATCCGTTATTCCAGATATGATGCATGGTACTTAACTGTTCCAAGTTGGCATAAACTCTGAATTTCATTTACCTGCAGTTCAGTATTTAAATAAAGCTTAAAGTGAACACAGTTTAAACAATTTAAGTTCTTGCACACAAATATTGATCTGTCATATTCCAGCAAATTTCTAATTCATTCCTCGCCTCCTTTTTTGCAAAATTTCTCTCCCAAAAACCAGTGTTCTATCTCACGGTTAAGGAATCTGCTTTACATCAGCAAAGTGTGAATTGAGGCAAGTTGAGATATTTTTATAAAGCACCTCTATCAACCAGGTTATTCATCCCTCTTCAACTAAAAACTAAAATTTTTGAGAAAATGTCTATTCTGCCCAAAGGCACAATGGTCAGAAGCCATGAACTTTCTAATGCTTAATTTCTAGTTATGCTGAGCTTATATTGCTGCTACATTTTTTAAGTCAAGGATGCTCCTTGAGTGAGGCACCAAATAATTTCACAAGAGGTACAATTTCACAACAGAAATTGAAATACAGATGAGAATATTTATGCTGATGCGTTACACAGATGATGGACAACTCTATCAAATATAAAAAAAAAATATAAAGGAATATCCTCTCTCACCTTTTTTAATATTTTGTTTTCCCTTTTCTCCTTTTAGAAGGCTGGTTGCAATTACTGTACCCTATTTGTGGAACAGTAAAATAAAAGGAAAAGCCAGCTAGTAATTAAATGTTAAATGTTTTACTGCTCACTGAATTGGAGGATTGCTTTCTATTTTCATGCCAATTCCAATTGAATAATTTAGTTTATTCCTTCAGATGATTTTCTGTATTTTATGTTGTTGCAGCAGAAGCAAGTTTGGTTTGATTGTCTTCAGCTTAACAGCATCTTAGAGGTGTGATCCATTCTTCTTTTCCCTGCTTACTAGATAAACAGTGACAAAGGGTGTAGACAGCAGCTTTTCTTCACTCTTCCTTTCTTTCTCTAAAAAATTCCTTTCTTCTTCTTTCCTTTCTCTAAAATGAGCATTCTTACATCTGTTTTACCTTGCTTATTTCCTGCCGTGAATTGCATGGCTGTGATACCCTGAACAAGTGTCAAGAACTGCATATTCCATTTCAAATGGACAGAGTTCAGCCATGTTACCAATTACTCATCTTTCAGGTCCAGTATCAGAAAAGAAACTTTCTGGAAACTTTTTTTTTTTTTTTTTCTCCAGGTTTGTAAGTCCCTTCATATATCGCATAGTGATATGAGAGAGCTACACATGACTGTTCCTGCTTGTGTTCTAACTTTTTAGGAGATATGGGCAAGGTATTGTTGCTCTTTTCCTTTAGTCTCTGAGACCTTCCATTCTGAAATGATCTCACAACAGCCTATCTGAAACCTAGATGCTGCTTTTCAGTACAGATGGATGTAACTGTCAGGTACACAGCACAAATAAGGGTAAATACACTAGGGTACCTTTGGGGTAGGAAAGCACAAGAGAGCATTTAGACCTTGATATGACCCAGCTTTCACTGTGCCAACATTGTGCATCTGGTAAATATTTGTGGTACCTGTTCATTCCCTGTTATTTTGCCTCTTCTATATTTATGACACCCTCTTCAAAAGCAGACCTGGGAATTCTTCTGTCATTAGAGCAATCACAGTAACCACAACCACATCGGAAGATGATGTCCTTATGTCCTTGAAAAACAAAATACTTAGGCCAGTACTTGGAAACTGGCCTTCTTTGGAGGCAATAAAACCCTGTCAAAAGAGAGCTGAGAAAATGATACTGAGTATGAATGGTGGCTGTAACATATTTTGCCTGGCAGAAATATCAACAGACCGTTTTGTATGTTTGTGTGTGTATATGGAGTGCAAGGGAGAATTCAGTATGGAACAGCAACAGTATAGGTTATTCATTATCAAGGTAATATTAGCAAGACTAGAATACTCAGCTGAATTTTGGAAAAAGAAAAAAAAAAAAGGCTATAACCTTGTAAAGGACCTTTGTAACTTTCTCCTAAGCTCCCCTCTTGGGCTTAGTCCAAGCTTCACTTTGCTTTCCTCTGCAAATTTGGGAACAGCTGGTGATTATCACTACTAAGAACCAATTCATGCAAACACAAATGCATACTCTGTATTGGGTTTAAGCATGAACTAAAAAGTAAAAAAAAAAAAAAGAAACAAAATAAAAAAAAAAAAACTAGTATGTTGTAAGTTGTTGCATGCTGTAACTTGTTATATGATTCCTTTGTTGCATTCTGTCACCACTGCTGTCACTATCAAGATAGAACAACTAAGAAACACTCAGCAAGGCTTACAAACTTTCAGTGAGAATGGATCCCACTGTTCCAAGGCAATCCCTACTTGGGGAAGTCTTCCCATCCACATTTTTAAAACCGAAGGCCACAACTCAAGTCCTGAGCTTCACAGCCTCCTTGGCCTCCTGCCACTTCCCATCCCTGCTGAGCATGTTAGCATGCATGTTTCCATAGCAGTAGCAGGACAGCAGTCCAGTTCTTCTATTAATGATATGAGTCTGAAGCAACTACAGTTGTCTGCTTGATGGCTCAGAGTACTTGTTATTCTCACAAGGGTCATCTGCTGTTGGTCATGTATTCAAAAGTGCTTCATCAAATAGTCTGCTATTCTCTGCACTGCAGCTAGACTCGAAAGAGGGTTCTCCATTGGTCTCTGCTCTTCAAAAGATGATCCCTCTTCAGGGTAGTGCTCTGTAAGACCCCACGAGCTACATACAGCCTCACCATTTAGCCAAAATGAATGCAAGTTATTTTCAGAGCCCCTAGGAGGCCAGTGTGTGTTCTAGTGAACACTCTGAATTAGAGTCCTTCAGACTTGACTCTTATTATTATTTAAGAAACCAAACATTTTCATTCTGACTCTTCTGTTGTACTTGATATACAAATATCACTATTCTTGGGAAGGCCCAAACAGTGTTAGCAAAGGTATGTCCTTCCACACTTAGTTTCCCCACACTTCAACAATACAATCTGGCATAGAATCTTCTACTGGGAAGTATATTCAGGAAGACATATAGTTCAAAGATTCTTCCCTGTCAGTGAATATGAAAAATATATCAATCTTCTGCTGCTCAGAGCTGTTCAGGTGCTTCTGAAAAATAATACTGCTTTATCCTATGTCAATGAGTAAAGTTCTGTCAGGTCTTCGTAATATTTCAAGGAGAGAGCTGCCTCTTGGGATTAGTGTAGTTATTCATAATCTGTCTTGCAGGAACTCTAAGCAGTCAAATAAACCAACTTCAGTTGCTTCAAACTGCTAGACCATGCCTAGAAGATCTAGACAGCTGTCCTAGTACCAGTATTTCAGTGTATTCCTCTTTGTGTCACAATCTAACAACAAATGTCAGCCTTTATGTCCCAGAAACCTGGGTTTATCTCTTTAAAGTTACTGACTTTTCTTTTTGGAGACCCTTTTCCATTTCTTCTGTACTTGAAAACATTTTTTCCAAGTAAAAGACTGCTGCTTACAAAGAATTGTGTGTCAGACTGTATGAAAGAGTGCTTTGGGGATGTAAAAGGAACCTACATTTCTCTCAGATCTTTCCTCCAAAATTACCTTTTATTTGGGATATTCCAAAAGCAGCCAAATGGGGACCCATTCACTCTTTTACTAAGCCCTGCAGACTTACTGAATTGTCTGGGAGCATTATTATGCCCAGAAGAGTTGTCTGTAAGAGGATCTTCTGCCAGATGTTTTCATGGGTACTGCATATGGACAACCAATGAAAGTAGGAAGAATTGCTGCTTGTTTGCAGTTTTTTCTGTAAATATTTATATTTTAGGCAGTACATCTCAAATACTTCCTCCCCTCCATTTCCCTCTGTAGACTAATCAAATGTATAGTTTCTGATGACAAGAAGAGCTTAAATAACTGTCACCCTTAATTTTACCAGTTGTAGAGCACACAGAGAGAGAACGAAGGGGCATCTTTAATGATAATGACAAAGTCAAATAAAGAAATAGATGCTAGATATTAACTATGCTAACAATGCTGGCACAAGAGTTTCCAGAGTGTTAAAGCAGGAAAAGAAAATTAAGTTCAAATAATTCTGAATAAGTTAAAGTTCTGTTTTTATCAAACTATTCAATTCCCACAGA
>NW_009951997.1:91524-91932 GCF_000747805.2 Chaetura pelagica | reverse complement strand
TTACAGCACTTATTGTGGACTTTGATCCTGCTGATTCTTATGTTTAGGAGTAGGCACACTGGGCTTATACGTGAAGTTAATCACCCGAGTGAATGCATGCAGGTAGACTATGAGAGTCTGATCTTACAAATATTCATGCTTGAATTCAACTTCAAACATAACAGTGTTGAAACTGAATGTGTTTTCTGTATTTTCAAAGCCTCCTGGTGAAGGAGGTTATCACACTGTGTTTTGAATTAGGCCCTGTGCTTACTTCACTGGCTCATACTCTGGTGTGTAGATTAGTTAGACAAAGTTCATCTTCCTAAGAGGAAAGGTAAGATAATTACTTTCTCATGCTTTGATCCCATTCATTGTGTGTGGCTGCATATTTAATTTTGGAAAAAAATATAATCTAGTAAAAATGCA
>NW_009951997.1:80781-91484 GCF_000747805.2 Chaetura pelagica | reverse complement strand
TGTAATGATGTTTCTAATAAAATGCTTCTATATTTTTCACGTTTTATGTTAACCAAACTCTGAACAATGAGATTGAAAACGCAAATGTGGGTATATATTATCACATTCAAGAAAATGTGCTTGCTCAGCTGCATAAAAGTATACATGCTGCCTCTAGTAAATAATTTCAGAGTCTTTTCAAATAAAGCAGTGAGCTGGTAATGATGGCTTTCAATTGATGAAATAGCCTATTTCGTCTACAGATAAGATTTTCTCGTGATTTTGATTAAATAAAATATCTTTAAAGGAGAATGTTTACTGATTTGAGGGTTTTTTTATTATTAAGTCTTCCTTAACTACTTGCATTCTTGAATCCAAATCTGAGGTATTTTCTTTGGGAATATGCTATATATCGCTTTCTACCATTTCTTCCTTATACAACAATAAACACAGTGTTTATCATCACATTGCCTCTGTACTCTTCCCATAATCCACACTAACAGAAAAGGAAACACTACTTTTTATTCTTATTTTCATTGGTTTACATGCAATGAGATGTCTGTCATAGGAAAAGTCTTCTGGTCTTTATGATCTTTCAGATTTACTTTTTGACTACCATTTTGTTCTTATTGCCTACTGATCACAAATGACTTTCTCAATTTCATCCTGCCTAGTTTTTGAGAAAAAAATCAAGGTATGAAGAGACTAACAATGAAAAGGAAATCAGTAGCTGGCGGCACTGCATCAGAAAAAATATTATTATGTTATGACTACAAACAGTAGCATCAAATGTGGAAATATACTTGCAAATTAATTAGCATTTAAAGGAAATGGTCTTAGAGTAATTGTCTTTTTGCTTTTAAGCAGCTATGTTTACAAGCACATCTCTGTTTTCTATTAATACCTTGCTAGGGAAAAATAACAAATACACTTTTTGAGTTTTGAGTCTAGTCTATATTTGTACTTTTTTTAAAAACAAAGGCTCAGGAGAATACAACAACAACAAAAAAAAAACAAAACACAAAAAAACCCAAACAAAACAAAACAAAGTATTGCCCTGTTTCTCACAGCTCCTATGAAGAGTTTCCCACTCTTCCCAAAAGCAAAGAGCCTTCTATGACTTCTGTAGATATGAGGAAATAAGCATGCTCTATCTCCCATACTGTGACTCTCCCAGCATCCCTTAGGTGAAGGATCTTTGAGTAGACTGGGCTAACAGCCTGTATATGTCCAGTAGGACACCTCTTTGCAACCCTGGTGGCACTGTTTCCAGCCTATGACAGCTACAAATGGATGTGAAGAGACCAGATCTGATCCACTTGTCATTGCTATTCAACTTTAAGCTCTATTTACATATAATTTCTCTTTTTCACTCTAAACCTATCTAGTGCTTTTCAAAGTGACTGGTATAAGTGATCAGGGTCACAGAAACTGTGCATCAACTTGAGAGATCAAATATTTCAAATAATCTGAACACCAGAATTACTAAATCTTTTATTATTTTCCCATGAGCATTCAACTCCGCAAAAGATAAATAAGCAAATCTTTACTGTCTTCTGCCTGAAAGGATGGTAATAACTTGAAGGAGAAAAAAAACAAAACCAAACAACAAACAAACCTGGAGATAACTAGACTGCTGTTATGTAAAATAAGTACTCTACACATTTGCATCTACTTTGTTCAATTTATTTATTTTTTTCACATGTAGATACTTCATTGATTGGAAGAATGATGTGGACAGCTACTTTACAATAGATGCTACTGAGGGAACCATTGCTACTAATGAATTATTGGACAGAGAAAGCACAGCACAGTACAATTTCTCTATACTTGCAAGTAAAGTTAGTAAGTATGACACAAACTGAATTAATATGGTAATGTGGTGTGTTTTTTTTTTACAGAATGTAGTGCTCAAGCATAAATATACTCTGAAACATGCATGTATTGCCAAGAGATTATTTAAGAAGACCCAATAGTTATCATTTTGCCAGACTCACTGTGAGGCTAAGTGTGATGTTCAGACATCTCTGTATAATAAGGTTTTCCTAGTAGCCCTTACGTAGGCACAGTTCCCTTAGAAGAAAAAACAGGAGGAGCTGTATGGAAACTTCCTGTTTCCTCTTTCTGATTTTGTAATTCCCTCTATATTAAATTAGTTAATCAAATAACAGATCCATCTGCTTTTTGAAGGCAGAAGAATGTAAAGACTCATTCAGTTCTCAGACAAAAAGCACATTTTAATTCAGTCAATATTAAGGGCAGTTTTTTGTTTTGTTTTGTTGGGGTTTTTGTTGGTTTGGTTTGCTTTTGGGGGTTTTGTTGTGGTTTTTTTTTTTGTGTGTGTGGGTTTTTTTGTTTGCATTTGGTTTTATTTTGGTTTTGTTTTTAATAAGAGCTCACTTCTTCTGCTGTATTATGTAGCTGTAGCTTTCTTCATTGCCATCCTGGGTAGCATTCCTCTTTCATGATCCTGTCAAACTGAAACTCTCACAGGCTTATACCACACTTTTTAATACATGGCTTTTTGTCACTTAGCTGTAGTGTAAATATCACAGAAGTCATTCTGTTGACATCAACAGGCTGTAGAAGAGGACCCCTGCTGTATTTCCTATTCATTCTGCATTGTTTATATGTCCAGAGTTGCAAATTTCTAAAGCAGAAAGTCCAGCACAACTGTAATTTGTTTCCAGAGAAACTGAAAGGCAGATGAAGAAGGGAGATCTTGCAATGGTCAGTGTTTCAGTATAGCTTAACTATTTGGATTTAGTGGTGGCCAAAGAACATCTGAGATTTCTATATTTTTTTCTACAGTGAGGGAGCAGTTTTAGTAAACTTGGTGTGAATCTGTTAATTATTCCCAAGTGTAATGAAAACTAGCTAAAATCTCCATATCTACTTTTCTGTAGACACATATATAGTAATAATATGTTTATGTAATGCTATAGCAGGTAGACTATATTATGAAATCCCGAATTCTAGCAATTTTTCAGATAAAAATCTACACCTAAGACATATTAGTGATTAATTTCAGCGTACCTCAGAATATTTATACATTTACCATTATCCATAACATTTAAAAAACAATAAAATAAAATTGCAATACCGGTCCTACACCAGTAATTGGCAGTATTTTGTAGGATCTGAGGCATACGAATTGTCAAAATTTTATATGCTGTTGTCTGACCAAGAGCTGGCACAGAAATAAAGGCTGGCATTTTAGGGATGACACACTGCATACCCAAAAAAGTTTAGAGAGAAGAAAAGAAATTATCTGAAGAAAAAGAGGAAGAGAGAATACTATATTTGAAGAATTTCTGTTATTAAAAAAATTGCCTCTTGTTCAATGCTGATGTAGAAACTCTAAAATTGCTATTTCTTTTTAAAGAAAAATGGCACTGAACAGTGCTTTGACACTGCTCGATGAGAGAAAGGCTGTGGATACTGTCTACCTGGATTTAGTAAGGCCTTTGGCACTGTCTCCCACAGCATTCTGATGAAAAAACTGGCTACTCATGGTTTGGCTGGCACATGCTCTGCTGGGTAAAACACTGGCTGGATGCCCGGGCCCAGAGAGTGTCACTGAACGGAGTTAAATCCAGCTGAAGGCCAGTCACAAGTGGTGTTCCCTAGAACTCAGTGTTGGGACCACTTCTTTTTAACATCTTTATCAATGATCTTGATGAGGAGGTAGAATGCACCCTCAGTAAGTTTGCAGATGACACAAAGTTGAGAGGGAGTGTTGATCTGCCTGAGGGTAGGGAAGCTCTATACTGAGACTTGGACAGCCTAGATGGGTGAAGGTCAGTTGTATGAAGTTCAACAAGGCTGAGTGCCAGGTCCTGCACTTGGGCCACAACAACTCCATGCAACATTACAGTCTTGGGGAAGAGTGGCCGGAAAGCTGCCCAGCAGAAAGGGAATCAGGAGTTCTTATTGATAGGCTGAATAAGAGCCAGCAGTGTGCCCAGGTGGCCAAGAAGGCCAATGGCATTAGAAATAATGTGGCCTGTATTAGAAATAATGTGGCAAGCAGAACCAGGGAGGTGATTGTCCCTCTGTACTTGGCATTGGTGACGCCACACCTCAAATAGTGTGTCCAGTTTGGGGCACCTCAGTACAAGAAAGACATCGGGGTGCTGGAGTGTGTCCAAAGAAGGGCAGTGAAGATGGTAAAGGGCCTTCAGAACAAGTCTTATGAGGAGCGGCTGAGGGAACTGGGACTGTTTAGTTCAAAGAAAAGGAAGCTGAGGGGACACCTCATTGGTCTCTACAACTACATGAAAGGACGTTGTAAAGAGGTCAGTAGTTGTCTCTTCTCACAAGTAACTGGTGACAGAACAAGAGGAAAGGGCCTCAAGCTGCACCAGGGAATGTTTAGATTAGACAAACATTAGGAAGAACCTTTTCTTTGAAAGGGTTGTCAGACATTGGAACATGCTGGCCAGAGAGGTGGTTAAGTCACCATCCCTGGATGTGTTTAAAAGTCGTTCAGATGTGGTGCTTGGGGATATGGCTTAGTGCTGGACTAGGTAGAGAAGGGTTAACAGTTGGACTCAGTGATCTTGAAGGTCTTTTCCAATCTGAGTGATTCTGTGATATATATGATTATGTAATGAAAGTGGCCTGGTATTCCAATCGGTTGCACAAACTTTCCTCAGAAATAGGCACTATTGTTACCTAAATATTTTCAGTTCTCCATGACCTTGTCTCCTTCAAATTAAAAAAACTGCAAACTAGTAATAAACATATTAACTTATGTTAATTACATGATTTTTTTTTTTTTTTTTTTTTTCTAAAATAAGTATTTTATCTTTTCTCTGTTAGAGAGAAACAACAAAAAAACCCAGAACAGCACAATTTTTAGACAGATCCTTATGGTCATCCTGAAAATCATATTTTCTTGAATAAGACAAAGACAACCAATTTTATCCCCATCAAGTCAGAGAGAAAAAGAAATAAAACCTGCTTTGCCATCATCCCTCTATATATGGAAAACGATGCCATGGTCATGAGCAGGCTTGCTAAACCTTCCTGGCACAGCTTCAGGCTATGTCCTCACCTGACTACAACCTCCCTTCAGGTAGCTGAAGAGAGTGATAAGGTCCTTCCTGAGTCTTCTCTTCTCCAGGCTTGAATGCAGAAGCTCCCTTACTCATCTGTAGAAATTAAAACAAACAAACAAACAAACAACAACAGCCTTTGTATAGAACAAAATGCATGAACAAGGAGGGAATGTTTCAGACTAACATTTTTTCCCCCATTTCACTTGCCAGTTTCTCCATACTTCTTTTCATTCCTTGAGTTCTTCTGAGAATAAATCAGCACCCTAGTAACCTTCACAGTTGCTGTTTCTGAACATTTTTGAACCCACAGACTCTGTCCAAACTAATAAATTAGACATGGCTTGCATTTGTTTCAAGGGCAAAGGCCTACTGGCACTAAGTACCCTATTTTTATGCCATTAAACACTCCTACATTCCAAAGAGGGAGCCCAAATGTAAATCGATTCGTTTAGAGTGAGTCCTTGCCCATATTAACTCACAGCACATATGTGTGAATTGTTCACAAGACCACTAGTTGCCCCAGGCCAATGGCTGCTGTAACAACCTAAGTGTATTAAAAAATCCCAGTTCAGTGATGACAAAGTTCCACAATGTGCTGTTTAATTACTTAATATGGAAATGTTTTTTCCATCTTACAAAAGAGGAAATAGATACAGTGCATAAGATCTTATTTCTGCTTTCCTGTCTTCAAGATGCTAGTTAAGGTTGAAAATAAAGAGTAAACATAATGCCTCCTGTCTAAACTATCTTTCCAGCTGCACTAACTGTAGGCTCAATATTTATGAATGCTAAAAAAAAAATGCCAGTATGTGGTTCATCTTCTCCTGCATACCATAATCAGGATTAAGGAATCACCAGTTTTCCTTAATGGTCAGTATTTATCTTTTCAGATAGTTTGAATTTTCACAAGTCCATTAGTCAAAGTATTTTATGTATTTTCTACTGCTATAATATCCTTGAACCAAAAAGACTATAACAGATGGTGGTACTGGACCAAAAGAAGGAAGCAGGGTTGTCACTGTCTTACAGAAAGGAAAACTGGAGAAGGAAGAAGCTAATTAATTTGCCTGTATCTTAGAGGCAGAACTGAAACCTGAAATAAATTTCTGAATTCCTAGGCTAGCAGTTTAACCAACTTGTCTCATTGTCTGTTAATCTGGGCTTAAAAGGCATGAGTAGATTTTTTCAGTGATTTACTCACTGATACCAGGATGCATATCACTGCTGTGCTTACAGGGCTCAACAAGATTTGATTTTGAGACAAATAGCAAACAAAACAAAACCAGAGAAAATGGAGATCAAGTCTGCAAAGTGGAATTTGAAATACAATTCATTCTCATTCACATCAAGT
This sequence comes from Chaetura pelagica, assembly GCF_000747805.2. Classification (NCBI taxonomy): domain Eukaryota; kingdom Metazoa; phylum Chordata; class Aves; order Apodiformes; family Apodidae; genus Chaetura; species Chaetura pelagica. The sequence goes on along the minus strand of NW_009951997.1, from coordinate 85,091 downwards.
ATTACAGGTCTTTGTAATTTTATATGAATTCAAAACTGTACACAACTACACAGTAGTTACATTGATATTAGTGCAAACCAGAAAGAAAATTAGTCACATAAATGAAGTGAAACTCAAAAGTAAGTCCATCTTACAGTGTAGTAATTCTGTTTAATTTCATGTTTGATTTTTTGCTGGCCATTTATGCAAGATAAAGTTCTACCCTGCTAAAATACTTATTAAGAAAATATTTTGGCCTCTAATATATCTTTCAAAGAATCATAGACAATAAATCATAGATTATCCGTGAGAAATACATGTAAAAGTATGTTCTTGTTTGGGTATATTTCCAAAACATGCTATCCAATAATGATTTTGAGGGAAAGAAAAATGTTTATTTTAAGAAAATATACAGTCCCATAATATATACATTGTTCCAAAAAGCTAAAAAAATAGTTTATGTAAGATATTTTAATATATATATATAGCCTAAATGGACTTCTTACAGAAACTTACATGTTTGCTAGAAATGATCAAAATCAGCTAATATTTCCCATGTAAATTATGCATACATTTGGAATGCATTCATTCTTTTACTGAAAAGGCATCATTAACAAATTTCTAAATGGAAACAAGCTAACATCTATGCCTGTATTTTCAGGGCAAAACATTAATCTCAAATGTGTTTGAAGAATGTATCCTGAACTCCTGTTGTTCATTGTTGTACCTTAAAGTAAATGTATAAAAACTAAAGGAAAACCTGAGTTACTGCATATTACTTGCTGTGTTCTTCACAGTGGGTACTGCTAAAGTGAAAATTTAGGTTAGGTTGTTTCTGCCAGCAACCGTATGGACCTGACCCACTCCGAGCTTTTCTTGTCTTCATATATTCAGAGTCGGGGTCCTGCTCAACTTACTAAAATAACATATTAGTATTTTTTAATTTCCTATTATACAAAGGAACCAATTCAACTGTGAACATGCGATCTAGATTACTTGTGGCTCTATGAACATCTAAAGAACCACTGCCTAATTCCCGGCTGCTAGACCAAACTGTTTTCATTTGTACTGCTCCATACTCTTCTCCAAAGAGACATTCTGCAAGTAGGGATGATGCTGAACTGGAAATTACTGAGGATTTAAAATTACTTTTTTAGATATGGTCATTATTAATTAGATATGTTCATAGGAAGGAACTACAAATATTGTGTGATTTGGGTAGTGTTTTTTGTGTTTTATATTTTAGATTCCAAACCGAGGTTTAGGATGGTCAGTTTGTCCTTTACTTGTAAACAGGTAAAGGAAAAAAATGGGGAATATGGGGAATAAATTTTGGTTTTGACAGAGGCCTCTTGAAAACACTTCATTTAGTAGTTCCTAAGAACAAGAAAACCATATAAACGTTCTACAGCGCCACCATGAAGAGACTTTTCCCCTTGCTCTATTAGTTATAAACAAGAGAAAAGTAAAGGTGTGTACAAACTATGAAGTAAGCAGATAATGCAAATAATTTGAAGTTTCCATTATGTCAGAACAGTCAAGAAAAATATTCTTATACTTAACCATGGCCCCATGCTGTCACCTCTATACCACCCTGATTCATAGCATAGATGTCTTGAGTAGTTAATTATGTTTGTATAGTGTCTGCCACTCTTAAATGAAAAAGGATAAAATAATTAACCTTTTGACTCACCAGTTAATCTGTTTTTTTTTTTTAATGTATCTGCTATCTCAGCATACAGTAGAAGGGGAATATTTTCTGTTTTGTATTGCATTTGTGTCTCCTTTCTGTCAGATATAACATTTACAAGTAAACTTGTTTATAAAATGCATCTAGCAACTGATGAAGATTATTTGCTTTGGTATGGCATATAATATTAACTGTTTTTTAGAATTTCTTTTGCACAAAAGTATTTGTTGCTTTCAAATACTTATAAAGATATAGCCTAGTGGTTTAACCACAAATTGAATGTTAGCTTTACATGTTTCACTGCTAAATTTGACACAGACTGTCAGGGTTTCAGCAAGTTTTTTCTTTATATCTTTCTTACTTTTCTCCATCTTTTACATGGATATGCTCCACTTATCTCCTTCATATCTCGAATATGTTAACAATAGCTAAGTAATAAATACTGAGTTTCTGCATCCCATTCTGGAAAAGAGAATTCAGTGTTAATAATTGGTAGTGTTTTTCACAGACTCCATGAAAGTGATCTGAGAAAAGTTTGCATCTTTAATTACAGGTACAATTTCAAATTCTTTAACTTATGCTCTGAGAAACATAATCATGTTGACTGACTCCTTACTCTATAAAAGAGTAAAGGCTCCAAGTTTGGTAGAAAACAATAAGAAGTCAAGAGCTTTTAAAAGTCACAATACTGGGATCATAACAGCTCATGGGTACTGGTGATGACAACTAACATAAATAGTATTCCTTAATCTTTTCTCCTAAAAATCATTTATAGGTAACCCACTATTAACCAGCAAAGTCAACGTTATAATAAATGTCCTGGATGTCAACGAGTTTCCTCCTGAAATTTCAGTTCCCTATGAGACATCTGTATGTGAAAATGCCAAGCCAGGACAGGTATTTCAAATTTCTAATGCTTACTATTTTAGTTTTTCTTTCCTTATTTTTTTATAGCATAGAAATTTCTGGGTTTGAAAATGACATCATTGTTAGAATTCTTCTATAAATAAAATATCTGTGTTGGAAATACCTTTTTAAATTCTGTTTGATGACCTTTATAGTTGATTTATTGTCTTTTTATTTTTATTATCCCTGATTATATGTGCTGAGCCATCCTTTACTGTGCATTTCATAGCTATGACAGGGGAAATAATCCCTTCCTTAAAGAAACTTAAATATAAGGATAAACTGCAGTGAAAATATGCATTACACAAATGTTTGTGTCCTATTCAGAGAAAAAGAATTCACAGCTCCAAGGACAATCCTCTGGAAAACTTGTCTTTATAAAAAGTTTTAAATATATACATAGCATGCAAAATCTATTTCAGGTTCAGAATACCACTTTATACCATAAGTGATGCCAGTATTAATAAAGTTGGCCCCGGAAGCTGTTGACATGTTCTCCTTCTGCCCCAAATTTGTGCAATTAAACAGAGTGCTGCAAAGAAACAAGGCTGACCATACATATTAACAGCTAATACTTTTTCCAAGATAAGACTTGTAAATTCAGCTATTCAACTTTGAGGGTTACTGCCAGCCATGGAAAGTTTATGTTCAGCCTGCTGTGCAATCAGTGACGTCTCCTTATATGTATGTAATATATAATCAGTCCATGTGATTTTTCTTGCTTTCATTACAGATTTGTCCATGACTTCATGTGATACTATCTAATCTTTTATATATGTATATATGTGTGTGTATATATATATATATGGTTTAGCTAATTACCATGCATCCTAATTTAATTTCTCATTTATCAGGTACCATTAGTTAGTACCTTATCCATGCACTAATAGCAGAAAGGGAAACCTTTTACAGGGAAGGCTGAGCAAGCTGTCAAAAATTAAAAATATTTAGGTCTTGGTTACATAAAATGCCTTACTTGAAAAGAGATCAATAGCAATCCTACTATGGAACATTTTAGCTTCACTGTGCTTGCCTGAAGTCTAGCAGATAGGACTATAGGACCCCAAAGTTCCTTCACACCTAGATGGTGCAGACCTTTGAACCATGTCTACTTTGTTTTGAACTGTAAAATTAGGATGTAGCTCTGTGAAGTACTACAACATGTACTGGTCTTCACAGATAGTACTAGCAGCAGATAAAGTAAACTGCCTTTTAAGTAATTACTCACCTGAAAACAATCACTAGTATTTTGATACAAAGTACAAATATTAGCTGTTATGAATACAGAATAAATCTTTCTGATTTCCTTCAGAAATGTCAAAGAGGGATCTTCTGAGACATCACGAGTTCTCTGGAGGCAAGATATTCAGACTTCTTGGCTCCACTCTCCAGTATATTAGGGGAATGACAGTAATCCAGCAGGATTTTACTTTCCTTGTTTCATTTAATGTTCACTTTGCATTTCTACAAAACTTCTTATTTCAGAAAAGTGAATTGACTTCGAAATTAATCTTGATCTGGTTCCAGGTGATACAGACTGTCACAGCAGCAGACAAAGATTTGTCACCAGCTGGTCAAAGGTTTTCCTTCAGACTGTCAGCTGAAGCTTCCAACAAACCAAATTTCACAGTCCATGATTACAGAAGTAAGTTGCTTACCCACCTCTCTCTTTCAGAGCAGTAAGCTGTGATAATAATGACAAATATAATTACTTTGTATTACAGTCTTGTCTACA
>NW_009951997.1:49029-80643 GCF_000747805.2 Chaetura pelagica | reverse complement strand
AACACTGCTACCTGTTTTACTTTCTCCCTTTCATCATTCAATGTCTCAGGAATAACTGATATGCCAATGCATGTAGTCATGGTCTAATGGAGGGCCAGCACTTAAGCAAATGACAGATGCTCTCTATTAACCCCTCTCCTTTCCCAGAAAGGGAGAGGAAAGAGAATAAGGGAGAGAGGGTTACAGGTTGGAAACTAAACTACACAGCTTTAATGAAACAGTAAAGATGGAAAGATAAATTAATGTAATTATTTTCATAAATAATGAATAATTATTTAAGTTTCACCACTAAGGCTGCAGGGCAGACCAGGGAAAGTCTTGGACTGGGCTTCTGGAATCAGTAGCAGATTGCAGCTGGATGCTGGAACGCATGAATTCAGGAACACATGGATTGGGTTCAAAGGCTGGGAAATGCACAGAGTCCTTTCAGGACACCAGTCATGGATGAAGCGATCTTGACCCTTGATCCCTCAGATTTATACCAAGTATGACACGTATAGGATGAGATACTTAATTTGGTCAGTTTTGATCATCTGTCTCGACAGCTCCTCTCCATAGGAGGTTTTGTAAGTGTGACCCCTTCCTCCCCATTTTTTTTCCAGAGCACAAGCAGTGGCCTTGCTTCTGCATACTGTTCTCCAGCAGTAACTATAAACATTGAATATTATCAGTCCTAGAAGTAGACACTGACTGGAGAACATACTGTCAATTTCAGCAAGTGCAGTTACTTATAAGGGACTTAACTAAAAAGTAAAATTACTAGACAGAAAATTGGTTCTGTCCTGGCTCAAACCAGGACACAGGTAAACCTTTATAAACAAAGCACTATTGTTGCCTTGTTTAAATACTATTACTTTGCTGTTTTCAAAGTATCTAGCTTTTGTGCTTGTGGAGGATGCATAGTTCTGCAGAACAATTAGTTTAAAAATGTAGACAGTGTCGATGCAGTATAACATCCCAAAATATTCTTTTACTTTTTTTTTTTTTTCTTTTTCAATTGAATTTTTTTTTATAAATTGCAAAGAACAAGCCAAGATGAAAACATTGATCTTTTTTCCTAAGGTAAATATCTTCAAGCATTCTGTTGAACAGCTAAGACATCATAATAAAATGTAGTAAATTTTCACCACTAATTATTTTAGTCAAATAGGAAAACCACTTTAACAATAAACTTATCAACTATCAGGTGGTCTTTAAAGGACGGTAATATAATGTTTCCATAAAAAACAGTTTACATTACTCTGCAAAGAAAGAATACCTAATGGCATCTAATAAAGTTAATTCAGTAACATTTCTTTGCTTATTTAAATATGTAGGTTATAAGTATTAAGCTTAATAAAAAGTATATAATAACTTGGGGTTCTTGTTTTGTGTTTTTTTAAATTATATTCATTATTGTTTTTCAACATATTTGAAGGCCATATGGATAGTACCTTTGTAATTACGTAGTCTTATAGCACCAATACTGTGTATTTCTAAATACCTTTGCTCTTTTGGTCAATATTTCTTTAAAGTATCAGCTTTAATCTCTTTCTTTATGTCCATTTATTAAAATATCCTTTAATATCAACAATATTTTTTTTTTCAAATAATTGCAAATTATTGTTTTAAATATGTCTTCCAGTCCTTTGTAAGTCATTCTGACATATTTAATTCCTCAAAAGAGTCTTTAAACTTAAAAAAAAACTATACAGTAATTAAACTTAATGACCTTTCTCATTTACAGCTTTTGTGACATGTGCTTAGGATATGTTTGATAAGGAAATTGCTCAACTATTATTAGAAAATTAATTTCCCCTTTTAAACCAGTAATGTTGACGCCAAGATTACTTTGGATCTTGGTAGTCTGTTAACGAACTTTCTCTACTGAATAAAAACTAAGACAATATTCCCATAAAATATGGAATTAGAAACCACAGAGACCCACAAATTGTCATACATAAAAGTTTGTGTGTATACATACCTATACACACACTCTTAAAAGCATTTCTTGCTATTTACTAAAAAGAAAAAAGGAAGTACAGAGTTTATTGAAGCATAAGGAATACAGAAAGAAAAGGTTTGTGGAGTATCTTCCAACCTTAAAAAGTGGTGGTTTTTTTTGGTTTTGGTTTTGTGTTGGTTTTGGGTTTTTTTTATTTTTTTTTATGTTATTACAGAGCTATTTGAAAAATCTGACCAAACAGAAAATCTGTACAGTGTTTTCAGTATCTTCTGCCTTTTTCCAAAAAGGTTGAATGTCTGTTCTATGCACCATTTAGAGGTATAATAAAACAACCTTATTGTCACTACAGAAACCCTTTAATAACATAAATATGATTATCTTTTGAGTTAGCACTCAATGTTAGTAACAATTTAAGTACCAAGCAGGTAACCGGTAAAAGGAATTTTGATTTTTTCTGAGGAAGCCATATCATCACTGTGTTATAATTAACACTTTTACAAGTAAGGGTGTTATTTAACATTTTTAAGACATCAAGAAGCCAAATAACCAGTGCTATTCTATACAGCTAAAAATCATAAGTGGTGTGATATTACAGCAGTGTAATATGGTTGTAGTACACTCAAGAGTATAAACTTTTCCAGGTTCTGTACCTCCTCAGAATATAACAATGAAGATGGAAGCAAGAGAGAAGCTAAAGGTTGCCATTTGGAGCCCCTCTAAATATAAACACACGGAAATGCTATGTTTCTAAACTATGCCTTCAGCAGTGCTGAGCCCAATCCACCAGCTGTGAGTAGAAGTGAGAGGCCCTAGCAGAGCTGGAGGCCTTCCACCTGAACTGTCCACCTTCTTTCTACTTTGCTGGCCTCACTCTGCTCCCTAGAAGGGTGGTTCTTAGCTGAGCACACTCTTGCTCAAGAGAGATAATTTTCCTTCTTTTCAGATGACATGCACATTCTGAAACTAGCCAAAAGTCTAAAGAACCTGAAGATGTCTCAGCTTCAAACGGCAGCTCCAGGCTGCTCTGTGAAGAGTCTGAATGCATGCCTGTGTCAGTATTTTCAAAAAGAGCTTGAACAACTGAAAGGGGTCAGAGAAGAGCAATAAAAGTTGTTCAAAGTCTGTTTGATTTTGATTAAAGGTGAATGGAAAGTCATTTGGTTGCATTGCAACATGTACTAAAGTGATCTTGAACATTGCAATCAGAGGGGGGAAAAAAGACAGAAATAATTGTATTAATAGAAATAGAAATAATAATAAAATAAGATTAAGCTGGCTGACTTCAAGTTTGATCTAAAAACTCTACAGTGAAGATGATTAATCACAGGAAGAACAACCTGAATATGGAAGTTAGATTCAAATATTTTTTGAAACTTTTTTTTTTTCAAAGTCAAATGTCACCAAACTGGACATGTCCCTGTGATTTTGATGAAAAGGGGACTTAGTATATATACAATTTGTCAGTCATGTGCTTTCTCAGTGCTGTTTGATCATAATATATCTGATGTTGGGTATTTAGAGTTCCTTCTTATTGTCCTTAGGAATTGCACACAAGTATTTGAGTATTGCATTCAGAGCCCTTAATCCTTCTACTCCAAGAAGGGATGAAAGTCATTATATGGACAGCAAGTGACCTCTTCTAAAGATACAGTAAAGCACATGGGTGAGATGGCAAAAGGATGACTGCTGCAGAACTGTCAGCTAACTAACTCCCTGCTAATTCCATTTTGGTTTTGCTTTCAATGTAATTATTCTAATCTACACATGATTCCCTTGCTATTCTGTTTGATTTAAGAGAAGCAATCGTAACTGAATCTCTGATAGGAAAAAATAACAAAACGTAACTTCTAGGTGTTCTGAACACGTTCATGACTAACTCATGGAAAAGGTAGTGATTAAAAACTACTTGGTTCATTTATATACTTGTTTTTAATTGAGCAGGAAATTTGAAGGGGTTTTGCATTAATTTTTTTAGGTATATTACTTTCAGCTTTAAAGGGAAATGAATTAATAAAGACTTGATTCTCAATCTACGTGCAATTAAAGTCCGTGGGACGACAGGCTTGGAATATAAGGAAATAAAGAGAAAAGGAACCCAGAAAAGCCTTCCTAATAACTGTCATGCTTTTCCAAGTTATTATTTATAACTTATATGAAATTGTAGCTGTCAAGCTAACAATTTTACAAGATATTGAATATTATTTAATACTCTGCAAAAAATAGCTGTAGCAATCAGCATGCAATACCTTCTGTAATGATAAAAAAGGCAATTACATAAACCATGTCATTCACTGAGTTTCAAAACCAGAACAGCTGCATGTTGCTAAAGGTGATACAAACTACAACAGTGTAGAATTAAAGTATACAATAAAAATCCTGTAATGACTGTGCCTTGTTTTACAGACAACACAGCTGGGATTGAAACCAGGAGAAACGGTTACAGCAGAAGGCAGCAAGAGCTCTACTTTCTTCCAGTAGTAATAGAAGACAGCAGTTACCCTGTCCAGAGCAGCACAAACACAGTGACTATCCGTGTTTGCAGATGTGATTCTGATGGCACCATCCTGTCCTGCAACGTGGAAGCAATCTTCCTACCAGTAGGCCTCAGTACAGGAGCACTGATTGCAATCTTGTTGTGCATTGTAATACTGCTAGGTTAGTTCTCATTAAAACACTTGAAGTGCATTTGTCTGATTATTCACCTGTGGATTAATTTGTGTTGCTATTAGCTTAATCTGTTGTTTAACAAAAGCCATTAAAAATATGTAGCAGTTTATGAGAACTTCCAGAAATCCTTCTGCATTTTTGGAAAAGCATCCCAAAGCATTGGCCATGACCATCAATCTGCCAACGCCTACACATTTCTCATTTCATTAAGAGAACCAGCTTTCAGTGGAATTCAAACTACAGTTTTTTTCTCTGAAACAGTTTTGTTTAAATACTTTTCTTGAAGAATTAATATTTTTAAATTATTGCTAAGGTCGACAAGTCCTACTGAGAGTAACATGAGTAAGGACTTAGTAAGGGCCTATATTTTATTTCTCATGCCAACTTGAGCAAAAGGAGAACAAAGAAATGAGAGGGGAGAAAATAATAGTAATGTGGACTGTGGCTGGTCAGATCCATGCAAAACTTTATAGAAAGACTTTAATTTCAGGTAGGTGTGGATTCCGTAATGTGGCATCATCATTTGATCTACAGTATATTTAAATATTGCCTTATTTACAGCATGCCCAAAGCAGTCGATTCTCATATCCATACTACTTATTATATAGCCTTCATGAACTGTTAACAAAATAAAATAAACTTTGTAGTTTACACAAGCACAATGTGGGCTGCAGAAAACAGGCTGATTCTTACAGAAGCTACTCTATCTCTTCTTGATACTAGTGAGCTTCTTTGATCTCACTCTCTTCCTTATGTAGGAATAATGCATAGGCAAAAATAGCTGTAGACACAGAATGTGACATGTGGATATCTCTTTGCATATGGATAATACGGTATTTACCACTTAAGTAAATTAGCAAAGGCTCAGGGTTATATAAATAGCTTCTTGGTAGCAGTGGGTAAAAGTCAGAATTTCTGTTTTGTGTAAAAAAATTTTGTTGTGAGAAAAATATTGCAAATGAGAATGACAAACAGTCACACTTCCCATAGAGTAGGAATTAGTAACAAATACACCCATTCCAAACAGCCTGTAAAAAACTCAACAAACAAAACCAAAACCATAAAACAAAAAAACACAAACAAGCAATATTAAAACCAATAAAAACAACCCAACACTAGGATAGTTTTTTGGAAGAAAGATTAATGCTGTCTGTTTTGCCACAGCTCCTTAGGACTACTTTTTTACTTTTAGGGTTTTCCTAGATAAAAGGAGCTGGGGGTGAGCCACAGCATCAAATAAAATCCATTATGAAAAAAAAAAAAAGACAACACCAACTTACTTTCACATGAAGGGATGTCAATTAGAGCTTTGTCTTAAGTCAGGAATCCCAGGATATCTGAGCTCTCTGTTCCAGAGCAGTTACACTCTGTTGCAGTCCCTAGGGGTCTTAAACACATTTCTGTAGCAAAGCCTTTCAAGTTTCTACCTTTGTGTCCAGAAATCTGGACAGTATGAACTATGTGACAGATAGCCTGGTGCTTTTACCAGACATCATTTACAACAGCAGAGTATCTGGGGAAGCAGTAATATCACAGGGTTGGATTTCCCAAGAATTTGCTAGATGGTAATTGAAACCCTCAACAGAACTTTGTATTTATTTCTCTACTGGCTTGTTGAAATAAATAATTTTTATTTTAAAATAAAAAAATAATTATATCAAAGAACTCCTTACCAGATCTTGTGCTGATTGATGCTCTTGGCATATACAAAACTAATGAAGATATTTTAATTCCTGCTTTGCATAGAACACCAGACTGAATTACTGAATTCCTGAGATTTTATTTGGAAAAGTGGTTTTGGTCATTTAATAATTCCCTGAACTCCAATCAGCCTAGAAATAATACCCAGAAAAACTAATACATAAAGAATGAGATCTCCAGTGCTATGTGTAACCTAAGAGAATGGCATTTATTTTATATATAGACTCTCCTTACTATTCTATTGATCAATTTAAAAACTGCTTTTGGATTTTCATTCTTTGCTGTGTACCTTGTCTGACACATGGTCATTAAAACTGTAGTTGAAGTTGTTCTAATTTCTACTAGAAAAGATAAGCAACATATTACCCAAATTGGGAGTTATTTTAGGCCACACAAGTCTGACCATTAATTTATAATCATTACAATTCCTGTATTTATTATGGTGTTACTTCAACAACAGTACTTAGAACACTGTCATTTCTACCAAAGGCAGTTAGTGAATTAAAAACAGAAAAAATGCCAGTTTATTACAAGTAGATTTTGCAACCAATGAAATGTATCTTCAAAGACAAACTATTGATTGCTATTGAGTTGCCATTTGGAATAAAACCCATTTGCATCATTTTTTATTATATAGAATAACAAAATCACAGCTGGAAGGCAACTCTGAAGATCACCTAGTCTAACTGACCCTGCTGTAAGTTAGAGCAGGTTACTTAGGGAAAAATCCACTTGTGTTTTTAATATCTCTGAGGATGAATACACCACAACTTCTCTGGTCAACATGATCCAATGCTTGACCATTCTGACAGTAAAGAAGGTATTTTCTGCATTCCAATTTGTGTCCATTTCCTCTTGTCCTGTCACTGGGCATCACTGCAAAAATTCTAGCTCCATCTTCTTCCATCCAGTAGGTATTTATACACATTGATAAGATTGCCCTGAGACTTGACTTGTCCAGGCTGAACAGTCCCAATTCTCTCAGCCTCTCCTTATTTGGCAGATGATCTAATCCCTTAATCAGCTCTGTTACTCTGCACTGGACTTACTCCAGGAGGTCCATGTCTGTCTTGTATCCAGGAGCCCAGAACCAGGCCCAGAACTCCCAAGCGCATCAGCAGTCATTTCCTTCAACAAACATGTTTTCAGCCCATCAGCTCCTATGTCCCTGTGTGCATCCAGTTTGTTAAGGTGTTGCCTAACCTGAACCTCTTTCACTAATGATAAGTCTTTCCCTGTGGTCTCAGGGATCTGAAGGAGAGCTTTACCAATGAAGACAGAGGCAAAGAAGCCATTTAGTAGGTTGGCTTTTTCTGTGTCCTTTTTGAAAAGGTTTCCTGCTCCATTCAGCAGTGGGCCCATATTTTTCCTACTTTTTCTTTTGCTGCTGTTGTACTTGTTCAAGCCCTTCTTGTTGCTATTCATGTCCTTCATGAGATTCAACAACAGATGAGCTTTGACTTTCTTAACCACATCCTTGCATGTTCAGTCAGTGTATACTCCTCCTGGCTCACCTGTCTCTGTTTTCACCTCTCATATGCATCTTTTTTTATGTGTGAGCTTACTCAGAAGCTCCTTATTTGTTCATGCAGGCCCCCTGCTGCCTTTGCTTATTTCCTGCTAATCAGGACCACAGTTGACCTTGGAGGAGGTAATACTTGAAAATCCACCAGCTCTCCTGGACACCTTTTCTCTCTAAAACCATATAACATGCGATTTTATTTTTTTTAAAAGCAGATCCCTGGTGAGGCCTAAGTGTGCTGTATAAAACAATGAAGAAAGATTTTTTTATATTTTTTTTTTCTCTGATATTGTGGGTTTTTTTCCTCTGCCATGTGGAATTTTTGGAATTTTTCTTTACTTTGCTATGGAAGACATATTAAAAAAAAACCAAAACAAACAAAACATCTCTCTGTCTCCCTGAACTAAAAAGCTGCAGTCCTGTCTGTTTGTAAAGCAGGACAGCAGGAAAATTATTTGTCACTTCCTTCAGCAGCACAACAAGCACTGAAGAGCTAGACTCATACATCGAAGAAAAAAATATTTTTTCATTGGCTAGAGCAATGCTATTTTAAAAAGAATAGTAGGAGCACATCTTCTATGAAAAAAAAAAAAAGTCCCTTTGATTGCTTGCAACTTTCAAAGGAAGATATAATGATACATCATTAGACTAGCAAATTATTTCTGTGCATGACTTAAATTCATTTTTTTCTCATTACAGTCATTGTGGTACTGTATGTAGCACTACGGAGGCAGAAGAAAAAGGACACCCTGATGACCTCTAAAGAAGACATCAGAGATAATGTTATCCATTATGATGATGAAGGAGGTGGAGAAGAGGACACCCAGGCTTTTGACATAGGAGCCCTGAGGAATCCCAAGGTGATTGAAGATAACAAAATGCGTAGGGACATAAAACCAGAAACCTTGCGTTTTCCACGTCAGAGACCACCAGTAGAAGACAACACAGACATAAGAGATTTCATTAACCAAAGGTTGCAGGAAAATGATGTAGATCCAACTGCCCCCCCTTATGACTCCTTGGCAACCTACGCTTATGAAGGAAATGGATCTGTGGCAGAGTCTCTGAGCTCTATAGACTCCATAACTACAGAGGCAGACCAGGATTATGACTATCTGAGTGACTGGGGACCTCGCTTTAAGATCTTGGCAGACATGTTTGGAGAAGAAGAAAGTTATAACCCTGACAAAGTCACTTAAGTAAAACTGCAACAGTGAAATAAAACAAAAAGTAAATCAACAACAAATTTAAAAGATAAACCTAAGCTTTATAATAAGACAGGATTCCTTTGATTATAAAAGACTGCAATGGTTTCCAGCAATTTACTACATTTATCATACTGTCAGTTTTGTTTTGACCTGCGAAGGAAAGATAAATCCTGTAATATACACAGTTTTTTGTTGTTGTTATTTTGTTACTCTGGAATTACACTGAGACAAACTCAGGCCTACAAGGTACAGTTTACTGACCTGACTTAGAAAGAAGATAGTTTTCTGGCATCATGGTGGAAGAGTGGTAGCTTTTTCGTAATTCCACTAAAGTGCCTATTGAAACTTTTATCATTTAAGTGGTAAAGAGTCTGCTGTGATGGTGTTACAAAACTGGATAGTAAATTGGACAAGAACTTCAAGATAAGAAGCAATAGCAACATGCTGACTTCTTTTAGAACAAGAATGGAGATTACTTCCAGGAGTATATCTAATGACTAAAACTAAGGGAGGGTGTACATTGTGTTCGGGGGCTATGTTTGGTTTTTTTAAAAGAAGAAAACAGTATGTCAAGACTTCATATTTCTTCTTCCAAAATTTCACTGAAAATTTAAATTGAAAATGCTACTTACTGCTCACTCTTAAGATGTAAAACCCAAACTTAAAACAAAAAGTTCTAAGCATACATCAAATGATTTAAAATGTTTGTGCAGGTATTGCATTTTTTCAAAATAATAAAAAGATGAAAGCAGCTGTTCCTTTATGTGAAGGAAATTTCACTTGAGTCCCCCTTTTCTTTTAAAATGAGACCATTACAACAACATAAAGTGGAGAGTGTTTTTTTCTTAAGTATTATTGAATTTTAATATCAAGACAAAGACATTTATTTCCCTTGTAAATGTCACTAAAAAGTCTATGTAAAGAACTTCATATCAATTTTCTTTGCAATTAGTTTTCTACTTTCTAAGTACTACAGCCACATATATTACAGTTATATTTCATCTGCTGCAGTTCAGCATATATTTCACTGCCAGACCCACATCAAATATTTTAGAAAACCTTCATAATTTTAACCTGAATAATTTTTCTCTTGTCAAAATATTAACAGACTCAGAACAAAACAATAAAACAGTATGTTTGTCCACACTTTATATACATACCCATGCATGCATGTAGCTGTGCAAGTAACTGAAGTACAGATATATGCAAAATGTTATGCCATGGGAGATCTCTCATGAAACTATTTCATCTGACTTCTTCTGATTATTTAAGGCATAGGCATTTTGTAAGACAATGGTTTATGGCCCCCAAAGCGCATATATCTTTATATTACCCTTCCAAAATCTGCAGTGCTATGCAATCTGCTTTGGTTCTACTCGTGATAAATGACACTGGCAAGGTCATATTTTTCATTAATCAGAAAGAAGCCTTTTATTCTCCTCAGGTCTACTGCTTAGTTTTTGTACCACTGAAGAATTAATAACTATCAGGTATAGTTAGCTCACAAGTCTGATATTAACATACACAAAGTTCCCTTTACTCTCTTGGGAATATGTAAAGGTATGTAAAAGTTGTACACATTAATCCCCAATGAGACTTTAAAAGGTGTGCAGTTGAAATAAGTTTTGGATGATTTGGTACAACTGGACAGGGTTACATTAGAAGCATGATTGGCATGGCTGCTACCAGCAGAGTGCTGCGGAAGAAACACAGCATATGGCAACAAGAAAGGTTTGTGTGTTTTTTCATTATCAGCAAAGGTATTCTCTGTTCCCTGAAAGACAAACTAAACCAACAAAAGTTCTTTTCTCACAGGACAAGGAAGCAAATGGAGTGGTGAGACCCATTTGACAGCATAGCAATTTTTGTGTGGAAGGTAATGTTAATTTTCCCACATCTTGGCACCCTAGCAAAGGCAACTTTATATTGCAGAGTGGGTCTAAAACAGCTCTTAATTTAAAAGTATTTGATACTATTTACAACACAGATTGATTCATACAAAATTTGCACTTGTGGGGTACTTAACAATGCTTCCTCATGTAGCATATGTTTTCTACCCTGCTGCCACAGCTAAAATAAGCATCTTATACATTTACAGATGTGCAATCTTGTAGCCAAACTCTGCTCTTGGTAATTCTATTACTCCTTTACATGTATTTCACTAGTAAAGTCAACATAAGTGAAGTGAGAGCAGTGTTTGATTTTTTAACATCACATTGGAATTCTTGCTTCTGGCAAAATTGTATTTGTCGTGGATACTGGGTGAATGTTAGGTTTCTTGAATAGGTTGGCATTTTCTCTATGCAGGACAGTCTGCGTAGATGTCTTGCCTCACTTCTGAAATGGGTAGACACAAAATGTGGTTTTAAACATGCTGCTACACATAATGCATATTTGAGAGTAAGTAGTTTTATGTTAAATTAATACCAAATTGAATATCAAATGCATATTTTTTACATTTAAGAAGTTTGTAACAGAGATGTTTCTATCACATAATCAATAAACCTCCAGAAAGATTTAAAAAATAAGTTGGTATGTAATGACTTATGCAATTGTCTTATAAAACTATAATTAATATTTTTTAAGAACTGTTTTTTTAAAGAGTGATCAAACAGTTTAAACTTAGCAGGGGTAATTTTTATAAACAGCGTTTGACTCAGGTCAGAAAACAATGCTCTCCATCCCCTCCCCCTCCCACCCAGGTAGGGAAGGAGAGAGAGAAAAAGAGAGAGACTTGGCTGGATTGAAAACTAAACTACACAGCTTGAATTAAACACTAATGATAAAAGGAAATATATACAATTATATACAAATATGTTCAGGTATGAGCAAAAGCCTCTAGACTCCCCCCATCCCCAGCAACTCCCACAGCACTCCCCTGAGCAGGGAACAGTCCCGAGGAATCCTGGAGCTGGTGCTGGAGAAAGCACAGAGTGATGAGGGTCAAGAGAGCTCGAGCGTAAGGGTCAACGGTGATGGATGGACAGAGTCCTCCCTGGACGCCGGCCATGGATGGAAGAGAAGGGAAGAAGAAGCAGGAAGGAAGTTGTCTTCTGTGATCTCTGACCTTCCCCTGACCTTACGTAGACATATGGAATGGAATATCTCTTGCCAATTTCGCTGCCTGTCTAACTCGGCCTCCTACGGGGGTGTGGGGTCATAGATCTCCCTGTAGTGTCTGAACCAGCAGAGTGAAGGTGCAACCTTGAAGCCCCAGCAGTTAGAAAAACATTCTAGTGTCTTATCGGCTCTAGCTAGAACAGAGTGTTGCTAGTTAAAAGAAAGCTTACTGAAGGAAAAAAAAAGTCAGTAAAAGGAAAATTGGCTTCATATTGGCTCAAACCAGGAAAACTTACCAGGGGTAATTTTTGTAATCAAGTTTATAAAACGAAAGAAAAATATTACTTTTAATTATGTGTAACCTTGGACCCAGGAATTTTGTTTTTTACTCCATGTTCTCTCACTGGCTTTCTGAAAGACCCTCGTCAAGTTTTTAACACCTTATTTTTAAAAAGTTCATTAGACAAACAGGAAATTTACAAGGTTTAAAACATGTCAAGGCATCTCGGATGACATGAAGACAACAGGATTAGGGAGCCTCAGTGCATTTGTAAATTGTATCATATAACTACAGAAATTTTTAAGCACTATGTCTACAAACACTTGCACAATCAAGATGTTAAAATGGATGTCTTTTTCTCCCAACTGTGGAAAGATCCATAAACCTGCTAAGTGAATGCTTAAAACCACAGAAGGTATAGAATTGAGAGAAATACTTTTGTTGACATTTCCAAAAGTAAGATACTGATGCACAAACATCTAGCATAATCTTAAATGTCTTAACAGTGCCCCCTCTGTATATCACAAAACATTCTGTAAAATGCCCTCTGCACATGAAGGCATTGAGAAAATTCACTGGTATAAATAAATGCATGTTTTAAGTTAAATAGTTATAACATGTACTAGAGGAGCTGAAATAAAACTCTAAATATAAAGTATTCAGGTAAGAACGGAAGTATCTACAGAAATCTAGCTGATAAGCTTATATGTGGACATAGAGAACTGAAGGCCAGTTTTTAACAGAACATTTAAAAGAAATTTCAGGGAAGAAGGAAAAAGTGTTCCCTGCCCTCCCAAGAAAGGTGAAAATGCTACCACTTAGCAAGAATTTGGAAAGTAATGACAGTAGCTGATGACTCTTGCATGAAGATATGTTTGAATATTTTATATTTTATAATTTTTACTTATTTTTTTAAAATTGCTCTAAATTTTTGCTGTTCTAAATAAAGCCACAGGATTTACTGTAGATAATGGAAGCAGAGTTCATTATGGAGCAAAGACCAATAGATGACTCAACAGATTACTGATGATATTATTCTAGAGACTACCTGGAAAATATTCTTGCCTTAAGAATAACATGTGCATATCCACATAAACACAACCTATCCTTCACATAAATAAAAAATGCAGTTCTGCAGATGCTATATTAATTTTAGATTTACCTCCATTATTGTTCTGAAAGACTTCAGGAGACTGTGCTGCTATGAAATAACCAATCTAATAATGCACTGTATTATAGGCATTTCATATTACACTAATTACACATTTTAACTTGCTGGGATTTTTTTATAAATTCTTTGCAGTTATTTGATTAGTTTTATTACTATTATTAGCACAAACATTCCAATCTTCTGTGTATAGAAATATTTTTAGCTTTACAAACCTTCATGAAAACAAATAATTATATGACTTCTAATAATAACCTTATTGAGGTGACATTTAAGTGTGAGTGAAAATCAATATATATATATTACACCCCTGTACCACCTTCTCTTAATGGCAAATCTATAATAACCTCATTCCTTTTTTACTTCTTACTTAAATGAAGAACTTGGTCAGTTGTCAGAACACAAAAAAAAACAGTTGCTACTTTGAGCAAAACTAAGGTCAATTCCTGTTTGTGTTTTGTTTGTTTGTTTGTTTGTTTTGTTGTTGTTGTTTTTTTTTCTTTTTTAAAAATATATTCTATTTTTTTTAATTTATAAACTTCCTTTATTCAACTTCAGATTGCAACAAAAGCCTCCAGACCTTTTTTTTTTTTCTATCCTTCTTTCATTGCTGTGGTCCCAGTTACAATACTTCTTGGGGCTCTGGGGTATCTTATCGATGTGTATAAATACCTGGTACCTGGATGGAAGTAAAGAAAATGGAGCCAGAATTTTGTCAGTGTTGCCCAAGGGACAGGACAAGAGGAAACCGGCACAAACTGGAGTGCAGAAATTTGTTCAAAAAGTAAGAAAAAAAGCTTATTTGCTGTCAGAACTGTCAAGCATTGGATCATGCTGCCCAGAATAGTTGTGGTATATCCACCCTCAGAGATACTAAAAATTCAAGTAGATTTGTCCCTGAGCAACTTGCTCTAACTGACATTTTTGCAAGCAAGGAGGTTGGACTAGATGATTTCCAGAAGTGTCTTCCAACCTCAGCTATTCTGTGACTTACCCAAAACTCATTTTGTATACTTAGGCTCCTAACCTCTAGTCAACTCAATGGCACACAAGACCCAACTACATATGCATAGTAATTATGACTAGTTTTAGAGAGACATCTAAATTGGAAGTGAAAGAATAGGATAGCAATCTATAAAGTTACTAGCAACCTGGATAGACTGGAGAGACAGAAATTATTTATTGTTACTTCTAGTACAAGAAGTAAGAGGTATCTTTTGAAATTAGCAGGACTTGGGATGAAAATGAAAAATAATAGAGGTGGTTCTTTCCACGATGAGTAGCTCAGATAGTCATGGAGGCTCAGAGTTTAGAAGGGTTGAAAAACAGGCTAGACATATTCATGAAAACGTAATATTTTGTGGGTTGGTTAATGCAGAGGCATCATACCTGGCTCAGTAAATACCGTAATAGTTCTTGATTAGCATTAGAGGGGAGTTACATTATCTGGTCTGTTCCTACATATTTTGCTGGAGTATCATCTTATGCCAGTTCTGGAAAAGGTTACTACCCCAGTTTGACCAATCTAATTTTCCTTTTATGTTTTTCTTGCAAATTTAATTGATCTAACTCAATCACCATTCCCCCAATTCTTATTTTCCAAATTGCATGGATAATGCCAGTTGTCTTTTTTTAATGACACAACCCATGCATATATGCATGCATATTTTATAATTTTATCATATTTATTTTAATTGCTGTGTTTCCTTCAATTGTGAACACCTTTATACAGTACTTACACACTTTCTATCTTTAACAGGGACACTAATATCTATTGCTCTCAGTAATGGTGTCACAGTTATGGCTTAGTCTAGATTTAAAAAATATATATATATTTCATTACTGTGCAAAGATGATAATTTGAAAGTTAAAGATTATACACCCTGGTTACCTCCCTGTGTCCTGAGAGACATGAAGAAACAGACGGAGGAATGTAGTGACTGGCTGAATGGACTGGGTGGCCAGTGTTAGCCCGGTGTTCAGGAGTGCAGTCTACTTCTCTCCTGCTTTGTGTTGTGATGCATGAGGCAATTTGTTGTTTTTATATGTTGAATATTGGGCATGTATTAGTCAAATGTGTGCTTTGCTAATGTATAATTTTGTCAAGAAGTATATCAAGAATAATTCAAGTAATTCAAGAAGCATAAATTAATTCCCTTCTTTCTCTGAAGCTATCAAGGTGTATGGGGAAAAAACAGAATCGTATTAGGAAAGGTCAAAAGTAAGTATGCCTTAACAGAATGTCTTGCATTATCTGGTCACATGCCTGCAGTAAATAGTTGCATCTTTAATTTTGTCTGTGGAGTTAATTTCCTCTCTGTAGTTAGTGTAGTCAGGACAATACATTCAATACTATTCAGGATGCTCCCATTGCCTTCAACCTCAGCTGCCTTAGCCATTTCAACTTACTTTGAAGTTTGGCATTTATCTCCCTGTGCATTCGTTACTCTTCCACTTATGGGGTTTACTGCATATCTAATTACAGCTGAACTTTCATGGCAGAAACATCTGACAAAAAATACATGACACAGCATTAAAGGTGGAGAATTGTAGTTTGGGTTTACATAAGATGTTTCAGAATGAACAAACAACAAATTAACATTCTGCAAGCTGACTTCAGCAGAAATCAGACTATAAATAAAGGAAAAAGTAATCACATCAAAGCTTTTAGTATCTTTTCTCCCATTGCTCTACAGTACTCACCTGCTTTCTGCAGAGGAAAGAAGATACAAAGAGGAGGCGAAGGACTCTGAAGTTGTTATGTCTTATTTCTTTTGCTAGGTGTATTTAACTTTTCTTTGTACAGATAAATAAGAATCTATAATTTCTTTATTATTATTATTCTTTTTATTTCTTAATCCTAAATTTTGAAAAATATATTCTATGAGAAAGATATTTAGCAATAACAAATGAAACATGTTTCAAATGCAGTACAGCAAGATATTACTTTGCAATTCTTAAAAGGAGAAATTTAAGAACAGAAATTCAGTTTATCTTTTTTCAGGTTTGCTGGATTTAATGAAGTAACTTAATTAAACTATCTTCTGACCAGAGATATTCAATGACAGACACTGAGTACAGGGATTTTTCTGAGTTGTTTCCTATTTGGATGATAGTGCTCTGCAGCCCAAGTTGACAGACGTGCTTGAGTTCTCTCTTGATGGTTACAGAGAGGAGACAGCCCTGTCAGGGTTCAGATTTTATGAAACAGTGTATTGATTTGACAACTCATCGAGGTAATAGCTCTAGAAAACTGCTGTCATAAGCAGAGTGAAACCCCCATTTCAAATACTAAGCAGCAGAAGAATCTTAAATACATGGGAAAAGCTAAATGGGACCATTCTTCCAATTGAAATGGTCTGCAAAAGACTGTAGGGTAGAATGGTGCCCCTAGAAATAGCACACCACTTCTGATGTGTAATTCAGAATGTGTGATCCTGATGTGTATTTGCACTAAAGCATTGCTGAATTAAATAAAACAAAACAAAACAAAAAGTTGTGAGCCATGACTGACCTCTCCATTTTGTTAAGGACACTCTGAGCTGTACCAGGATTCTTCATGCTTATTATTTTTTCTATATTCAGGAATTCAGAAATCTACCTTATTTGCTGCACATGACAGAGCCTCTGTGGTGCGTTGGCCCCAGGCAGCAGCTAAGCACTACACAGTCATCTGCTCACTCTCCACCCCCATGGGAATGGGGGACCATATAAGAAGACTAAAAGTCAGGTATCTTACAGGTCAAGATACAAAGCTAAAGACAATTTATTAAGTGAAGGAAAGGGGAAGAGAGGAAGAAAACAAAAACCCAAACCAAGTGGTAGATTAAATATCTCCTACAAATACACCAGTGCTCAGCTAGTCCTCCAAGCAATGGCTACCTCCCAAGAAAAACCCTGGCCCCATATGACATCATGTGCTGTGGTGTATCCCATTGGTCAGTTGGACTCAGCTGTCCTGCCTGTGTCCTCTCCCAGTGTCTCGTATGCTCCTGGTTTACTACTCACTGGAGTGGCATACTGGGAAAAAATAAAACCTTGACAGTTCAGTAATAGTAAAAATATTGGTGTGTTATTGATACCATTTTAGTCACAAATGCAGAGGGTTGCTATGAGGAAAAGCTAACTCCATTGTAGCCATACCCTGTGCAGCCTTCAAAGGTGTGAGGAAGAACAAGTAATCTGAAGCCTTCTCACTGACACTTACATACCACTGCCATGGTTTAATGTTGGTCTGGCAATTAAAAGGTGTGGCCTCATTTATTCAAAATTGAAAATGTGCTCTGAAGAGTACTTTTCTTGCCAAGGTAGTGTGCCAGGATCTTGGAGGAGGTGTCCATAGGTTTTTCTTTTTATCAAGATATCTTCTCTATGGAGAATTTTGGGTTAAAGTAGAAAGTCAGCAGCAGAACAAATCTTTTACTGTAATCCTCCAAATCCTCTCTCACTTCGTTCTTCTTCCTGTTTATGTTTGGCCAACTGCCTCATCCTCAACAATGCTCAGTAAAACATCTGAATCAATCCTACTGAAATGAAGAAGAAAATCCTCCCTCTTTTAAATTGTCAGTGGCAATCTCGTGTATAAGTCTAGCATATCACATGGGCTGCAAAAGTCACTTGCAGAAATCAATCAAAACAAACAAAAAAACAAATTATAAGAAACTCCCTCTTTCCTGTGCAATAGCTCAGTAGCTAAAGCATGCACCAAAAATTAAGATCTCCAGATTTAATGCCCTCTAACATTTAGAGCTAATAAACAACTTGCTTCTCCTAAGAGTGCATTGAGGCTACTATTGTGTTCTTCACACCATCCACTGAAGCTATGTAAAATTGAGTGTAAAAAAGGATGTGACTTATTAAGCCAAACCTTGAAAACATAAACAACATGCTCCACAGGAAAGCTTAGGGTTGCAAGTAAGGGGCTCTGTAGTCTGGGTTCCCGCACTGTGAATACTGCACCTTCTACAGGCTCTGAAAAGTCATTGGCAAACTCCTCTTCCCTGCCTCAAGAAAAAATGACCCTTCATTTGTGTATTCCTTCCAGGAACTTCTCGGTCTTCAACAGAAAGACTGAGATACATATTTTACAAGAAGGCTCAGCTTGATCAATCAAGAAAAAGTGCACACTGGCCTTTAAATGCTTCTTAGAACTGTGACTGAAGATGCTTCAGTTAGATCTAGTTAGGTACAAGCTGATTTCCTCTCAGTGTTTGGTTAATAAATTGGCTGCTCTAACTCATCTTTCTGAAGCATACAGAAAACCTAGACATCTAGTCCAACAGATGAATCTGAAGTACCATTTTAAATTTTTTTCTGGCATAATGTTGCTTTCTGTAACCATTCAATAAAAGAGAGTAAAAAAGGGTTTTTTTCTAAGTGCTCCACATCTGCTATTTTTTTTTTCTGTCCTTGCACTTGCTGAATTGGCAATATTTTACATAACTGAATAATTTTGTTCTATTTATAGCATCAAAAGCACTTGCAGAAGAGCCTACTGCAGGTAATAATTATTTAAAATATGGAGAGTAAACTTTCCTACATTCCCCCTGCAATACTCAGATATGAAAGGCATAAGCATTACAACTTAGATGAGAAAAACGTCTTTATGAAAAACCCATGGGGAAACAGTATACAATTTTTAATGAGATATTAGAATACTTTTTTTCCTTGTATGTGACAGGGCATCTGAATATGCTATTTAACTACTTTGCAGATTAAAAAAAAATTTAAAAAAAATAAAATAAAACAACAATTTATTTTAATTTTTGTTTTGACTTGTTTTTTTACTTATATCCTTTTGTCATATGCTGTTTTTTCAAATGTTTCACTTTGGATGTCATCCATGTTTTATAGTAATGTAACACCAAGAACTCCAGTGGAGACACTTCTGATTTACACTGACACAAGGCTTTTATATGCAAATAATAGTAATTTTCTGGTGCCAAGTCTGTTCTGGGTTACAGAACAAATTTTCACTGACAACATGATATATTTTATATTACTTATATTTTATGAAATTTTATTTTTAAATTATAGAAAAGTACAATAGTAATCTCTAGGTGCTGGAACAGTAAATGCACTTTTGTCAGGAAATGTGTTTAAAACAAATACATGAACATACTCAAGAATGGCTTTAAAGCATTTCAGGAAGTTTTAGTATGATTCATCAGACAAACTGAAAAGGATCCAATGAAAGAAATTAGGTACAGCATACTAGGAAAAAAATGGACAGTAATATAAGTCAATATCTTTCAAATTAAATCCCATTTAAAGCAGAAAAAGCTCATGAATATTTTAAAGAATAATGCCTACCTAGACAGTAAATCTCTTTTTCTAACCCCAGGTTTCTTATATTAAAACCAAGTTTTGTTTGTTTGTTTGTTTGTTTTTCTTTTTTACTTTGCCTTTAGACTGGTACATTTAGAAATACACAGGAAATAACTACTCATCTGAATATGGTGCTGTCTAATCTCCTTTATCACATTGTATTTAAACAGTGTGTAGATTTTCCTTTCCCTTAATCATAAATAAGCTAATTTTAAATATACTTAATCAAATTTGGTAACATTTTTTTTTCCCTAAATTATTAAGTTTTAGAAACAAATGCAGAGTATTTTTAAGAAATATTGAAAATTGGATAAAGTATTTTTTTTTAAATGACCAGTACTTTTCAATACATTGTTTTCCAAGCATCTAAAGGAGCATAAGGATATTATTTAATTATTAAAAAGGCAATTTTATTGGGATTAATCATTCCAGTATAGAGACTCAGACTGAAATTTCTTAGTTTGCTAAAATAGTACAAAATCAACAGTTCTGTGGTGGAGATAACCTCTCACCAAACCATAACAATGCTGTGAAAAAGAGATAAAAAAAATAAGAAGGAATTTGGAAAGGCTTCAAAGCCTTTGCTGGTTTGAATCTCCTGCTAGCACCACAAAGAAATCTACCACCATGTATTTTCACACAAGTCAGGCTGACTGGCTGAGTCAGCATGACTGACTGAAAAATGTTATACTACTAAGAAATTATGGTAATGGCATGCAAATACATTGGAAAAGAAACACAAACCCAGGACTAATATAGTTCTAGAGTTAGGTTCACCTTCCAGACCAAAGGTTCAGTCTTTTTCACTAATCTATTTATAGCATCCTCTCTAGAACAATTTCCATATTTACAGAAAATCACAAAATAGATAATTTAGGTACCAAAGCTTCTTTTGATCTATATGCAGTGATTTGTCATCATGACTATAGGAGATGCTCACTAATAAACTGAATTATTATTATGTTCATCTGTTCTGAAGCGTAAGTAGGATTATTCATGTGCTGGTACTCTTGATCACTTAGTAGGGATCATGAAATCATTCTGTCTTGAATATAGCTGCTGCACCCTAAAACATGCAGTTAGTATCTTGTCTGTCCACTGACACACATTTTTGCAACAGTCTGTGAAGAGCTCACAATAGACCTGCAATCATTATAAATCTTGATGAACAATCAATATGCTGCTTATCATATGTTCGCTGGCATAGTACACTCATGCTACTAGTCACAGGCATTGAGATCCTCTTGCTCTAACTGTATCAGATATGCTGTAATCCTTGCCTCCCTTCGCTTGCTTGTTATATTCTATACTAGAAGAAGAATGTTTGCAATTATTTCATTTGTCCTGAGAAACAGCTGAAGATGACTTTGCTAGAGATAAGAAAGACGAGCAGAACACAAATGAACATAAGGACTACATATCTCAAAAATGCTAGCTACTGATAAGCAATTTATTTTTTGTCTTTGAGACAGGTCACCTATATGTGTATGTATCAAATTAGGTATGACAGGAATGTATGTAGTCCTTTTCCACAAAAAACAAGTGTGGAGTGCAGTTTAGGAGACAGTATACAGCCCTTACATTTAGTAAACCTGAAAGGGCTTATTTGCTGAAAGAACTTGATTCCTTAACTCAACAGAGCAGGTAAGGAGAACTCATGGTCTCCCAGTATGTGCAAGACAAAGCTAGCATAAACAAAACCCCACAATGCTATCTACTTGGAAAGACTGAGTTATGATTATGATGGGGCCTGAGAGTTAATGGGTAGGGCATATGGAAGAGAGATGCCAACCATTCATCTCTACTTGCTCTATTTGAGCATCAACTTTACAGTCACTTATCAAAAAGTTTATATTAACTTTATAATAATAGTAATATGTCAGAGAATCATAGAATCATAGAATATATTGGGTTGGAAGGCACCTCTAAAGGTCATCTAGTCCATCCTCCCTACAATATGCAGGGGCATCTCACACTAGAACAGATTGCTTAGAGCCCCATCAAGCCTCACCTTGAATGTCGCCAGGATGGGGCCCCAACCATCTCACTAGGCAACCTGTTCCAGTGATCCATCATCCTCATATTAAAAATTATTTCCTAATGTCCAACCTAAGTCAACCATTCTCTAGCTTGAAACCACTAACCCCTTGTCCTATCGTTACACGCCCTTGCAAACAGGTCTTCCCCAGCCTTCTTATAGGCTCCTTTCAGATATTGGAAGGTCTCTATAAGGTACCCCCAGAGTCTTCTCTTCTTCAGGCTGAAAAACCTAAACTTCCTCAGCCTGTCTTCGTAAGAGAGATGCTCCAGCCCTTTGATCATTTCCCCTGCCCTCCTCTGGACACAGTTCAACAGGTCCACATCATCCTTGTGTTGGAGACCCCAAAGCTGAATGCAGTACTCCAGGTGAGGTCTCACCAGGACAGAGGGGCAGGATCACCTCTCTCAATCTGCTGGCCACACTTATTTTGATGCAGTCCAGGATGCAGTTGGCCTTTTGGGCTGCAATTGCACATTGGTGGCTCACGTCCAACTTCTCACCTATACCAGGATAACAGTGGAGGACTAAGAAAGTGACCACCATGATCAATTTCTAGCTCTGTGTGATGTATGAGTTTAATTCCAGGAAAAGCTCAGCTTCTCCTACCACAAATACTTAGTAGTTCAGGTAATGTTCACATTTGTCAGCAATAAGTTTTCAGAAAATGGCACTATCCTGGCTTACAACTGCTGAATGAAGGAGCCTGAAGTATGGGAATTTCATCAGCTTTCTAAAAACAGCTGCATAGCACCAGTGAAATACCAAAGCATACAGCTTGCAGATTTTAGAATTTTAATACACAACAAAAGCTTTACAACTGTGTGTGAAATTTTCTGTTTAGCACAAGCCAAGAGGACTGCAGGTCATTCATTCTTATTCATCTAAATCTAATGCATTTCTATTTCTTTAAAGTTTATTTTCTGACAAGTATTAATGCCAGAAAGAAAATACACAGAAACCTTAAACGTGTACTCTTGCCATTTAAGATAAATTTGTACTTAAAAGTCATTAGATATTTGGGGATTCTTTTCGCTTAGATTACACAAAGTTTCCATTTTTGGAATTTATAGAGAATTGAAACTTAAAACCAAAGATCACTGTATTCAGATGCTTTGTAATCAATGTGACAGAAAAATCTGAGCAACAATGTGTGCTGCTCAGAAGAAGAAATACTACTAAAGCAGTGCATCACAGGAAAACATTTCATATTCTGCACCTTAGGAACAGAGGAAAAGAGTTTTTTTACACCATGATCCAGTTCCTCTCATCCGTAGTGTGGAGAAAACAGGCTTTATGAATCTGTTTCGGCATTAAAAATGAATGTTGGTTATGCCTATTGAAAGCCATTTAACCTTCCTCATGGCAAGAGAGTGTCATCAAGTATATATCATTGAAGGCTTGTCCAGTTATTTTGAAAAGTCTGCATTGATGGACTTTCTGCTAGCATTGACATGACCTTCCTAAAATGTTGATGGTCAAAGAAAAAGGGAAGTGGAAGAATCAAAAAGCCACTCTGATACGTTCAAATTTTGTCAATGGCTCAGACAACCCAGACTTTGCTGCCTTCTTGTGGCTGGTAGATTTGAGAGTCCTCACAAGGTAGGAAAGGGGCCTTGGTGTGTTCAAACACTGGACTTATACGTTTTTGTTACAGTACATTCTAAGCTTGCAGTACCCAATATAGTTTAAGTATGTCTAGAAACAGTAATTACTCAAAAAAAAAAAAAAAAAAAAAAAAGATCATAGCAGATAGCATTAGGTATTTCTATTTTATTTCTTTTTTTTATTTTTTTAAGATAAATATTTCCTTGATATACCATGCATGCTTGCTTATTTTTTGATTATTTTTTAAAATAACATTGAATTTTTCAAAATAATCCTGAAATAGTGAGGGTAAATCCTAGTATCAGGAACAAAAAATGCCATATATGTATTAAGAAATGGCGATGTAATGACAATCATTTTTTATTTTACTGTTTGTTTTTAAATATGTAATAGATCACAGAAATAAAGGCTGAAATTCAGGTTACCTCAATGTCAACACTGACATTCCTGTAAAGTCTAGAAGAGATAAATTGTCATTTTAATTCAGACTGAAAATTCAAAAGAATTAGTATAAACTAGGCTAAATTCCATGTAAATATGATTTCTTAGCCTGTTCAGTCTGAAACAATTCACAGGCTCACACCAGTTGTTTTCTCTATTCTTTTCAACAAAGCAAAAGTTTGCCAGCATTAGCTCTTGTTGAAGGCAGTCATGTATATGCTTACTTACAGCTTTTGATAGTGTTATGGAAAATTATGCAAATATTTTTAAAAGCAACATATCAGGGTGTGTGGGGTTTGGTCTAGTTGTATAATCTATACTGATATGCTATCATCATAGAGAATGATTCTTTTGATCATAAAGTTATCTCAGCTTGCCTAAAACTTGACAGAAACAAGAAAAAACACTTTGACACTCAAATACTAGCTATCAAGAAATCAACAGGCTCTGAGCTCTTTTCAGCAGTAGTTCTGACTGCAAAGAGAGGCATGAATCCAAACAGAACAGCACTGTGTGATGCATATTAACACTTTGCAAGGCTCTATGCACGTCACATGCATAAATCAATAGCAAGTACCCTTCAGTGTCTCTCCACAGTTCTTGTATTTAGTGTAAAGCTTCTCCTGCTAAGTGCTCACAGCTTTATTAAGAGGAATAGACAGAATTCAGCTATAACAAAAGTGCTGATCAAGTCATCAGGAGTTGTGACAGCTTACTTAAGAGATTAATTTAACTGTATGATTATCAGACAGACCTCAAGGGGGAAGAAATTACTTAATGTGATAGAAGAAGGAACCTGTACACCGCTGCAGGAGACAGAGTATGGATCCTGCAATCCTGTTGTACATCAGGCAACAGTTGTACATCAGCTTACTTAAATGTCAAGTTTCAAAACTTGCTTCTGATGCTGATTTCTTGTTAGGGTGAAACTTAATGCCCACAGTGGGACCAGACTCTTTGAAGAGTCATAGAATCTTTGAATCATAAAATGGTTTGGGATAAACGGGACTTTAAAGATCACCTAGATCCAAACCCCCGGCACTGGTAAGGATACCCTCTCATTAGATCACGTTCCTCAGAGCCCCACTTAACCAGGCCTTAAACACTTCCAAGGACGAGACAGCCACAACTTCGATGTCACCAACTTGGACCTGTGCAAAGCTTTTGACACTGTCCTGCATGACATCCTAGTATTGAAACTGGAGTAATACGGATTCAATGGATGAACCACTCACTGGGCAAGGAACTGGCTGGATGATTGCACTCAAAGAGTTGTGATTAACAGCTTGATGTCCAGACAGAGACCTGTGATGAGGGGTGTTCCCCAAGGGTTGGTACTCGGACTGCTGCTATTTAACACTTTTAACATATTTAACAGAGGGGTTGGAACTAGATGGTCTTTAAGGTCCCTTCCAACTCAAACCGTTCTGTGACTCTATGGTATCACTACATACCCTTGTAAAAAGCTCCTCCACAGCTTTCCTGTAGGCCCCCTTCAGATTACTGGAAAGCCACCATAGACTCTCCCTGTTGCCTTCTCTTCTCCAGGCTTAACAACCACAATCCTCTCAGCCTGTCTTTACAGGAGAGGTACTCCAGCCCTTCTCTGGACTTGCTCCAAGAGCTCCATCTCCTTATTTTGTTGAGGACTGAGAAGTGGAAGCAGTACTCCAAGTGGAATCTCATCAGAGCAGAGTAGAGGGGAAGATTCATCTCTCTTGGCCTAATTGCCACAATTCTTTTGATGCAGCCCATTTTATGGTTGACTTCTGGGCTGTAAACACACATTACTAGCAATGTGTTAATGCAGAATAATTGAATTGCATAATGATTCCTGCTAAAGAAATATTTATATGATTGTGGAGATGCAAATAAATAAATAAATAAAATATTTACATTAATAATATTGCCAGTATGTAATAATACTTTTTTCATTAGCAACTTCATGTCATTTTGCTTGCATCTTAAGGGTTTCATTTTGGCTTGCTTTTGTAAAGCAGCTTCACAGGGAACATTTTGGGCACATCAAAAACCTGTTGAACTCTCCAAGTCTAAAACATGTTGTTAAAGGTAGGAATTTGTTTATACTGAACTGAGGCCATGAATGGATGATAAACAATATGAAAATGAGCTTTCGCACACTCTCACAAAAGTTATCTGCTTTCCATTTACCTTAATAGTAAGCTGGGCCATAAAACAATTCAATATTAAAAGCCTCTCTGGCTAGTGTGAGACTATGCACTCTGGACTGACAACCGCTGGCTACCTGTGGTGGAAGACAAGCTTTTGACGCATGTTAGAAAATCTCTCCTGCTGCTTGTTTTGACATGAAAGACAGGGAACTGTAAGGATTAATATCCTGAATTAAAATACAGAGATTTTTTTGAACTCTCTAGGCAGAGATAATCCGGTTGTATGAACTCTGAGGTTATCAACATTGTATATGCAATTTTCAACATGTCTGTATCTTCTGCATTAGAAATTACTGTCCATGAAGAAACAAGGATATTTTCATTTCTGTGCCACAGAAGATCCTTAAATATTATACAGAACTGTTATGGATATGTTATGAAGCTATATTAATGTAGGTATTTTTGTCTTTTTCTCTTTCTCTAACAAGAAGTTTCATTCTCCACCTCAGAAATGAATGAACCTCTGAGAAAGCTGCTTCTCAGTGGAAAACAAGCTCATCAATATACCAGAAGGAGTGTCTAAAACAGTAATAACCTGCAAACTTTAGAAGAATACAAGAGAAGCTGGTTTAAAGAAAAAATAATAATTAAAAAATGGATATTTAATTACATGTGCTGCCTTTCTCTTTGGTTCCAGTGTCTCAGGATAATTTAGTCTCCTCTGCTCTGAAATAAGACAGGACTCTTCAGTGGGTGTTGCAGCCTCGTCTTAGGCCAGCTGTCTTAATTGACTATACAAAGAATGTGGACTGAGTAGGTGGCCAGCTTGTGTTTCACAGTTCTGTGTTTAAGGAAGAATAATTCTAGATTTCTGGGGATATTTTCAAAGGTTCACTAGCAGCTACTTAACATCATCTAAAATCAACCCCCAACTGCCTTAATCCCTCTTAAAACTCTCTACTTGTTTAAATTCCCATTTCAGTATAACAGAAATAATCCCACTATTTTGCCTCTCAGATTTTTTTTTTATTTTTTTTTTTTGTTGGTTGGTTTTGGTTGGGTTTTTTTAAAGTATTTTAAAATTTTTATTTCCTGCTATGAGTATATATAGTGTCCCCTACCATACATATCGATCTGCCAGCCTTGGTTCTACAGCAGTAACTGTGGAATTCAGAGAATCCATTCCTGTGTTAGTGTTAAAAACCAAGTATCCCTGAGACTGCTTCCCTTTTCAAGCTGAGAGATATAATTGTCTCCTACCTTGGGGAAAAGAGAAAAAATCTGTTAATTTTTAGGAAGCACTTGACTTCTGAAGTAAGTGATACTATAAAAGAACATAAAAGAAGGGGAACTATACTGCTCATCAGTGGAAGTATGTTTTTCAAATCTGCTTTTCTTTAATGTTTTCTGATATGCAATCCCTAATTTTTTACCATGAATTATAGATTCAATTCTGCAAACACAAAAC
This sequence comes from Chaetura pelagica, assembly GCF_000747805.2. Taxonomy (NCBI): domain Eukaryota; kingdom Metazoa; phylum Chordata; class Aves; order Apodiformes; family Apodidae; genus Chaetura; species Chaetura pelagica. The sequence continues at coordinate 53,078 of NW_009951997.1, read as the reverse complement.
AAAAAGGAACTGAAACACAAGTATTTTCCAATTTCAGCAGAATATTACCATTGTTTGAATTATTTGTTAGGAATTGTTTAATTACAAATGTAGTTACTCTCTACCCTTTCCGCCCTCTCATGATTTGTATAAACAAGCTTTTTAATTATTTTTTTTTAATTAGGAATTTTCACGTATTTTTTTTTTTTTTGCAAACAAGCATAAAATTCCATTTAAAAAAAACCTGAAATGCTTATCTTTTAAAAGTAAGATTCCTAGAACATACTCAGACTATTTGTCTCTGTGCATGAAAGCAAAATGTACTTGTATATATAAACACATGCAAAAACCATATAGTACTTATTTTAGTGAATCCAGGAAAGAATATCACATAGGTTTTATGGGCTTAATCTATGCTGATGTAAATTTGTGTGTAGTCATACCAAAATACATTAATCTATGAAAACTTTTGCAATCTCAGATTTCAGCCTACTGTCAAAACACTTAAACATTCTTGAAAGCAGCTTACAAAGGGATTTTAAATGTTCTTTTGAAGAAAGACACAAGGCCACAATTACAAAATGTTCCTCTTACACAGCATCTTTCTCTAAAACAGAATACTTCAGCTTTTATTATTTCTACAAAAATGAGAATGAGGACACAGCTCTGCTTGCAGTTAGCATTTAATTTCTCTAAGCTCTGTAATTAAATTAGTTTTCTCTTCACTAAGTGCTAATTCACTCATGTTTGTCTATACCATGACACACTTAAATGTGTACATCTTTAATAGGAAAATATTAGCAGTGAGAAATAGACAGCAAAATCTTGCAACCGGATTACTGTCTCCTTTAACCTCCTTTTAATAAGGTTTATGAATTTCAGGTGTGAATGAAAATAGAGTACAAAGTGAAAATGTTTCAGATTTCAGAAATTATTCAGCAGCAGGTCCTCACAGTCATGATACCTTTTAGGATAAATGTTTATCTGTGTAAGGTAAATGGTTCCTTTAACTGAATTTAAGGATTATTTGTTTGTTTAAGCTATGTATGGAAATTCCCTCTATATCTTAGACATAAAACAATTTCTTCCAGGAAGTGGTGAAGGCTGGACTATGTATTTTCTATAGTACAGTATCATTCAGGTACTGCCATTTCTGCATAGCAAATACAGATGAGTCAACCTTAGGGGACTTGAAGTCACACATACTGACAAAAGTGACAAGTATCCATGCAATTTTAATGATGTGAGACCATGCTGTTAATCAAGCAAAGCAGTAACAATCAGAATAAATGAAATTATCTTTATACATTACTCATATGGACCATTCAGCTATCTAACCTAAGGATTCATAGACACAGTTATCTTTGATGACCTGAATACGTATCCTCTATTTAGGGAACTGTCTTGGTTTGAGCCAGGATGAAGCCAATTTTCATTTTACTGATTTTTTAAATTATTTTTTTTTCCCCTCAGTAAGATCTCTTTTAACTAGCAGCAAGTTTACCAGCTAGTGGACTGAAAACACTGGAATGTTTATGTTACTGCTGGGACTCAAAGGTCACTTTGCTCTACCCAGTGAGTCTGCAGCCACAGATGCTACCACGAGCAGAAGAGTCATATCTGCAGCCCTCCCATAGGGAGGAGTGGACTAGAGAGACAGCAAAATTGTCCAAAGTATTTGAGTCTTTTGAAGATCTTCCACACTTAATCACATTCTCAGTGAATTTTACAAAGCAATGCCATACCTTTCCCCAGTGTAAGTGTTTGGGGACTATGATTAAAAGGTATGAATGTAGGTCGCTCCCACATTTCACCAATCTGTTTGAAGAGCATGTGGAGATACCTGGCAGCTGACAAAGCTTGCCTGTGGGGATGTTTTAACTTACAACAGAGACTGAAGGTAAGCCTGAAGAATGACCTGAACTTTTTCCCCTTGTCCAGGGGGCAGCATGATACCATACAAGGGCGTAAGGTCCCAAGTGAAAAAAGTGTACTGTTTCTAATAAAACACTACATGAAATGATAGATCCATGCAAACTATCCTATTATTTCAAAGAATTGACCTTTAAGCAAGAACTGTAGTTATTTGACAAAGTAGAAGAGTAATAAAAAAAGGACATTTGCCTTGTGTAGCTGGAAGCTTGTGTCCACAAAGACATTTTTTATGCAGTTCTAATCTACATTTAAACCAGTCATTATTAATTTTACTATTACCACTTTAGATGAAAATAATTAAATATTTGCTTAACTAATATCCCAGGGCCACATACTTAAGACAAAGAATGCAACATTCGATTGTTCTTTATAGAAGAAGCAGGATTCATTGACCTCTGCTAGAATGAACAGGCTTTCTAAGGGAAAGATGCTGAGAAAACTAACATTTTAGACATGTGTGGAGCTACAGCCTCATAACAGAAGACCTAATCCCATTTACCAGCTAACCTTTGTTCCATGGTTATTGATTTGACTGCTGGGATGTACTGTGTTGTTGCTTCAGGGATTAATCAGCTTTGACCCAGCAATAACCAGGTCAACTCCACTTGAAAAGGTGCTGAATAATGAAGAAGATCACAGCAAGACAGTCAGCAAACCCAGAGAGAGAAAAATATAGACTCAACATGACTTTCACAGATTTATAGAATGTTGGTCTAAACAATTAATTTAAACAGGAAATTATTTTGTTACAAGGTAGTTATCTTTGTATTTACTATTTGGTTTATTTTTAATTATTTGACATGGTTTATTCTAAAGATAGAACTTGGTACTGATTTTTTATGGAGTGTAAAAAAAAGCAGAAAGAAAATTTCCCCATTGTGCAATAATTCTGAAAATTATTCTCATCTTAAATTGGTGGGAGAAGTGAAAAAAAATTTCCAAGTGCTCCTAGACATCAACATTAATTAATTCAAGAAAAAAAACCTGAAATATTTCCTATGCTTCAATTTCAGATTACTGAAATTAGTTTCAACAAGATATAACAGATAAGTTATATTTTCTAAACATGAATTTGTTTTTAACAGAAAGTTTGCAGTTTTTCAGGTCAAAACTTATGCAACCATATGAAAACACTTTTTCAATGAAGAACTATGGCAATTTTGCTCAACAACTTGTTTTCAGCACATATATTTCCAAGAAAACAAAACTAAATACCAACAAGTTGGTGGGAAAAGGCAGAAGGACTCTCCCACAGTATCTCAAATAGATCCACTGGGAGTTAGTAAACAGATATATGTGCCAAAGTTCTCTAAACCAGTGTGGAATAGGAACTTAGCTGCATGGAAAATTGCTTCTTCAAGATAGTGTGGGAATTGTGGAGAACAATAATCCTGCCACGGGTCCCATAGTGAGCAGTAGGGCTTGCACTAGCTACTGTGGGAAATGATGCCCTGCAAGCATTTCTTTTCGTGAACCAGGGAATTGGAAATGACTGTACAATCACTGGGTAGAATGGGACATGCTATTTTGTACTCTACAGGAATTCTTCTCTTTAACACAATGCTCATGAGGCACCTCATGGCAACTAATCACCTATTTTAATGCCAGTAAAAACCACCAAACAAAACCTCAGTTTTTTTCCAATACTTCAGTACAGGATGTGTTACCTTATGGTTTCTATTGTTGTTTTGTTGTGAAGACATGGTGCCTGGAAGAAAGTATTTAGAATCAGAAAAGTGCATCAGAGAAACCTACTAGTTATTCCTCACTACTGCTAATTCAACACTAGGCTGGAATCCTAGCCATGGTCCAGCCAATTAACTATGCCATCACATCAACAATGATCTGTATAAGCTGCCTTCTAGATCCCCTATGTGAAAATTAATTTTGAAATAACAAGTTGAAAGATCAAAATGAAGCATTTTGGGTTTTCTTGGCCACATCCTGTTTTCTGTCTCCTTCCCACCCTTCTCCCACTCCTCACAGACAATTAATGTGGTCATAACCCAAAGGGTGAGATTTGTCCCAGACTAAATTCTCAGGCACTAAAGGTCAGTATAACAAATCAAGTCCACAGTCTTGATCTTTTTTTTTTTTTTTTTTTTTTTTTTGTTTTTGCACCCACCCCTGTTCTC
>NW_009951997.1:21035-48505 GCF_000747805.2 Chaetura pelagica | reverse complement strand
TTTTTTTTTTTTTTTTTTTTTTTAGTTTGAGCATCAGCATGCTACTCTAAAATCATTCCCATGAAAATTGCCACAGAATTTTTTATGACAGATATGTAGTCACAGCAGCTCACCTTTCCTCAGCCATCCCATTAAAAGTAACTTTCTGAAAAGCTTTTTGCCCCCAAAACAAAGGATTCTTGAAGAAAACAAAGTGAAATTGAAAATAAAAGAATTAATTCACACCAACTTTATAAAAAGTATAATCAAGAGAAACATTACTCTGTGAAATTATGCTATATGTATTCTGTCTGAAATTCTTCCAGTTTGTGATTCCCTCTGTTTTCTTTTACCAGTTCTCAACCCCTCTTCTCTTTACTCATACCACGTTTGAGAGGTGTAACAGTTTAGATGTGCAAGAGTTTGATAAGACCATGAATGTTTGTTGCACACTAGGAATACAACATTAACAACTGTTGCATCATTAAAATTTTTAACATTATTTTTTTTTAAATTAACCAAAAGGAAAACAGGGCTTGGAAATATTTAAAGGTATTCTTATCATTGGGCTAAACTGAGTACTGAGAACTGAAGGAGTGATAAGCATTATCTAGAATCTAATAAGCTATTAAAAATTGTACTTGAAAAGTCCCTAATGCATTTGTACTCGAGCTACTGGCCTGTGCTGCATCCTGAACCCTGGCCACATATTTGGCTATGACACTCAGGTCAAACATGCATGGCTACTTTTTCTTTGTGTTGCAATGAAACACTGATCGTACTGTGCATATGTTTAAAGCATAAGATAAAGGACAATGTAGAAATCACATCCCAGCAAGAAACATTCTGGAGGTCTTCACACATTGTCTTGTAAAACATACAATACTTACAGGGGTTTCATTTGCAGTGCAGACTTCTAAAATGTAACATAGCAGTTGCTATCTACATACTGATAGCTGAGAAATCTCGTTTCAGCCTCTCCTATTGTGTCAGGATTTGAACTTCTGAATTAAATTGATAGGTATAATCCTCAGTGTAGCTCTTCCAAACATGACATGGGTGAAATGCATGGCTAGCTAGGATCACAGGGAACACTTCAATATTGACCTGACCACCTGACTAACTTCTCATACCAGAATCATTGTTTCTTTCTTCAGGTCACCAAAACCTCCTTTTGTGTCACTAAATTGCGCTTATCTCCAAAACTGAACTGAAAAGAATCTCCCCCAGCCTTATTTTCAATAAAAGACACCAGTGGACAAATAATCCTTTCTCAGGTTGCCCGGTAATTCCAAAATTATGTACCAGCAGGATGTTGGGCCTGTGCTCTAACTCCTCTCTGGGAATTGACTAATTACACTGGTAAGACTCTAAACTAATCCCTACAGTGTAGTAGGGATTACAGCCATAAAATCTTTTCTGCTCCATAAGGGATGATGTGATTCTGCACATCCATTGGTATACACTGTCCTGAAGTGACACTGCTGAGCTCTTTGTGCACAGCAAGAAGTACGAATCTGTCTAAATGACTGTTATTTCATAACAACAGTAGTTTCATTCCACATGAAATCAGCTCTCAAAAACAGAAATAAAAATAAAAGGAATGGGGATTACTAATCGGGTGAAAACCAGTCAAATAATTTTCCTCTTAGCCAAATTATCCCATTGCATTAAAAATATGATACTATTTACAATAAGCAACTTGGAAATTACATTAAGTCTGTAGACTAGTTTAATATAATAATTAACACTACAAAGTTCCTTCCTTCTTTTTTCATGTAATGTTTTCTATATTAAAAAAAGTAGTCCTTGTATTTGCAAATGACAGTTACCTATCTTTACCTATGTTTTCTCATACAAAGTTCAATTTTTTTTTATTATACTATCCCACAACAAATGTTCTAGTTTAGCCCTGCCAAAAGGACAATTATTTTGCCTGGCACTACACAGGATTTGTGTGGGCAGGAATTCACTTCTACATAACTTCCTCCCTCTGATCATTAAAAATGTCCTGATAAATGTTTGCAACCTGCATTTGCTTCTTGCCAGGAACTCAATTCCCATATTTTTCTTGTCAGTCATCACATAAACATAATCCTGCTGACAACCAGGCATCTAAAATTTGTTGTTCTATAATCAAGTTTCCTTAAATTAATTTTATAGAACTGCACCTGGAATTTATTCAGTGCCAGAATGTGCTGTCTGTATTTGCTCAGAAGTAATGCAAACTTTAGACAGGGAGTTTCTCTTAGCAGTGTTCTGCTTGTGCAACTAAAACCTATTGTCAGAGAGTGTTCAGTGACTGACAAGGGTATGTGGAACATCCCTTGTTGTGTCTCAGACAACTCAGGATGGAGTCCTGTGTTAGGCAAGCATGAACAGCGCAGAAGGCTATCCCCCTCCCCTTGGCTCCTCTCTGGTTTGCCTCCCTTGGTAGATTTCCATCCGCTGCTCTACGCATGTGCTGACTACCAGGGATCCTCTTGGAAGAAGTCCTCTGTGTCCCTCACCTCCCCAGCCCTGTTCCAGAGCTCTGTGTGATGTCTGACTGTGTAGCTGTGGATCCCAGAACCTTCCAGAATGGCAAACTGCACAAGTGCAGAACCTCAACTGTATGTTGCCTCCTCAAAGGTTGATAGGATGTTATAAAAACAGTGGAAGAGTGCCATGTGCTTGTCTACCCTGTGGACCATGACCCGATGCTGGAGGCTTGCAGAGCTGGGCAGCATGCTGAAAAAGACCTCACTATAATGTTGGTGATATCTGCCCTCTCTTCTGTCTTTCCATCTTCCTTTCTTCTTTGCCTGTTCTTCTTTTCTCCTATGAGTTAAAAGGCTACAAAACCCTAGCTGTTTTCCTTAGTTTGATCCATTCACCTGTTACAGGAGTAGTCATTGTGAGGCAACAACTTTGTGATTACCCACTGTGAGAAACACTGCAATAGCTGACAACACAGGCTTAGACAGACTTCTCAGCGAAGCACATTTTTTTATTTGCATTCTTGCAAGTGCAGGTGACCCACCAAGTAGACACACTGGGTGGGCACTCAGTCCACCTTTTTATTCCCTAATCCTGACTGAATTATCCCTCCCTTGTTTCCCCATTGGCTAGGTACTCCAAGATTTACAGCCTATCAGGTATGCCTAAAATTACCACATGATGTCACACCCCTGCTTACCTGGTCCCATGCCCTGCCTATAAGGTTGGAATTTCTAACCACTATTCTGGTATGAACCGGTTTTCTTTTGCAGCTTTACCACAGAAGCCTTTGGTTGCATCTCGCTTCTAAGAAATAACTTCCTCTACAGTTATACCTAATGGAGCGTATCTATAGATTTTGCAAAAACACTATATGTATATATATTCATAGCTTCTGCAAAAACAATATATATATATTTATTTTCTGCTTCTTACACCTGCCATTAGCATCTAAGTGGTGATCTCTTAGTAAAGCATTTGTTGTGGTTCCTCTAGGCCATTTGTCATGGCTTCTTTTATACACCACGCACTGCCACTGAGATGGCACTTGTGCACTTTTGTGGTATATCAAAGATTCATCTCCCTTGAAGTCCACTAAGTAGGACAAGACAACTGTTTTTGTTGTAAGCATCTTAATAGAAATGTATTTAAAATATGAAAAAAAACAACAACTATTTCCAAATTATAATGCAAAAATACTGAAGTATAAAAAAGGTACGTTTTTATTCTGCAGCGTACGCTGTAGTTGTGATTCAGTTTATTTTCTGTTGTAGTGGAGTCAGAATGCAGTGAGCATTATTTATAGCTTAATCTTTTTCAGTATCCATTACCCTTTATTTGTCCCAGCAGGAAAATAGCACTGTAAAATAAAAAATGAGTGTCATTTCAAGGGCAGAGTAGTCAAAATAGGTACTTGTTCTATATGGATAGGGTGTTCAAGTATGCTACAGAAAGCAAGACTTGAGGAAAACATTTAAAATTTTTTTTTGGTAGTGAAATAATTTACTTTTTCTAGATAGTTGCAAATGCCCAACTATATAATGAGCATCCAAGTAAGCTGCTATCAAGACAAGAAAAAAGGTCAGTGTTACCAAAACTGAATAACACCAGAGCATAAGACTGCAACAAAAATAAATAAGGAGGACTGATGATGGGAAATATCACAGCATAACTGATCACATATGACTGTGGCCAAAGATCATTTGGCAATATCATAGAAAGGTCTTGCTCCACATAGTAGACTAAAGTAGACTGTGTAAATAACATTGAAAGATTATGTGGTTTGAAATTTCTAATAACAAAAATCTAGTAGCACACTGAGATGGAAAAAACATCTTACTGGAATTCTATTGCTGCATGTAGTTTTGTCAAATTATTTAATAGCTTTCCCTTTATTTTTTCTGCGAGGGCCTTTTTTTAGTTTTCCTTTATATTTTTAAAGGATTGCTTACAGTTCTTAAAAGTACTATTCAGTGTTTTACTTTATATAAGAAATTTGTAAAGTTAATTGATTATTTTTTGTATTTTGTATTTATTCATACAGAATCAGAGAACAATTTTGGGTGAAAGAACTTCTTAAGGTAATCTAGTCAAACCGTGCTAATCCAGCAGGGTCAGCTTCAGCATGTCGCCCAGTTCTGTGTCAACTGACATTCTGAGCATCTCCACAGATGGAGACTCCACAATCACTTTCGTCAACAGGATACAGTTGCTACTTTGATCCAGATATGTACATGCTGTTTTCTTGATTCCTTTCCAGACTCAACACACTTAGTGATTTTTATTTAACTTTGTTCCACTACCAAAATCCACAAAAACATAATGCATGTCATTAGTAAATATCATTAACAAGGTTGTAAACTGCATGGTTTTATATATGCTGCAGAAAATTTTTACACAGCTTGAAAGAATCCAGTCACTCCAAGAGCAAATTGTGACTAACTATATAAATATATATTCTAAAAGTATTTTTGCACAGCATTATTTGTGAAAATTCACAGAAAATCAGGAGGGTGTAGAGTGGGGGAAACCATTGCAGCTTTATTTGCATGACAAATGTATATTTTTCTTGTAGGTCAGAATAAGCTCCATCTATCCATCATTAAAATTATCCATGTACTAACCTGGGAGAAGCTGCTATTGAGGCCGTGCAGCTTGTGAAAGCTACCTCTGAGTATTAAATTCCCCCTTTATCTAATTCTCTATAAAATATTTTTTCTCTCCCAACCCTCTGTTTCTTCTATTAAACAGAGCATTTCAATTTTTACTTGCTATGATAATTTGATTGCTTGTTTTTAGAGATTCTGTGGAAAAATAAAATAATAAAATAAAAGGATGGTGATACTTAAGTTTTATCTAGTAGTGCAGACAGTTGTATAATTGTTATCTGTAAACAAGTGTAACAATTTACAATGTCTAAGCCAATAATTCTGAATGATACAGTTGCTGTTCTGTTATGTAATTGTTACAGCATGTATAAAGGCACCCAGTGCTTTCTCATCAAGGTATTATATGTGATTTTCCATTTGCTCTGTACTTCCTTTTGTCTAAATTTGAATTCTTGCACACTGAAAACATAGGAGTAAATGGAAACAAAATTGCACAGCTTTGCCAACATTCCAGAAGTAAGAAAGAAAAAATAACAAGAGGCAGGAAGAGAGTAATATGCTGACATGCAACCTAAATCTCACTATTCTCTTTTCGCTTCTGAAGAACACAAAAAAAAGAACAAGAGGCACTGCTTCCATTATTAAGAATATCTATTGCATACTTACCCATTCTTTTTAAGGCATAGAAGGAGGAAATGGTGCAAGTCAATTTTTCAGTAATTTAGTCTTAAAGGGATGTCTTCCAGTACAATTGTGATCAGTGACATTCTTTTTCATTAGATAGGCTTTTTCAAGGCAAGAGAATGTGCTTATCTTGTCCTCTGTAGGGGTATGAAATAAATGTTTAAACTGGAGTAATGGCTACAACCTTTGCTGAGCTACTTTGAAAGAAAGTGCTGATGTTGTAGAGCTTTACTTTAACAACTGAGCTTTCTAGGTGTTCCATCCAGCCACTTTTTCTCCACACTATTTTCTCACAGCTAATGCAGCAAGAATCCTTGAATGCTTTTAACTACAGCACTAAACTCACACTTGTCTTCTTATCCATATGCCTTCATTTGTTTCTAAGTCTCTGATTTCTCTCTCCCCTCCTTTGGTCTACAAAGAAGTCTGGTAAGATGGATGCTGTATCTCTGATCATTTTCTGGTTATTTTTTTCTGAGGCCTCTAATTCCAGATGGAATTTTTTGTACCAGTATGTTCCTGTGGGTTAAAGAGTGAAAAGGAGACAGCTTTTATAAATTTTACTCAGTTATTTATAGTTGCTATGTAGGTTGCTAACATTGTTAATATAATAGAATTTATAACCAGCAATTTTTTAAGGTTATGATGGATGTGTTGTGGATCACAACCAAGAGATGAGACTCTCTAAGGGGATTCTAGGATGTGTCAGGAGGCATTTCTGCTGGAACCTATTGTTAAACTTTCATAAAACATGAGTGGAAAGGAATTGAATTATTTAATGCTTATTTCTGCATTTAAGCATGAAGATAGTGAAAATGTTGATAATTTAAAAAATAATTTACATTTATATGTACTATAAATGTCAATCCACTACAGAATCCAGCTCTCTTCAGTTATACCTCAACTGTGGTTTCTTATTTTTCTTTTTTCTCAGAAAGCTACCGGATGAAATTCAGTGCAGAAACAAACATCACAGTACTGAATTGCAAAGACTCCATTTTTAGAAATGTAATTACAGCCTCCTGAAACATGAACAGTACATATTAAGCCAAAATATCTTATCAGAGCATTTTAGAAAATCTCATCTCCAAGGACACATAATAATGAAGGATCTCAGAGTCTGATCCATCTGACAGTACTGAAAGTGTAAATGTGAAATTTGTCTGTTTAAATAGCTGGATTTGTTTTGCATTTACACCTCTTTCTTCCACACTTTCTGGCACTGTAATAAACCATAAGATTGTTTTCTATTGGTTTAATGCTTCATTGTAGTTTTCCACATATAAAAAGCTACCTGATATTATGCATCCTGAATTTAAACCTGAACCAGCCTTAACTTCTCAAACTTAAAATGAATATTTCCCAAACTTTGAAGAAGCAACCATTTTCTCCCTCTTAAATTACTGAGCAGAAATTATTGTTGGTGTTGATTTCCTTGGGAAGATAATGAATCATATTTAGAATTTTTGTTAAAGTAATTTATCTTCTGTCTTCAATAATGTGAAATAAAGTGTAGGTAGTTGCAATGGAGAGGGAATATAATATACAGATACTGTTTTGTGGATTATGAGTTCCTTGTTTCTCTTGGACATTTTATATGGAAGCATGCTGGGCACTGCTAATTAGCAACTTGACACTTCAAAAGCAAATGAGAACAAGATGGCTATAAAATTGAACTTGTCTCCACCTATTAGCTGATGACATGAGCAGTCTTCTGGTGAAAGAAGTACAGTATTGTCAATATAGCAAGTTGTTTAAAATTACTCCAAGGAGCATAATTTCAAAATATTTACAAATTCAAATTTGAATTGACATTCTGTTGCAAAACCGCATTTTAAAGTCTGGTCAAAGTTCTGGCAAGGTTCTACTAGAAATTCTTTATTTGGACTTTCCAAAAATCACTGTGCCCCTCTCCTGTTTTATTTTTTTTAATATCTAGATTTGTAAAAATTACGCATAGCAAATTAAGAAAGACATAGCATCTTATTTCTCAGCATAAGTTTTTGCTGTACAGTCACAAAAGTAATTTCTTTCCTCTTGCCGGTTTTGATGGCACAGAACTCTAATTTTTCTGCTTAGAGAAACTAATTTTGAGAGACTGCAGAATCCAATTTGGTGAGCACAAAAGTGATAAGATACTCTGGTATGCAGGTTTGTGTAGTGACCAAGGTCCAGAGTAGAAGGTCCAGAATCCCCTCCCTGGCCCTGCTGGCCCCACTTCTTTTGATGCAGCCCAGGGTGCAGCTGGCTCTCTTGGCTGTGAGCGCACACTGGCAGCTCATGTCAAGCTTCTCATCTACTACTACCCCCGAGTCCTTTTCCTCAGGATTGCTCTCCAACCATTCTTCCCCCAGTCTGTATCTGTGCCTGGGTTTGCCCCAACAGAGGTGAATGACCTTGCACTCATCCTTGTGGAACTTCATGAGCTTGGCATTGGGCCACCTCTCCAGCCTGTCAAGATTGTTTTGGATGGGATCCGTTCGCTCTATGGTGTCAACTACTCCACACACTGGTATCATCAGCAAACTTGCTCATATGTCACCCACAAAGATGTTAAACAGCAATGGTCCCAATACTGATCCCTGAGGAACACCACTCATCACTTGCCTCCACTTGAATGCTGAACCATTGAACACAACTCTCTGGGTGCGGCCATCCTGCCAATTACTTATCCACTGAGTGGTCCATCTGTCAAATCCATGCCTTGTCAGTTTGGAGACCAGGATGTCGTGTGGGACAGTGTCAAATGCCTTGCACAAATCCAAGTAGATGACATCCCCTCAATCAAAAACTGGCTAGCAAACTGGGTACATCACTGTTAATTACTTCATGTGGCTGTAAAGCTAAATTATTTCTCTGTAAATATTTTACATTGACTTTATGCTCTTTATACAGCTAAAAATCTCACAGTATTTTTAATTCTCTCCTTGGCACTGAACGGTACTAAAAATACTGCTTTTTTAGATCACTACCCTGTTTTTGTTCATACGACATATGTTAATTTTTTTTTTTCTTCCATAGTTTCACAGCATCTGAAAAAAGATTCTCTTGATAAATTTTCAGCATCTTTCACAACTATTTTTCATCTTGTCTTAGAAAAGGGTGTCACCCTTCGGCTCAGGTCCGACAACAATGCTCTTGATCCCCTCCCCCTCCCACCCAGGTAGGGAAGGAGAGAGAAAAAAAGAGAGAGACTTGGCTGGATTGAAAACTAAACTACACAGCTTTAATTAAACACTAATGAATGATATAAGAGAATATATATACAATTATATACAAATCTGTTCAGGTATGGGCAAAAGCCTCTCGCCTCCTCCCACCCCCAGCAACTCCCACAGCACTCCCCTCAGATGGGACAGTCCCAAGGAATCCCGAAGCTGCTGCTGGAAAAGAGCAGACACTGGCTCACTTCATATTATTTATACAGTGACCAGGAAAAAAACAAACTTCTCATTAGTCTAGCCAAGCATAACAGTTCTCTAAATAATAATACATTATAATAATGGACACTGGTTTGGTTCATCCTGTGCATATGTGACACACCCTACCACACACAGGAATAAGAATAAACATGAAATTTCAAGCACTGTATGATATAAAATACGATGCATTTGAAATGGTATCACTATATAATCACAAAATGCATACTGCCATTTCAGAATTGACAACTTTTTAATTTGTGGGAAGAACTGCAAAGTAAAAATCTGTAGGAAAATGAACAAAGAATGAAGATAAAGCATTACTTGACATAGCTATATTTCTGAAAATGAGATTTGCCTTTTCTAATAAGAAATTCTAACTAAATCCCAGAAGAAATGCATAACCAAATCCTATCTTTAAACCCATGGATGTCTGACAGGAACTAATTTGCAAGTACCCTGCAGTATTTTTTTTAATATAAATTTACAGAAATATGTCACTTTTATATTAAATTTAAATTGCTTGAAGGCATACAGCAGTGTTCAACCCAACAAAATAGAATTGTGAAGTTCTTTTACTGCTTACTCCATGTATAATCTTGAGCAATTCATAGAAATAAAAGCAATCACTCCTAATTTAGAACATGCAACTACAAAACTGTATTTCACACCAACCATTTCAAATTCCTTAAGCCTTTTGGAAAGCAAAATAGCTTTATACTACTGCAACAACTATGGCACCTGATTTGAGTCACTATCGCTGAAGGTATTTAAAAGATGTGTAGATGCGGGACTCAGGGACACAGTTTAGTGGTGGCCTTGGCGGTGTTAGGTTTACAGTTGAACTCAATGATCTTAAAGGTCTTTTCCAACCTAAATGGTTTTAAGATTCTATAATTCTGTAATTCAGTGTTTTCCTGAGCATTTATTTCTGTATTTGATTTTAACATGTAGGGTTGCAGTTCCTCTGAATTAAACTATAGTATTCACTCTGATTAGAAATGTCGTTCATGATTAAGTTTCAGAAGAAACATTTTCTATAACAATCGACCATTTGTTCTCTCTCAGTAGTAACAACACTCAGAATAAGCCAACAAAGCTAACTTCTTACAAAAAGCAGGCAGTTCAAAATCCTTCTAATCAGTAGAGGTGCATTTAGCATATTACATCAATTTACAGGAGCACTGAGGAAGCTGAAGTACCCTCCACTGCAGCTCTTGCTGCTGACGACATGATAGTACAGTAGAGAGTAGTTTCTATATCACCATGGTGTACCCCATTTTAGAAAGAACATCATTCTAATTCACAGTTAAGCTTGCTCTGGGACTCAAAACAGTAGTGCCATAAATTTTTCACAGATCCAATGAAGTAATGAGGCACTATTAAACCTTTAGTTTGGGACACTGGAACCCCAAGCAATAGATCTGCAGTGCACAACTGCATTGCACTGTTTTGTGCAGACAATAGCTTGTCTGAAGCTAGTTTGAGCATCAGTGTGCACTGCAAGTATGCCCTAGGACTGCTCATATCACTTTATAAGTTCTCCAGCATACACTTACTGAGATATTAAAACATACTTATGCAAAACTAAGTACTTTCCCACGACAGTGTACATTTGAGCTGTGTTTCATTAATATGTGTTTTTAAACTTAATAACTTGTACACAGTCAGGTAAAAAGCATTGTGAGCTCCTAATGGAATACATGTATACATGTATTTGCTGAGCATTTCTATCTCTGCAATAATCACTAATTTGGAGTTCTCTGAATTTATCTATCCATGTATCACCTTCTAACTGCTAATAATTCAAGACTGTAATTGACTTTTCCCTGCCACGTAAATCTAAAGGACTACTTCAAAGTGTTTCAGCTAGATGATAAAACTCAAAAATGAGAAAGCTATGCCATCTAATAACTTCTCAAAGGCTCATAACATTTATCTAAAGTTTCTTAGAAAAGACAAGTTCAATTTCTTTGGAAATGATTTTTCCCCAAGGTCACTAAAACCATCCTTTCAGAATACAACTGCAGAGTTTAAGAGCAATACTTTGTGTAAGTTTCCATTATGCTGAATCATATTTCAAAATTTGCATTCCATCTTCCCAGCAAAAGAAGTGAGAGGAAATACCAGCAGTTAAGTGTAAAGTTAAATACAAAATGGCAATTATGGTTATGAAAAGGAAATCATGAATCCAATTTATAAGGGTTAAGTAACAATTTACATGGGTATTTCAAGAGGCATTTAAGGCTAGAGCCCTGCTCCAGTGGGAACACATCCTGTTGCCCCATTTTTAGAGCTTCTGATTAGTCTGCAACCTAACGTGGATGTCTCTTTATACATTTAAAATTGCTGCCTCCAATGTAATATTAAATACTATTAATATTTACAAACTGTTTTTAAAAATCTTCAGAGAAAATGTCAACATTAATGAACCTTCTTCAAATGCTGAGTGGACCAATTCCCTTAAAAATTATGAGGATCAAAAAGTTTGATGAGTGTCCTGGAAAACTGGCTTCATCCTGGCTCAAACCAGGACAATGAGATAGTACTTTAATTTTCTCAGTTATTGCTAAGTTATAATTGAGTTTATTATTATACAGATTTGGCTTTCATTCTTCACAGAATTGTCATGGTTGGAAGGGACCTCTAGAGATCATCTAGTCCAACTGCCCTGCTGAAGCAGGATCACCTCATCGCTTTGTTTAACTACCTGAAAGGTTGTTGTGGAGAGGTTGGTGCTGGCCTTCTCTTTTTGCAGATAATCAGTGACAGAACAAGTGGGAATGGTTTCAAGCTGCAACAGTAGGTTTAGACTGGACATTAGGAAAAAATTTCTTCACAGAGAGAAATGGTTAGGCACTGGAATAGGCTGCCCAGGGAGGTGGTTCAGTCACTGTGGGAAATTGTTCTTCTCTTCCCCACATCAGTCTAAACAAAATGCCTTTCAAGCCAGCGAAGGCCTCTCCCGACTATTCCCTGCTCACGGACTAAAACAGACTTGCTTCTCAAGGACAACTGAACCCAAAACAACAGATGTGGTGCAGGACAGAAAGGATGGGCGACAAGCCATCCTGTGCCCCTGGTGGACATCAGCCTAACTTGGGGCTCATGGATGCCAATTGGCTCTGGACAGTGACACTGAGGGGACAGGTGGGTCACGGGGAGTATAAAAGGCGGCAAGTGCAGCAGGTGGGCCCTTCCCTCCTCCCTGAGGCCTGTTTGGATGCTTTTCTGCGTGGGCCGCCCCCCTGCTGTGGACACTGGTGCTGGGCCCCTGCCTGCCCTGCCTGCCTGCCCTGGGTCCAGCCTGGGCCTCAGCGCTGAATGTCCGTGGGGGCAGGGCTGGAGCCCCCCTGTGTTGCTGGCGGTTTAGGGGAAACCAGCGGCTGCTGCACCCGCTGCCGAGAGGCCGCCCCTCCGACACCACGGACCTGCCGTCCTGCCTTCCGAGATGGGGCCACTGACCAATGCTGCAGCTGGGAACGGAGCAAATCGGGGACAGGCCGGAGGGTAACATCACCTCACACACACATACACACACACATATTCCTTTCCTCAAACTTGCACACACAGCGCGACCTCATAAGGAGGACTGATGTCGGGCTTCCTTCCCTCCTCCCTTTGGTCCTCAATCCTCTTCCTCAAAAGCATCTGGACCTTTTGCATTGCCTCCCTAAAGGACACCTTCTCACTATATACATATATATATATTCCTGGTAGCCATTCACATTTGCATTTTCCCTAAACATCGTCCCTCAGTTTGTGTTAACCCTTAATAAACCAATTAGGTTGTGGAGCAAAACGTGGTTAGAGTGTATGTGTGGGTGCTTTCTAACTACCACCCTGAAACATGGTCTCGCAGCAGCTGTTCCTCCGTGAGAGGTGAGTGCCACATGTGACCCTCAGTCTTATACAAAAACCTCTCCACGTCGGGAAGGGCAGTCGCAAAAGCTCTTAACAGCCAGTAGCCCCCCAGTACCGGCTTGCGAAGTCTCCATCCCGGATGGGAGATGTTTAATTGTTTTAGATGTTTTCTGTTGCTCTTAAAACACTGAATCAGTCAGGTTATTTCTTTTTTAGGAATAACTGTATTTATCAGAAGGCCTTTTTGTATGCACGAAATACTGAATTAGCATCCTTCTCAACTAAGATACAAGGCCAGATTCTAGCCGTGTGGTAGTGTTACTATAGCATAAGAATTGCAGAAAAACCTGGAAACCTCTCAGGTAACATGGGAGAATATAAGGTAGGTAAAAACAGTGAAAGCTCACTAGTGAAGAACAGCATAGCACAGCTGCAGAACATTGATGCTACTTTCATTGCTTGTTGAGAGTCATCATTCTGTTTTAGGTCACCATAGAAAGACTCCTGCATACTAGTTACTCCACAATTCTTGAAGACGTCTCTGGTATAAATAAAATATGTTTGCACCACAGGAAAGGAGAAGTACTTACTATAGGATTCTCACCATACATTACAGTTGGAAGGGATAAAATATTTAATTACTATATACAAGCCTAGGATTTTAAAGGTGACATTCCTGATTTGAGAGTTATAGAAATCTACTGCAGAAATTCCATAGGTGTTTAGAACCACATGTGCAAAGCATGCATTGATGTAAGCTTCTGTCCTGGCTTCACTGGGACAGAATCATAGGTCAGATATGGAGGACAGGCCACTAGCAGCCCCAAGTGAGCTGGGAGCTGAAGTCAGGGCAGCTAACTGACAAGTGTATGCCACACCACTTACATCATGCTTATTATGAAAAGCAAAAGTGTGTGGAAGGTGGGGAACTATGTTTCCTGAGGCTCTTCCCTCTTGGCTTGCAGTTCCCTCCACTACACCCTGAGAACCAGGCTGAGTATAAGCTTACACACCTTATGTTGGTGTTTGTATTAGTTTTGTTATTTCATGAAACCTGTTTATACTTCAACCCATGGGGCTTCTCTTACAGATTTCCCATTCTTGGCTGGTTAGGAAACATAAGATGAGAGAGCAAACTACCTCGGTTTAGTCATGGATATGGGCTAAACAAAGACAGATTTATTTCTGGCTGTGGGTTTGCTCATAGTATTCTTGGAAAATGGTGTCTTCACTGTCTCCCTGATAAAGTACATTATGTGGGAAATAATGCACTGCTCGTTATATCTCTTACGGTTGCATGAAAATGACTGAATATTATTCATGTTGAATATTGCACTGGTTTCTAGAATGTTGAAGCAGACAATAGGTCTGAGCATACTCTTTCAAAATACATCTCTATTATAAGTCTTTTTAATGATGGCTTTAAAAAGATCAAAAGGAAAAGACTTGATTTTTTCTTTGTGAATTTTTTCTATGAATAAGAGTAATATTTTAATACTCAAGTATATAAAGTTAGAATAATAATTTTTTAAAAAAAACCACACACATTAATGTATGACAATGTGATTTGCAATACGCCATGCTTTACTGAGTTTATTTATAATTGAGCAAAATAATGCATATTCCTGTGTTTGACTGCTACTTTCTTTCACCTACTGAAGAGTGAGTAAAAATCTAACATATAATCAAATTTTGGGCTAATTAGAAATTATGAAAGAGATTATTGACTTTTTTTTTCCCCCACCTTCAGCTTATACGGTGGTTCATTAGTTCTACCTAATTCATTAGTTCATTCTACCCCTGTACAGTAGCTGTAATTATGAATGTGAATATGATATAAAGATTGACCAGAAGAACAGAAAATAGAGATTTCAAGTTAGGTGAATAAAATGAATAAAACTATGATGATCCTGAAAAATATTAGGAATACTTTGACTTCATATCTGTCATATAAATTAGTTCAGTACTCTTTGAAAGTTGTAGATATAATTATTATTTCCCAGAGTTGTCATACAGTTTATGTAATATTTTCATAAAATAGTAAAACATGATAAAAATTAAAATATGGAAGATCTTCCAAGCTATGATGGTAGAAATCTAAAACAGACCTTTTGTAGATTGCCTTTGGTATGTTTAAGAACTAGTATGGCTAAGAGCTAAATTTAAAAGTACCAAAGGAAAAAACTCCCAGCTAAGGTTAAAACTCACTTCTAATAGATCAAATAGCATTTTATAAATGATTACTTAGTTGGAAAATTGAGCAAATGTACTGGGTAAGAAACATACAAATGTATATATGTATAATTACCTGTAAAATCAGAAAGCTTCTCATTTGCCTAGTTCTTTCGTGTGTGTCATAAGAAGCTGCTTAATTTGCTCATGTTTCCTCATAATTAAAAATAAAAAGCAGTATAACTGTCAAACAGGTGTACATGCCTGAAAGATAGTTAATCTGAGATCAAACCTGTTGTATGAGCACAGATAGCAATTTCAGTTTAAGAGCTTGTAAGAGATTCCCCATGACGCTTTAAGTTAGTAAATGTAATTACTTGTTATGAATTATTGGGATAATATATCACAAACAAGCTTTACGGTGGAAGCTGTGTCTCCTCTCACAATAGACATTTCTCATACATCACATAATTCTTTCCTGAGAATATTGGGGTAGACTGAATTGATATGGTAAAACATACCTGCAAATTAGCTCAATTTGTTACTGAATACAGTATTTTCCAGTTTAATTTTTTAAAAAATTTGTCTAGTCTTTAATACTACCCATAAATTAGATTCCTTTACCTAAAGCAAAAGAATTGTTGAAATCATTGAGCCTCAAATAGTTGAAATTCATGCAAATACAACCTTTTACACTGTGAACACAATTTATTTGTTATACTTGTTGCTTCTATTGTAACAATAATACGTTTTTCAGGATTAAAACAATTTCCATTAAAACAGTGAATAAAATGTATGAGGTAGAGATGTAGAGTATTTGTTCCTTCACAAAAGGTGTGCAGAGATTTGCAATCTAGCTGACACTGCACTCAGAGGGCTAAACAATTCAATCAGTTTAGTTCATCCAAGTGAAGGTTAAGAAAACAGCTAATAAATAGTAGTACCTAACCAAGGATGAGTCTTCAGATAATACACATTTTAAAGATAGACAGAGTAAATGTGAGACCCACACCAAAATTGGAAATCAGCTGTTTTCTGGACTAGAAGGCAAAACTACCGCATTGCTGAAACATTTTTATAGGGTCTGCATGATTTTAAATTATTGCCAAAATGAAATTATGCTTTTTGGAAGTTACAAATACAATGAAAACTGCTTTTTCATTTGGGACCATCTTCTATGGATTATTGAAGTAGACATGTGTAGTTTCTTCTGATCTAAAAAGTCAATATGACATCACACTCAACCCAAACTATCAAAGAACCTGACAATAAACTTAGTTCTCTTTGTAATTTGATTCAGAATTATGTTTTTAAATTTACAGAAGAAAATCTATGCTGAAAAAAGTATAGATCCCTCAGACTTAAAATATCAAATAATTACTATTTATGTTTTATAATGTTGTTTAAACTCAATTATCTGACAGTTATAATCATCAGCATTCATTCAGTTGAAACCCCAAAGATTTTGTTAATAATTTAGAATACCTCATTAAAATTTAACTGAATGAAAAATTAAAAACTACTGTTATTTCTGATGTGCAGGTTATTAATCATGGTCAAAGATAATTTAGAGCACAGTTACTAGACTATACATACTATTCTGTATGTATAAAACAGAACAGAAAAATAGGCTTTGATAGCCTCATAGATATGCAATAGCTGCAAAGAGATAACTTTGGGAAACCTTAAATTATTCCTATAAGAGCTTTTATTAATGAGTCACACAGAGCCAGGCTGTTTAGTTTAAATCATCCTAATATCTGCTGGAAGGACATTAGGGTTGGGCACATACATCCAGGAGATATATAGTGTCCTGAAGATGGTTTCTTGACATATGTGATCTATAAACCAAGGGCAGGAAATGCTCTTCTGGACTGGATAATCCCAAAAGAATGAACTGGTCAAAGATGTGAAAGCCATTAGCAAATGTCAACAGCAGTGAGAATTTAAAGCCCTAAGAGAAGGGAGCAAGACAAATAGAGGAATTATACTCTCTCAACAGTAGTTTGGGCCTTTTGGCATTTCAGGGATTTTGCCCCCACCACCCCTCCCCAGTATTTATGTTTTAAGGGTACATAAGAAATAGCTTACCTTTCCTCTAAATAAATTAGATGTCAACATACACTTGGACAAAGGTTTTTCAACTTTCTAGAGAGAAAAAACCCCAAGCATTTGCAGATTTTTCTTATACTCCAAAACTTTATGGTCCAGTTGTTCGAACACTCATCTTCATAGAATCATAGAATCTTAGGGGCTGGAAGGGACCTCGAGAGATCATCTAGTCCAACCCCCCTGCCAGAGCAGGGTCACCTAGAGTACATCACACAGGAACTCATCCAGGTGGGTTTTGAATGTCTCCAGTGAGGGAGACTCCACAACCTCCCTGGGCAGTCTGTTCCAGTGCTCTGTCACTCTCACAGGAAAAAATTTTTTTCGGATATTCACCTTGAACTTCCTATGCTCCAATTTACACCCATTACCCCTTGTCCTATCACTGGTCATCACTGAGAAAAGCCTAACTCCGTCCCCCTGACACTCACCCCTTACATATTTGTAAACATTGATGAGGTCACCCCTCAGTCTCCTTTTCTCCAAGCTAAAGAGACCCAGCTCCCTCAGCCTTTCCTCATAAGGGAGATGTTCCACTCCCCTAATCATCTTCGTAGCTCTGCGCTGGACTCTTTCGAGCAGTTCCCTGTCCTTTTTGAACTGAGGGGCCCAGAACTGGACACAATACTCCAGATGTGGCCTCACCAATGCAGAATAGAGGGGGAGGAGAACCTCTCTTGACCTACTAACCACACCCTTTCTAATGCACCCCAGGATGCCATTGGCCTTCTTGGCCACAAGGGCACATTGCTGGCTCATGGTCATCCTCCTGTCTACCAGGACCCCCAGGTCTCTTTCACCTACACTACTCTCCAGCAGTTCAGCCCCCAACCTGTACTGGGACATGGTGTTGTTCTTCCCCAAATGTAAAACTCTGCACTTCCCCTTGTTGAATTTCATCATGTTTCTCCCCGCCCAACTCTCCAACCTATCTAAGTCTCTCTGAATGGCAGCACAGCCTTCTGGTGTGTCAGCCACTCCTCCCAGCTTAATGTCATCAGCAAACTTGCTGAGGGTACATTCTATACCCTCATCCAGGTCGTTGATGAAGATGTTGAACAACACCGGTCCCAGTACCGACCCCTGTGGGACTCCACTAGTCACACACCTCCAACCAGATTCTGCCCCATTGACTACAACTCTCTGACTCCTTCCTTTCAACCAGTTCCTAATCCACCTCACTTCCTGATCACCAAACCCATACCTGATCAACTTTTCTACAAGGATGCTGTGGGAGACGGTGTCAAATGCTTTACTGAAATCAAGATAAACCACATCTACCGCTCTACCATCATCTATCCACCTAGTAATTTCCTCATAGAAGGCTATGAGGTTAGTCAAACATGATTTACCCTTGATAAAACCATGTTGACTGCTCTTGATGACCCCCATGTCCTTGATGTGCCTGGAGATAGTGCCAAGAACAAGTTCTAAGGTATAAAGGCCCATTAACTTACTTATTGCTCTGTTGCATAGAAAGCCAGGCTTTGAAAGCCAAGCTTTTATGCCAACTTGAGTGCCCAGCTGGGTTCTAGATCTTAAATATCTCTGGGAGAGCCTGGCATCTCACAAATATATTTCTGTTTTGTATTAAAATTATTAACTGAATCTAACAGATGACCGGGGGCTGAAGAACCTAATTGTAAAGCAATGATAAAAATACCAGAACAAGACTTAAACTTTTAAGTATCTGAAGTATAAATTTCAGTACTTTACTATCCCTTGACTATTTTACAAGGGCTTTTTATCTTCTGTGGTTCTGATTACAGATTATCTGTTGAATCCCAGAAATCTCAGGTTAAATACTGTTAAATATTGTTCAAAGCAGTAAAATCATATGAAAAAGCTTTTCTTTGCCCAATTAACTGAATTTGGTATCTAACTCTGTATGAGGCTGGAGTTTACAGGATAACTGAAAAGAAGATTCTAGGGTTTGGGAAGTTTGGCGTTTTTTGGCTGTTTATTTAAAATGTTGAGACAGCACTGTTTAAATCCCACAAGATTGATCCAGAATAGCATTTAAACATTGTTTTCTCTTCAGGCCTAAGGACATTTCATAATAGTATCTATTCATTTAAACTGATGATGCTTTTTTTTTTGTTGTTGATCAAAATCAAAATAGTTAAATTTTACACTTTCAAAAGGATGTACTGGCAGCTATAAGTACTAACTGCCATGTGGTAAATGTGACATAGGTGCTTTTAGCAAAATAGAAATCATAACCTATGTTTACATTTACAGAAATACTCAATCTATGTGTCCTGATTAATTTTTAAAAGAGAAAAATGCCATATTTTAATGGCTTAAGTTATGATATAAATGTAATTAAGCACATATTGGTTTTGTTTTTAGATAGACCACCAAGAGTTCATCAAAATGACAATTTAACTTAATTTGATCCATTCTGTAAGGTCATTCAAGCTAAATCTAAAATTATGACAAGATTGTCTTCCAGAGCACGCACTTGTGCACAATGCAGCCTAGCTAGTGGAAACCTAGCTAGTCAAATGAGTGATTTTAGAAGCTCACAGTATAGCCACAAACATACTCCTGCTTTCTTTTTTTTTCCTTTTGTATTCTCTAGAAGACAAAAGAGGATAGTTTGATTTAGTGAACACCAGGAAAATTAAGCCTCTTCACTGAATGAATCACTGGTCTGCAGGAAAACAGATCCTTTTTATAAATGTTGAAAGACGTGAGTTTTAATTAGGGAGGATACTACTAAAAAATTATTTCTCCTTTCAAATTTGTGTCATATTTGACAAGAATTAATGGGAAGCCATTAAAATCCTAACAATGACAAAATATTTCAAAATAATTTCTCTCAGTGAAGTACGTATTATTAAGGTTAAGATATTTTCTGCGTTGTACAGACTGTTTCAGGTTGTATACCCTTAAATACACAACCTCCCTGGGCAGCCTGTTCCAGTGCTCTATCACTCTTACAGTAAAATGTAATATTTCAATCTTCTTAAGCTTCCTACAAATTAAGATCATGTTCAATCTGATTTTTGTGATCAATTTCCTTGCTGTTAAACTTCATGGATGTTAAGGACTATATTCTGAAGCAACCATCACAGCTCTGGCGTTGAGTTGAACTCCTCTCAGGTTAGGAGGGCAATTCTTAGTGACTGGCCAAACTACTGAGTGATTAAGGCAAGCAGGTGTCATGGTTTAGGCCTAGCCAGTAACAAGCACCACTTGGCCACTCATTCCTTCCGTGCCTGCATCCAGCCTTGGGGTGGGGAGAAAAAAAACTAACTAAAAACTCATGAGTCAAGATAATGACAGAGAGAGTTTACACTCACTGATTATGATCATGGGCAAAACAGGATTGACTAGGGGGAAAAAATTATTTAATTTATCACCAATCAAATCAGAGCAGGACAAAAAGAAACAAAACCAGCTCTTCAGAACACTTTCCTCCATTCTTTACTCTTCCCAGGCCCAAATTACTCCTGATTTCCTGATGTCCTCCCCAATGTGATGCAGGGGGATGGGGAATGGGGGCTGTGGTCAGTTTGTCACACTTTGTCTCTGCTGCTTCTTCCTTCTCAGGGGGAGGACTCTGCACACTCTTCCCCTACTCCAGTGTGAGGTCTCTTCCATGGGAAACAGTTCTTCAAAAACCCCTCTGAAGTGAGCCCCTCCTACGCGATGCAGTGTCTCAGGAACAGACTGCTGCAGAGTGGGCTTCCCAGGGTCACTGTCTGCTTCAGGCACAGCCACCTCCCCTGGCATGTGGTCTTTCATGGCTGCAGGTCCACATCTGCTCCACCGTGGTCCACCATGAGCTGCAGGGGAATCTCTTTTCTGGCACTTCCTCCCCCTCCTTCCTCATGATCTTTACAACTCTGCTCATGTATCTGTTCTCATCTCCTCCTCTCCTCTGCCCTTGGGCCAGTTCACTTCCCCTACTTTAATGTGTTAATCATAAAGGTGTTATCGCCATCCCTGAAGGGCTCAGCGTTGGCCAGAGATAGGTCAGGATTTTGGAGCCAGGGGGAGCTTCTAGCAGCTTCTCAGAGGAGCCACCCCTGTCACACTTCCCTCCCTGCCAAAGCCCTGCCACACTGACACAACACATAGGAAGAGGCCCACCTATTTTGCTTCTCAAAATCATTTCAAGGAAACAGATGGTTAAAATGTACCTTTGGCTTAAACATTTGCTTTAGATTATTTAACTGTTCCATATTTTTCAAATTCTAGTACTCAATTTCTAAACAGATAGGCAGTGCCAAATCTCAAACCTAACATGCATCAACTCTAATCTCAGTAAGATTTCAATGCCATGGCCCTGTCATTGCAAATGTCAATCTGGATTACTGGAATACCTGCATTTTAAAGGAGCTGGAGAATGTAAGTGTCAGTCTGATACAGAGGAGGCACAAAACACAAAGCATAAGCTTGGCAGGAGAGCCACTAGAAAAGCAGACAAAAGCCAAAAGGTGATGAGGTGACCGTTTTCTCCTATCCTGGGACATGAACTAAAATCTTAGGAAATGCAAAACAAGCCACATAGAAAATATATTTAAATAAAATGTACCTTAGGAAATTGCAAATTGATGCTAATTTTATATGCATAGGAAAACATTTAGCTGCCTTTTTTTTTTTTTTTTAATTATCTTATTAACAGTGATGCAACAGCTATTGACAAACAGCAATTTTAATGGCATTGTACTCGCTCCACAACACAAAAACAAGTTAACTCTTTCACCTGTATTTTACAGAATATTAATCCCTCTGTGTTGAATAATTCCTAAATTATGCTAATGTTATCAACACTGAATTATTTTAGTTCATCATCAAATCTGCAAGTTTGGATTGAAACACTGTGCAATGCAACATGGAATCTGATAAAAAAAAATTCAATACATGTAGAAATTACATCTGATGTAAACAGACAAGCTACTAGATTTTAAAATACAACATGCTAAACTGTGTATATTTTAATTTTGTGTATGCTTATGCAGAGCTGCTGGGACACTGAGAAAATGAAAATGCAGTATTTTTGAAATGTTAAGATTTTTTATTACAGTGCCTTAGCTTACAGAATTTCTAGCTACCCATTTCCATCAAAGAGACTTTGTTGCAGAAATAAGCATATTTTTATAAAGCAGAGTAAACTTCACATCATGTAAGCAACAGGAACATGGCTTGACTTCATTAGCCAATATTAAATTATTCCTAGAATAAATACACAAATTCATAGTTTAGTCTCATAAACAATCCCTCTGTTACAATAATAGAATAATAAAAGTGTCCTTGTTTGAGCCAGGATTAAGCCAGTTTTCCTTTTGCTGATTTTTTTTTTTTTTTTTTCCTTCAGGGGGCTTTCTTTTAACTAGCAACTGTGTGTTCTGCTAGGCTGATAAGACACTGGAATGTTTTTGTAACTGCTGGGTCTTCAAGGTCGTGCCTTCGCTCTAATGGCTCAGACACCACGGGGAGATCTGTGGCGCTCCCGTGGGAGGCTGGATTAGACAGACAGTAAAATGGGCCAGAAATATTCCGTTCCATATACCTACATAGGCTTGGGGGAAGGCCAGAGATCACAGAGGACAACTTCCTTCCTTCTTTTCCCCCCCTTCTCTTCTGTCCATGGCCAGCATCCAGGGAGGACTCCATCCATCCATCCATCCATCCATCCATCCATCCATCCATCCATCCATCACCGTCAACCCTTAGGTTGGAGCTCTCCTGACCCTCATCACCCTGTGCTTTCTCCAGCAACATCTCCAGGATTCCTTGGGACTGTCTAAATCTCAGGAGAGTGCTGTGGGAATTGCTGAGGGTGGAGGGAGGCGAACTGAACATACTTGCAGATAATTGTTTATCTTTTCTTATATCATTAATTAGTGTTTAATTAAAGCCGTGTAGTTTAGTTTTCAATCCAGCCAAGTCTCTCTTTTTCTCTCTCTCCTTCCCTACCTGGGTGGAAGGGGGAGGGGATTGAGAGCATTGTTGTCGGACCTGAGTGAAATGGTAAAATTTTGTAAGAGAAATGTTGTCATTGCACTACACAGTATAATCTCCCTGCTATAGCACACAAGAAATGAGAACATAAAAATAGATACAGCAATTCCACATAACGGAAATGCTGCACTGGAGGATTAAATTATGTGATCATGGAAAGAGAAAAATCATGTCACTTTTTTCTTGTCTTGTGAAGCCAGAAGGAAGGCAAAAACAAGAGACCAATAACATATTTAAAGTATAAAAGAAGCTATGTAGTCCACCTTTGCAACTAAGGTGAGTGGTGCAAGGATAGAGTATTTAGAAGAAAATCTCAAGCATAGTATTTGTTTTTATGACACAGTTGTTGGAGTTTCAGGAGACTAATGCAAGCACTCAAAAGTTGTCCTGAAACCTTGGTCTATAAAATAGATTAGGATGTATTATGAAAAAACATTACCAGTTTCACATCTGTAAATGCAGAGTTTGCTTTTATTTTCCCAGCTACCACAAGTATTTTATCAAATAAAGTAAGTTCTCATGAATGCTTGCTAAGAGCCAAAAATGCGTTTGGATGTGTCTGCAATAGAAAATGTGTAACTACTTGACAATGTAAAGATCAAGAACATGGACCACTTACTAGGAAGGTGAATAAAAGATGGACTAAGAGATTTTATGTTCTAAATATTTCAGTGATTGCCATAGTTATCCTTAACCACTGCTAAAATACAACTTTCCATATTTAATTCTAAGGCCTGAATGACCCTTTTATATTTCCTGCTCACATCCCCCAAAACCATTAAACCTTATTGAATCAATTTGAGAAACTGTGAGTCCTCCAGTGCATGCTCATATGCTTCAAACCTTATTCCACCTACACAAATCTTCCACTTATGTGGAAAACTATCTCACTACTTCACTGTTTTTTTTAAAAAGCAGCAAGTCAATAATGAGACACAGGTAAGCTTTAGGTGAACTAGTTTTAGGTACTCTCCTCTTATGAATCTCACTGCTATCCTTCCAAGTGATTTTACATACATATCCAAAAGCAATTATTATCAAACTGATCTTATGTGTTAGAAAACTGTTATTCAGTACCTGTCCCTAAACACAACCACAAAAATTTAGCACAGCTAGACAGGCAATCAGCCCTACTCGTGCATATCAGAACACGCACTTAAGTAAACATGACACTTCGTGTCTGAAGAAGCTATCAGATCTAATGACAACATTCAGCTAAATAGCCATCACAATCTGTTGTGATTTCTAACATATGTCCCAGACTCAAACTTACACTGGGAAAGATCAAGTTCCACACCATGCATATAAAACTCTAGAGATGCTCGGCTATCCATATCTCCAAAGAATTTTAACAGATGGGAATCTTAGTGGAGAATGTCTCAGTTTTAAGAAAATTTTCCAAATGCTGACTGTGCTAAGAGCAATTTGACCACTGCCAAAATTTTGCATTGAAGAAATAGTGTGTGAAGTGCAGAAAAATAAAGTGTTTACAACATGGATGAAAATTTCTAGAAAAGTAAATCTAAGTAAAAAAAAAAATTGTTTTAAATGTTGGCAAAGAAAATTTATGAACTCTGATTTCATATAGACTCTGTACTTCATATAGATTTTTATATAATAAGATTGTTTTTTCAGCAAAAACTCCTTTTTGCACTAGAACTGCACTAGCAAGATGATGAAAACAAATGTCTACAGTAGACCTTGATGAAAATTTAGAAGAACAGATGAATTTAAAAATTCAGGGACTCCATGTTGCAAGACTGCAGCTACCTTCTTCTTGGTTTAAAAAAGCTGCTAAACTTCTCTGCATCCAGAATGAAGTGTTTTGTGGCCCCAAAAAACTGAAGCAAACATAAGTATTTGTATATTCGGCTTTAATTCAAAGCTTTAATGGTAGTTAGAGATTTAAGTAGCTTCCCCAATCCCATCTTTCAAGAATGCTGTGATGGATAATCCCTGCAGAAATCAAATAAAAGCAAGAATGCAGGAGTTAAATGCCAATGCCATTTCTCAAATGAAGTATCTATTCTCAGAGTCACTATCCATGCTATTATATTCATTCTTTATACAAAAAAATGGCCATATATTAAGATAGAAAAAAGAGACTACACTAAGTATTTTTCTCCAAGTTTGTACTCAGATTGCTCTAATTGTTATGAGAATCTTGAGGACAGGAGTGTGTTAAGTAACGTATCCCAGGACAGCAATAAAAAAAGAACCTGGGACAACATTCAATCACAGCTAAAAAAAGTCAGCCTTCTAAAACCTCAAGAAAGATTATCAGGAAGTGCAGTTTGGGACTACAAAGAAGAACTAAAAAAAATACACTTTCTTTTTAAATCTTCATAATGGATACAAGTAATTCATGCTAAACTCACTCACTTAGAGTTGGTGAGTGAGTTGCAAGTCGAGGCTTTTTTGCCTTTTGCTTGAGTGATCTCCCTGTCCTTATCTCTACCCATGAGCCTTTCATTGTGTTTCTCTCCTTGCTTATCTGAGGAGGGGGAGTGATACAGCAGCTCGATGAACACTAGGCATCCCACACCAACCCAGCATATGTAAATACTGAATGCTAAACTGTTCAATAAGAACAGCTAGTCTCCATCACATTTTCAACATATCTAAGGGGTAATTAACAGAGTGTGCTTAGATGATATATGTGAGCCGGAATAAGATATTATCTCACAGGGATCATAAAAGGAGAAAGTCACATTTCAGATTACTAGAAAAAAACTTTGCATGCACTGAGTTGGTGGGGATCTCACCTAGGGCCTTGGGAAGTACTGACCTCCATTCAGTGAATCAAGGCAAAAATTCTTCTAGCAGTACTATGTCATTGATCCTCACTCCAGTAATAAACAACAATTTAGAAAATACAGTCATTAATTGTACATCTTCCTTTGAGAAAGTGTTGTTTTTATTAATACAGATGACATGGCCCTACTAATCACTTTTGCCACCGCCCGCAGTCCTTCTGTTCATATCTAGACAGTGGCAATAAATCTGCTAGTTAAGGGTTCTTCCCTTGCTTTTTTCCATCCACACATATACAAAAAAAAATACAAATTAAAACATCCTGAAATATGAAGGTCACTGAAACCATTAAGAAGTTACACTGGGCAACCCTTCTTAAAAAATGAATATTTGTAAGTAATCATCCCCAAACACTGAAACTTGAAATATTAGTCAGTTAGATCTAATGCTGGTATCTTACACATTTGCGTCATTTTAATGTCATTTCCTCATGGATTTTGTGAATTCCATAAGTGTTAAATTATATTTATTATCATCCTACTAGTCAGTATCTGTCCCGTATTCTGTTAAAATGGTGAACTAAACACTGACTAGTTCTGAAACAGAACTAATAGTAATATGATTGACTGTTTTTGTATCTTACCCAGCTGTCAAGAAGTCAGACAGGAATACTGTGCATGCAATTTTAAATGTTATCTTTAAATAACTTTCATGGAAGGTACTTGCAATGTCACTTCATTGCCATTTGACATAACTTCATACATTTCTCTCTGTTATCTATTTTAACCCTTCCTTCACTGATATTTGCCTTTGATAATTTATACCTAATTCACTACATGATAGTTATTCACATTCCACATAATATGGATTTGAAACTGCTTCTTTGCATTTCTAGGAGAGCTAGAAGCTTTCTCTCTGTGGTCACATAATGGGGGTTATTTAACTCTGCACCAACCAGGCAAAAGAAAAAATGCCTACTGAAATTCTACTCAGTGCTAAAGAATACATGTCCTCCTATGAAATGTGTGGTCATGCTCTTTCCTTCTACTCCTTGTAGGTCAGGAATGAGGGAATAAAGAGAAACTCTCTTAAGAACAAAAGGGCTGCATTTGCTCTTTGTTTAAGATGTAAAGTGTTTCATTCTTCTTGCCTTGCATATCCATCCAAAGGCTAGTCATAGTTTGCCTTTTGTTCACCTTTGTTCACATATAACTTCAGAAAAAGCGAGAAAAACAGGTTAGCTGATGGCAGAAAAAAACTCCAAACAACCCAAACTAAGTAAAGGGTTAATTTGTCAATGTGAATTTAACTTAAAATTGTGTTAAAAATAGATGTGATGCAGAAACAATTTCTACTTGTCCTCTGTCTTATACTCTATACAGAACAGAATTGTATGTTCAGCTAAGCTCTTACAGAAGTCCTGCTG
>NW_009951997.1:7488-20739 GCF_000747805.2 Chaetura pelagica | reverse complement strand
TTCATGAGTTTTTGAATGAAAATTTTTAGGGCTTAAATTCTGATAGCAATAATTTTTACGCAAAATTAACTAACAATTTGATATCTGCATAATTACATTTTTAGCTTTACTATGTTCTTATTTGTCTGTATCCTGAGCTGGCAGACAGATCTTGGTCTTGGCTTAATCAGATTTCCTGTTAAGCCACTTGAGCCACAGACTGATGGCTCACTTTTAAGCCAGCTAGTACCTTATAGTGTCAGCTTCTAAGAACGCTTCCTAACAGGGTTCAAGTAAAAGCCATTTAGATTACATATGCCCTAAGAATTTTAGCTTCCCATTCCTCATCTCCCTGTGCCCCTCAGGGGAAAGGAGGTAGAGGAGTTGGGAGTGAAAGGGTAGAGGTGAGCCTGGGAAGGACAGATGCATTTTGTCTTTGTTTCTCAACATCAAACACTATTTTTAATTGGTAATAAATTAAATTAATTTTGCCTTACTTGAGTCTCTTTTGCCTGTTAAAGTAGCTGGTCAATGATCTGCCTGTCTTTGTCTTGACCAAGATGGCTTTTCCATTTTATTTTGCTGTTGTTGTTGGTTTTGTCATCCTGTTGAGGAGGGGGTGTGACGGGGCAGCCAAGCGGGGACCTGGCAAACAAACACAAAACAAACACAAAACAAACCCAGATAACTGTAGTTTATGAAAATTGAGAACAAAGTAGGCCTGAATAACTTGCTACAAGTTTGAGTGATAAATATCAAGACAGCAAAATGTGACCAGCACTCTGAGGAGAATAAAACACAGGAAAAAATGAAAATTGTAATGCTGGTGCCATGTCAAAGACAGCAGAATTCCAGTACATAAAATTGAAATAAATAAAGAAATAATTAAAGTTCCAGTTTCTTTCTTCTATCCGGATGCTATTTAGATGCTTTCCTTTCATTTCCATTAATTCGATTTCACTGATTCATGTCCTATTACACTACTGTAACTTCCAATTTGATCTGAGCACCCTTTACATAATGTATTTGTTGATATTCTACTTAAATCAGTTCCTAAAAATAAGTAATTTATCTTCACCAATCCTCCAATCAACTGTGTTTTTGCTTTTTGTTGATGACAGAAGCACAATATTCATAAGCAGAATGATATAAAGGTATCTATCCTGTATGTAACTATCCTGTATTTATATGTTTTTCTTCAATACAGTAGTGATGACTGGAAGACAGTTACTTTAACTCAGGCTAAGTCCAAGAATCATTTCAATTTAAGCAATTTCACAACACCTTACTTACAGAATACAACAATAAACTACCCAAATTTCCGGTGTAATCTTCAGAGGTTGCTAAATTATCTTAACCAGAATATATTTATAACATTAAACATATGTGACTCAAATACACTGAATATTCTTCTCTATGTGAAATAGTGATGTAGCTTAAAAAAAGGATATTATGGTTAACTTTTTTCCTCATTTTATTTAGCTGAAATAACTAATTTCTTATCATAGTTTTTCTCTTATGTCATGATTCCGATAGTAATTCAACTGTAACGCAAACATATTAGCTTTTACCTTTCATCAGCTGAAAATATCATTATTGAAATAAATATTATTTGACCATTAGCTGGCTTATAACGTTTGACCTTGGCTTTTCTTTTAAACACAAAATCCAAAGGGATGACTCATCTCTTAATAGTTCAGCAGCAGCAGGGGGAGCTTTCAGCATGTTTAAAACTCCATTGTGTTTTTAATTTATGATTCAGGAAAGTGTAACTGAGCTGTAGTATGTTGCAGAATAAAGTTTAGAATGATTAAGCGACTTCTGATTGTATTCCCAGGGCCAAGAATATACCTGAACTATTACTAACCAAGAAAAAAAAAAAAAAAAAAGCCCACAACAACAATAAAAATAAAGAAAAAAAAATATAAATAAATAAATAAATAAATAAAACAAGGAAAAGTGCCAACCCTGCTTACTAGCATCTTAACTCAATGGCTGTTTGATCTTCTAGGAAGGAAGCAAGAGTTTACGTCCCATGATTGAAATTTTATTAAGGCACTTATCAAGGAGTTGGCTGTATTCTGCAAGTCACAAAGACATTTCAGCAGTGATGAAGCATTCCAGCATCAGACCATAATATATTACACTGATTATACTTATGTATGTAACAGCCTGACACAGAAATTAATGAGTCTGTAAAACTAGTACAGCTTTCTTTTTTTCTAAAAAATCTGTTTCTTATTATGAATATAGTAATGGTGATTTTTCAGGCAGTTTCCATGGAAATCTATAAATGGAAAGGTGCTTTTTTTTGTTCCTTTATAAACAAGGTATTTATTAATTATTCTCAATAGGCCTATTCCAGCATCAGTGCATAGCAATCTACTTTTTATTACCATGATTTTTTTTCCTTGTCTCCTTAGCATGAGGACACAATATTGCACAAAAGAATAGAGAAGAAAAATCCGAAAGCTCAACATTCATGAATCTGCACTTACAGTTGCAATACACCATCGATCTCACAAGCCAATTGGCTCAAACCCATAGAGATTGTACTTAGCTGTGCTTACTCATTTGTATCTTGACTTGCAAGTAAAGTTCAATACATGCAGTCACAGTACTAGTTCTTGATCTTAGAAATTTTCAACAAGATAGTATTTAAAAATAAATATTTCCTTTTGCTTTTAAATAAACTACTTGTGTACAAGCAAATCACTTGGTTTTGTGTTTAAAATTTTAATTGTTTCTACCAAGTAATTTCTGCTTGTTTCATGTAGACTTACAAAAAAAAAATCCGTGTCCACAAACTTCTTACCTCTTAGATAGATTTTCTTTCTGACATGTGACTCAGATATGCTAAACCATTTGACTATATCGCCTCATTTTGTGTGCTATACATCATAAAATCTATTAAAATATTTCTGCCTTGCATGTACTTTGATCTTCACTTTGTCACTAAATTCCATTTCCCCTACAACTCTGGCTTTCAATTTCAACATTGCATCTTCTTCATCCAGCCTTTCTTCTACCTTTATTTCCAATTTTAAGTTTTAATTGTGTATTGCTATTACTCACAGAGGAAAGACTGATTTCCACAGCATATATGTCTACCTTTATTATTATTGCACTGGAATATGTCAATGTTTATTACTTGCTCATATGTTAATTCAACAGTGGGCAAAATGACCTTGACAAGGAGCTGTGATCTAAATATTAAGCTGTTTTTTTTTTTACTTACTTAATTATATTAACTTCCATGGTCACTAACATACGAAGAATTTTAGACTCCTAGACCCTCACTACACAGCTGACCTTCTCTTAAAATAGCTGGCATAGGGTGAACACACAACTGGAAATAAAAAGTCAGGATTAACTTTGTTAACAGTTATTAACAGAACAGAAAGCTGTTTTGCTCTGGCATGCCTCTAAATTATGTCAGCAGATATATCCCAGAAACTCCCTTACCCTGTTTATTCTTTTACATCATCTATTCTGTCTGTAACCTTTGCTGACATGATTAATACTAATGTTAAAAATCCATGTTCTCATTTATTACAAATGCCAAACCCTTTGATTTCCACTGGAAGTTCTCACCATGATTAGAGAATAAGTCAAGGAAGAGGACTCAAAATAAGTCTTCATTACACTTTGTAGTTAAAAGCAAATTATTTAAATTGCTTGATCACTTGATGACTTAACTCTAGTAAATGTAATTTTTTTTCCTTTTAAGGATTTGCAGTTGTATAAATTATCAAGTTTGTAGGAGAAGAAAAGTATACAGAGGAACATCATTAAACACAATGTGGAGTAAAGATCTTTGGTACATGAAAAACTGTAATTCCATTGTACAAAATGAAACTGAATGATTTATGAAGTTTTAACGATCAGTGCCTTAGACTTCCTGACTTTTTCCGGGACTTTCGTAGTGACTGACAAAACAGTTGTTTTGGTTTTGGTCTTTGTTTGTTGTTTTGTTTCTTTTTAGTTTTTTTTGCCCCCGTATAATGTTTAGCACATTACAATGTTCTGAAAAAAAGATAATATATACTAGATGAATGTGTGGGGCTGAAGATCTGTAAGGATCTGCAAGAACTTTCATCATGCTGACAAGATTAATGGTGACTGTTCAAGAGGACACAGATCTAAAATAGATACAACCAGACTGATACACATCAATATATCAAAATTCACCCACCAACTAGTAAGTGAATCAAACATAAAAAGTGAGGAGGGACTGCAATGTAGCCAGACATGTACAAATGCACCAGTATAAGCTTCAAAAATACCTATCAAGTCCTCCAAACAAAATAGACAATAACCAATATACAGAGGGCTTGTCTAACCATCAGGAATGTAAAAAGACCAAGCTAAATTTTTTCTCATCTTTTATGAATGATGTAGTGAGTAAGCTATTACTGTACCTCTGAAAGGCTTCACACTGAAGATTAGGAAAGTTATTTGCATTTTATCTAGAGTATAGGAAATAAATTTAAGAGCTGCAGGAGAAAAAATATTTTTTAAAAAAACACACAAAAAAAATTCCTACTCTGATAATATTTTAATGGAACCATTTTTCTGAAAAATATTCATAAAGCCAACATTCACTGCTCAACTTGTCTCCTGTCATGCCTATAAAAAGTATACACTGAAATAACTCATCTCTTTAAAAAGAGAAATCAATAGCTTTTACACTTACAGAGAAAGGCTTTTTCTAGGATTTGTAATAGAATTTAAACAGAACACATTACTGCCTTTACATAAGTGAAGTAATTAATAACAACAAGAAAAGAATAAGCAGAATAATATGTGATTGAACTTAAGCTATTTCCCAAGTTAATTAATCTCCCATTCTTTAAAGGCATAAATAGAAAACTCAGGGTGTGACAAAGCTACCCTCAACATGAAGATACCAAGAGCATAAGTGGATATTAAACTTAGCAAATGAGACAGGTTCAATGCCCAACTACAATTCTGTCCTCCTTTCTTTGTGACACTAGAAGCATAGCTTTGATGTCATTGAGGCTTCCACATTTCAAAGAATTTCTTAACAACAAGCCTATATTGCTAAAACATTTAATTTGCTAATAGCACAGGATTATAGAAATACCCTTCCTGCAGATTACTTTTATATTTATATGAAAGGGAGACAGGTTCAATGCCCAACTACAATTCTGTCCTCCTTTCTTTGTGACACTAGAAGCATAGCTTTGATGTCATTGAGGCTTCCACATTTCAAAGAATTTCTTAACAACAAGCCTATATTGCTAAAACATTTAATTTGCTAATAGCACAGGATTATAGAAATACCCTTCCTGCAGATTACTTTTATATTTATATGAAAGGCCTTAAACTGACAGAGCTGGTTTAAAGTGGCCAGCTGCTTCAGCAAGAGCTGCCACAGAGATGCAGTTTGGCAGGTAGAGACAAGTGGAAAGAAAGCAGCCAAGAAAGGACCTAATTCTCTTTACAGATAGGTTATTTTGCTTCCTATCTTTTACACAAGTATGAATTCCCCAAAATGAGGGTAGTCTAACCATTTAAATGGTATTCATATTCAATAAATTAATTTTTACAGTACTAAACTGCAGTTTTGCCTCATTTCAGGTGTTTCTTGCTACAAAAGACAATAATCATAAAAACTGTCAAAATGCTTTAAATAATAGCATCCAGGTCTAATATACTAAAAGAAAAAGAGAGAAAAATAATAATTACATTTACACATGTAGACAAATCCACCCTTATGCAGCAAATTATTTACATCTGTTCTCAAGTTCTCTTCTAAATTGGGTCTTAACATACAGATAAGTATCAGCAGTGTTGTGACTATTTTATTCTAACTCATAATAAAAAAATGTATTTTTATTTTTTTTTTACTTTTAAATTTACTTGAATTCAATGACTTGAGAATATTAATGCAGGAAACATTTAAACAAAATTACAGAAAAGCAATCAAAATAGTCATGTGAGTATATATGATAAAAGAAATAATATGTAGGATTAGAGCTCTGTAATATTTACCTTTTTATTTTTTTATAGTTTTGTTTCACATATTTCAAGACCTCAACACAGAACTGACATTAATTCACACATAAAAGCTATTAGGAAACTGTTCTACATTTAATGGAATTAAGCCCTGTATTTATAATAAAAGTCTCAAGTTATACATTCGTAATATAACCATGCTGCACAATTCTCTTGAAGCATATTCCAAATAATGCATTTTCTCTTGGAAACACTGATGAATTAAATCTGAGGCTGCAAACAGAAATTACATTAATCCATCTTTTAGCTTACAGCAATGTAAATTTCCTAACCTCCTCATTTATACTGCTATGAATGTCTCATTAATCTGTTATGTTCTGAACTTTTGTTCTTAATACTGCATAAGAGCAGTGGAGTAGATAAACTATGTGCAGTGTATCTAGAGAAAGGAGCAAATTATAGTTTTGACACTTCCTAAGTGATCTCCACATTTGTCTTCTATGTATTTCTCCTGCAAGTTATCACCTAGGTATTAACACTTCCATTAAACTTTCAAATAGGCTTTCTCTCTGTATAGAACTGTGGAAATGAAAAATACCATCTGTTACTTTGTTCAGGTTGGTTGCATCAAAGTGCTGTTTTATACTGGTATTTTAGATTCTGGAAGAACGAACTTCTTCAACATGCTTGCATGCTCCCTAACACTGTGGTCATGGGAGTGCTACAAATAGTAAAATAATAAACAGTTACAGAGACTTATAATATCAAGGATTATAAGAAATCTTGGTTTACAAAACCTCTAGAAAGTTTAATAGACTTTGTACTTCATTTTTAATAATTTCATCTTTGAGTAGCAAATGTTAAAAAAACATGTCATGTCACTGGGAGGCTATTATCCCACACCTACCCGTTTCAAAGCCTTCAGCATTTATTTTGAAGTGGTGCTGCCCAGTACCAGTATCTTCATATAAAGATAGTTCTAAAGCCATTAAGTTTTGGAGCAGACTACTAAGGGACTGCTTAGCCTTCCTTCAGTACAAAATTATGAAAGATAGGCTGGAAAAATGTTTGTTTGTTTGCTTGCTTTGTTGTTGTTTTTTTTTCATTTGTTGTTTTTAGTTGTTCATTTTGTTGTTTGGTTTGGTTTGGTTTGGTTTTGTAATATATTACTATGCTAGTACAATGTCTAATTCTGCTGCACCACAAAAGTTTGGAACTGATAACCCCATAAGAAATAATTACACTACTTTTTAATATGATGCTATTTAAAATAATTTTTGTAGTGGTTTATTTCTGATGCTTCCATTAAAAGCAGGGTTAAGTTCCTGATCTTGTCCACAAAACTTAAGGAGTTAGTAGATTTATATTCACTACAGTACAGAATCTGGCATAATGTAAAGTGTTCATGGTTTCACTGCATATTTTTATTTTCTGAGAAAAAGTTAATAATAATAGTAAAATATTCATCTGTACAACTGAAAAAAGAAAATCAAAACACAGCATGAAAGTCTCTTCTTAGCACTACGAAAATAGTATGGATTCAAGCTCGTTGGAGAAAGTTGCACATAACAGTAAACAAAGCACAACCAATGTGACTGAGAAGCTATATGCAGAGGGAGAGAAGTCTTGCATGTATCAGTGAGGGGTTGCATAAGGACAAAATGAGATTTCATCAGCCATGCAGAATAACATTTATTGTTATAATTGTGCAATATTGGTAATTTCCCTAAGTCTGCTCAAAACACTCCTGTCAGAAGGCTTGGATATTTTTCAACAACTCTAGCAGAAATTTGTATACTCTATAAACACAAATAACATTGCCCTTCTACAGGTAGCATGTAAGGACATCCCAAACTACTGGCATGACAGAAACTTTTTCTATCTATATACTGTGCTCAATGGGTAAAAGGAATCTTCACTTAAAAGTAACAGACTTTTTCTTCTTTACATGCTAATAGCTCCAAATGATGCAATTGTTTTGCAAGTAGAGGAGAGATATAAAGCGAAATTACAACCAAGTGTTTGGAAGGAGCTGAAGGACAGTGTAAAGGAATTAACCTTCGATTATTAACAGTATCTGAACCTTTCTGTTCAGTGTCTTACTGGTAGTCAGTTCACAAGGGTAATTTATACGTTC
This sequence comes from Chaetura pelagica, assembly GCF_000747805.2. Lineage (NCBI taxonomy): Eukaryota > Metazoa > Chordata > Aves > Apodiformes > Apodidae > Chaetura > Chaetura pelagica. Next base: position 12,641 of record NW_009951997.1, on the reverse strand, counting down.
CAAATAACTACTGCTCTGAAAGATTAAGAAAGTGTATAATCAGCTCCTACAGAGGTACAGAGAAGACTTTAGGAAGTACATCTGGAAGTGAAAACCATTCACCTGGATGAATACCTATAAAGATTTAAAAAAAAAAAAAAAAAAAGTGTACAGATGTAGTTACCAATTTATTGAACAGTGGTAATGGAATGCAGCTGTGATGCTTTGAATATCAACACATTTACTCAGCTGTGTAAAATACTCTATCATCTTCCCATGTATGAGAATCACCAAAGAGGGAAAATACTTATGATAATGTGCTATTGCTGCTGCTAGTGCCACACTGTGCTTTCTTAGAAGACATTTATTTGTATTTGGGTTACTGTAGTTTAAAGCCTCCTTATAGCTCACGTTCCATTACTTTTTTTCCAGAGAAAAAGACAGCTGTGAAAATGCAATGGCCAAATATTAAGACAACAGCTTGCTTCCTTAATTCTTTGCAATAAAATTGTCTAGTTCATAGTTTCAGAAGGAAATGAAAATATTTTAAAGATCCAAGAGACAGAACTGCCTTTGATACAAAATCTCTGTTTTTTATTTGAACAGGAAAGTACATAAACAGTTTGGAGCTGTTGAAAGAGTAATTTAGGAGACACAGAAATCACACAGTTGTTTAGGAGTCTCAAATTCTCTCACTCTACTTTGCATGCTCTTTACATCAGAAAAAGATGCTAGTTTTTCTCCATATTACTATCCAGATTAGTAGTGCACTGACCAGTCTGGGGGCTGCCACATATGAAATGAATGATAACATTGCCACGAGGTGATCCCCAAAGTAGGCCGTAATTATTTCTAGCAGCAATAGATGCTAGAAATCATCCTATAGTCCTAATGCTAGTTATAGTGCATTTGTGCTATTCTCACATAGTAAAAAAACCCAAAAAACAACACTAGTCCATCCTTTGAGAAGCTATGTATGGCCAGTCTGAGATCTTGGCAGAGTATCCAAATGTGTTCTCTACAGCCTCTGGTTTCTTTGTACGAAATGTATTTAAAGATTGCCATCCATGGACTTAAATAGGAAAGTTATCCAGAATGTGACAGTTCCTGATTTGAACATTTTGTTTTCTGGTGCTTACAATACTCTAACCTTTTAATTTAAAAAAAAACAACAAAAAACAAAAACAACTTTCAAAAATGATACGATTTATCTCTATGAATGTGGGAATTTGCTCCTTTGTCTCCAAGTTTCAGGAAGGTTTGGATGAAAAGGAAAAGAAGGCAGAAAGAAAAAGTGGGAAAATCTTTGTTCTGTCAGTTCTGTACTATTCTGAATCATTAAAGAGTGCATTGCAATGTTAATGGTTTTAAAGGAGCTCGAAAATCTTGTGCATTTCTCTGCCATAGTATTACAATCTGCACTCTGTTTAAACAAAGTTTAATTTTAAAAATAATTGTCCCTTGATAAATTCTCCCACATTACCTTATTGCTGGTCATGCAGAAAATTACTTTGCTGCAGGAAACAAAACCATCCAATGCTATAATTGCTGTCCAATAGATGAAAGAAAATTAGTTTAATCACAATTCAAAATCTTGGAAGGGAAGTACTTTGTTTACTAAACTAGACTGTGAAGATAAAGAGGACTTAGTGCTTGTGACTGTCATACACCTTTCAGTAATTTCTTGAAACAAGGAACTGATCTTCCAGGTCCCTTTGGCAAGGTTGTTTAAAAAAAAAAAATCTGAATTAAGTGGAAAATAAACATTTATAAGTGACACAACTATGAAAACTGTTGAAGAAAAAGTTAATGTAATGACCTCGTTTACAACATGTATATTTACCATTTGTATTTATGCATATTTTTGGTCAGGATTTAACTTGTTAACCATATAGATAAATTTGGAAAAAATTAGGCTTGACTTTCTTCTTTCTCACTGCAGTGTTGATCAAAAGAAGAAGGAGCATGAAACATACCTCAGGGCAGACAATGAAAATTATAATGTATGTTTCTGCATTGTTTAATCCTCTAGCAATCTGAAAAAAATTTGTATTGCTAACAGTAGGTACCACGGGAAGCAGTAATATTATTTAAAGACACTGAATATTGTCATACGATTATACAAAAGATCCTTTATCCAAGGGAAAGTAATTTTTATGATGTCAAGACTGGATTTTCAACCTATGCTTATCTTATTCTACCATAATATTAAAGCTGGATTTCTCCATTTGTCTATCCCTCCTCTATACTGTCTTACTTCACAGGCTGGAAGTAAGTCAGTGAGTTTGGCTGGAATCTTAGTGAACAAAGATGACCTACAAGAAATGCCTGTTTTGGGCCCATATGTTAGAGCTGTGAAATGGTTAAACAAACCACCTACCAAAAGCAGAAAAAGGAAGGTGGCATCGCAAAGCAGAATGAGCTAGGAGCAGCAGATGCTCACAGGGTGCAGCCTGGCAGGACCCAAGCAGGGCTGGAACTGAAGACAGCAATCCATCCACAGTACCAGACAAGGTAAGGGGATGAGACAGCACTGGGGTTTATCCAAGGAGTTTTCTCAGAAACAGCTGAAGTGAAGACTGGGCACAGGGACATCCACAACTCATCTCAGGCCAGGTCATGGTGCCTGAACCTGACAGGCCTGAACCCAAAAAGAGCTTCTATACCAAAAGGCAGGGAATGCCTGGGTGGAGGCCCCAGGTGGGTTTGGGCAGAGAAGTCAAGGTCTATTGGTGCAAGCCACATCATGACACCACCACAGTGATCTGAATATAATGGATGTGATGGCATGGAGACCTCACGTGGGCAGTTCTCAGAGTATATTTTCTCCAGCTAATTTTGATTTATGAAACACAAGGACAATACTGCAGAATCTCCCCCCTATAACAACTGTATTAGTGCCCTGGAAGAAGTAGCAGCTCACTCTCAAATTTACAGGTGACACCAAGTCTAGGGTATCTAGTCAATAGTGCTCAAAGGAAGGGGTACCATTCACTTGTACCTAGTCAAGCTGGAAGAACAGGCCAACAGGAAATCAGCCTGGAGTAGAGAAGGCTTGAGGGAGACCTTATTAGCAGCCTTCCAGTATCTGAAGGGGGCTACAGGAAAGCTGGGGAGGGACTTTTTACAATGGCTTGTAGTGAGAGGACAAGAGGTAATGGATCAAAACTGGAAGAGGGGAGTTTTAGGTTAGACATCAGGAGGAAATTTTTTCATGTGAGTGTGGTGATACACTTGAACAGGTTGCCCAGGGAAGTTGTGGATGCCTCATCCCTGGAAGTGTTCAAGTCCAGGTTGAATGAGGCTTGGAGCAACCTGGACTAATGGGAGGTTTCCTTGCTCACACAGGGGTGTTCGAACTAGATCATCTTTAAGGTCTCTTCCAACTCAAACCATTCTATGATCCTGTGAAATTTTTGAAATTTAGCAAGGACAAAAGCCAAGTGCTGCCCCTGAGGAGGAAATACCAGTGCAAGGACACAGGCTCGTGCTTCTCTGGGTGACAGCATCTCAAAAACATCGAAGTCTCTTGAGGGTTAATTTTTTGTGGTTGCTTGGTTGGATTTGGTTTCGGTTTTTGCTTTTGGTTTTGTTTCTGTTTTTGTTTTTTTTATGCCAATAGCTTGGACTAAGGTTACACAATTGAAAATAAGAAGTACATCTGCTGTCTGCTGAAGGGTGAAATGGGTGGATAATGTATACTAAATGGATTAATGAATACACAGTATGATCTTGGCTAGTACAAGCCCATTGGTTCCTGTGAAAATAATAAAAAAAATTCCTACCCACTGTCAATATATAGCATTTCTCAGCTCTTGGAATAAACTTCACTGAAGAAAGTACAAATGCTTCTTCAGAAATAATTTGAAAGACATTTCAGATTTTGTAGTTTCTGTATCTTGCTTTATACCTTGTCTCAGCACTTTCAGTCTTTCAGTATCTATTGCTGCCAACTAACACAAACCACCAATGGACAATGGATTGACTGCACAGAGGTGACATATGAGTGAAAAGAGGCATCTACATACTTTGATCCAGTGGCAAAGTTAATTTGCACCAAACTGCCTTTTAGGTGTACTATTGCTGCCTCCAAAGATGCATACTGAATATGCATTTAATAGATTATTATGCAAAGAGAAGTTGTGCTTACCTCCTCTAAGATATTTAAGTATCAGATTAGTAATAACACCTAATTATAAAGTATACTTTTAATAGCTGCTGAAGAATATTTTTCAATAAAATTTATGGTGTTCAATAAAATGTGATTGCTGCCACTCAACAAAATACTGCTATAATTTCTATATTCGTGTGTAATGTTTGAGAAGTTTTTAGCAATTTAAAGGGAAATTTAATATTTAATATTAATATTTTAATGCTAAACCTGGCACATTAATGGAGAGATGGAGACCAAAATCTTTCTTATTACTGAATGATTGCTTAGTTGATTCAAATAAAATTTTACTCCTTTGCATTGGCTTTAAAAGTCTGTTAATTTTAGCCTATGCTAGAGGACTAAGATATATGTAAACCATTATTTAAAAAAAAAATGTGTCATTTTATACAATGTGGTTTTCTTCATTTATTTTATGTCTTTATTTTATATATAGAGAAAATAATTACTTATTGAAGGCTCAGCTCTCCTGGACATTAAATATTTTTCCTTCTTGTGATGATCAGAAAATGATAGCTTAGAATAACACAATGGACAGCACACTTCTAGTATGGATATTAAGGTATTGGCTTTCCATCTTGATCTTAGTGTAAGCATTTAAGTAGAGATTAATCCAGGTGATTGGATGTGTCCAGTGGCTCATCTGTTACCTTGGATGAAAAGGTCCTGAGTGGCACAATAGCTGATTGTGGTGTGTTATCTCCAGCTTTGTACTTTAGTCACTTGTGTGAAGTTAAAATGATAGAATAGATTTCCAGGGGTTCCATAATAATAATAATAATGTATATCTCTGTAGTCTTGTAATCCTGTGATGCTTTTAACCTAAGAATACAAAACTCTGAATGTTCTCAAAGAATCAGGCCTGAAGTAGCTGTGAGATTCAAGAGTTCTCACATTTATGTGTTTGGGTTTTTTTGTTGTTTTTTTTCCACATTCTTCTTAGGACTAATGGCAGTCATTTTGTGGAATGGGTTGTGTGGTTTTGCCAGATTCTTATGTTTCC
>NW_009951997.1:0-7143 GCF_000747805.2 Chaetura pelagica | reverse complement strand
GCTTATCCAGGGATGTGGTTGAGTCATCATCTGCGGATGTATAGATGTGGCACTTAGAGATAAGGTTTAGTGGTGGACTTGGTTTACAGTTGGACTCAATGATCATAAAGGCATTTTCCAACCAAAGTGATTCTGTGATTCCATGATAATTTTATGGAATATTCTAATTTATAAACTTGCTGAAGGAAGAGCTGGCAATCTGAAGTGATGATAGGAAACTTATTGTGCTAGTTTCTAGCATTTTGTGGGTAATCATCCTGCAGGACACAGTACTTCTAGAAATCAAGACTCTCAATTTAAGTTACCTGATCTGACGTATATGTAATAGTCTGCTTTCAAACAGTAATTTCTTCTCAATTTCCTGTCTTCTGTGCTCCAACAGCACCTATATTTCAACAGAAAAAAAAGGAAAAGAAAGGAATAATAATAATAAAAAAAGCTATGTTCAGGAAGTTCTTTTAAACTTGTGCAGATTTCCTTATAAACTGCACTGAGTATCTTCATTACAATGCACTAAGCAACACTGTTTTTTTTTACTATGATAATAAGCAGAGCTAAGGAAAATTTTATTACAGCTTCAGTATTCTAGTCAAGCAAGGAGAAAACAAGCAACACTCTCAGACATTTCAAATAAGCTCTCTGAAGTTTTCTTTTTACTGCAAAATTGCATATGGAATAAAGAGAGACTGAAGGCTCTTATTAAAAAAAAAAAAAAGAAAAAAAGAAAAGAAAAAAAAGAAAAAAAGTGAGAATTATTTTTAAAATAACCACATTAAACCAAATGTGTTTAGTGTGTAAAGAGCTCACAATTGAGTGTGCTGAGAGAGATGGTAGATGTTATTGCTAGGCCACTCTCCATCATCTTTGAGAGGTCACGGAGAACAGGAGAGGTGCCTGAGGACTGGAGGAAAGCTGAAGTCACTCCAGTCTTCAAAAAGGATGAACCAGTAAATATAGGCTGGTTAGTCTCACCTCCATCTCTGGTAAGAGGTTGGAAAAAAGATTTCCAGATGTCATCACATAACAAATGAAAGCAGATACACTTATTGGGAGAAGTCAGCATGAATTCACAAAAGGAACATCATGTCTGACCAATCTGTTTGCATTCTGCAATGTCATAATTGTCTGGCTAGATGAAGGGAGAGCAGTGGATGCTATCTACCTTGACTTCAGCAAGGCTTTTGACACTGTCTCCCATAACATCCTCAATAAGAAACTCAGGCTAAATGAGTGGTTGGTGAGGTGGATTGAGAGCTGGCTGTGTGAAAGAACTCAGAGGGTTGTGATTAACAGAGAAGGGTCAAGTTGGAGGCCTGTAACCAGAGGTGTCCCTCTGAGGTCAATACTCTGTCCAGTCTTGTTCAACATATTCATCAATGATGTGGACAAGGGGACAGTGTATCCTCAGCAAGTTCAGTGATGATACCAAACTGGGAAAGGTGGCTGGCACTCCAGAGGGCTGTGCTGCCATCCAGTGTGACCTGGACAGGCTGGAGAGCTGGGCAGAGAAGAACCTAATGAGGTTCAACAAGGGCACGTGTAGGGTCCTGCATCTGGGAAGGAAGAACTCTATGCACCAATACAGGTAAGGTGTGGCCCTGCTGGAAAGCAGTTCTGAGGAGACAGATCTGAGAGTTCTGGTAGATAGCAAATTACAAAATTATCCATGAGCCAGCAATGTGCTTTTGCCATCAAGAAGGTCAATGGAATCCTGGGCTGTGTAAGGAAGAGTGAAGCCAGTATGTCAAGAGACGTCATTCTGCTGCTCTACTCTGCCCTGGTGAGGTCACATCTGGAATGCCACATCCAGTTCTGGGTTCTCTAGTTCAAGAGAGACAGGGAGCTACTACAGAGAGTCCCCAGAAGGCAACAAAGATGACTGGGGAATGGATCATCTCTCTATGAGGAAAGGCTGAGAGAGCTGCAGAAGAGAAGGCTGAGGAGAGACCTTATAATGCCTACAAGTATCTGAAAGGCGGGTGCAGGGAGGATAGAGCCAGACCCTTTTCAGTACTTCCCAGTGGTAGGACGAGGGGCAACAGGCACAAGCTGGAACATAGGAAGTGCCATTAAAATATGAGAAAAAACTTCTTTGGTGTAAGGGTAACAGAGCACTGGAAAAGGCTGCCCAGGGAGGTTGTGGAGTCCCCTTCTCTGGAGATATTCAAGACTCGCCTGGATGCAGTCCTGAATAATGTGCTCTAGGTGATCCTGCTTTAGCAGGGGAGTTGGACTAGATGATCTCTAGTGGTGTCTTTTGACAATACTGTGATTCTGTGCTAAAAATACAAAAAGGCAATTTGATTTCAAAACATCATTGAGTTTAGGAAGTAAATTCATAAGATCATTATAAAAGTCATCCTCTGTCTCAATTTCATTTAAATAATTTTCAAGAAATGACACTACATATTTCCTGATTTAAATTTCATCTTGTCCTTATCTCATACTTGTAATTTTAATCCTTCTGCACTATTAACATGTTACTTGTGAAATTCTGAAGCAAAATTACTGTGTGAATCCCCTTCTTTACTTCTTCCTGATGTATTGTCTTAAAGAGAGAATGACACCTGCTGCCAAGCACCAGAAGGAATCATGAGGAAAACTAAGAAAAAATATTTCCATACTATGCCCTGCTCAGGACTGAGTGAACACTGGTATTGGCAAAGGACAATGGAAAACATGGTGGCATTAGGCTTGAGCAGAAACAGTTCAGATCCGTTTTTCCTGATTTGAGTTCTTTTGTACTTGGATGGTCTGGAACAAGAAAAGGGGGGAGAGAAATAATTTCCTTGAAACTCCACCTGTCATTTTCTTGTGCACTTTTCTGGAAAGTATATGTACAACATACAGAATGTACAACATTCTGAAAAGACTTATAATACATGGATCCAGGTAATAACAAGAGGCAGTGACCTCACTGGCACAGAAGTACCTCACAGTTCTATAGACTTAACAACCATAGTTGTGGTTCAGTCCCATATCTTTGTCATATAAGTAATTCTCACAGACAGGCACATGATTAATTCCTTACAAGAATTTAATCAGTTCATTAGGATAACTGGACTTCAAAAAAGAACTGAATAATTTCAGTGTTCATATTACTGACTGAAAATAGTGATATGGATGGTCTCTGGTTTGACACTGCCAGCGAGGCATCTATTTATATCAAGAAGGACTTCTTTCTGGCAGAATTTCTTTTTTTCTGCCAAAACAGAAACAAGAGGATACCTCAGAATATCTGGAATGCACAACTTGTCTTATTTTAAACCATCAAACTCCTGCTGGAAGCTATTCTAACCCAAGAAATTGTTTCATTCAGTGTATAGCAATGTCTCTGCACTTAATATATGATGGGAATTATTATTAATGAGGTTACTATGTGTAGCAGTTCTCACACAATACACTGATCATTGAAGTCAATTTGACAAGAGAAATAATAAGCTATAGAACTGTCAGAATACATGCTACACTTGCTGAATTGATGAAGTACCAAACAAAGCAGAAAGCTGCCTCTGAATCTTTATCAGGTTGTATTTGCTAATAAATTGTGACACTCCACACAAGATGTCAGGCTTTTCTATGTGCTGTTTCTCAGAGTCTGTTCCAGCATTAAAAAAATGACTGCAAAGATGCCAACTGCTGATTGGGAGCAGTATCAAACTAGAGCCAGAGTGGAAAAGAGATGTCAATGCTCAGGTATGTTATTACTTCATGCTTCCTCCTCAAAATCCATAGTTAGATGTGTGATGAACCAAAGGAGAGCAATTAGGTGTTTTATTTACCTGATTCAACTGGCTTGAACATTTTCTACAGAGACAAGAAAATATAAAAGGAGCACACTAAAGGGAATATATGCACAAGGAAGCCTACCATGATTTTATGAGGCAGGGTGGCTACCTGACCAGAGGGTAGGGAGTCTCACTGCTTGACAGCACAACTAAGTTATTTCCAGAAGTCTGAAAACGAAAACAGGACAAGTAAGGCAGCCAGAGGGAGGGCTGCTAAGAAGGACCCACATAGGCATGGCAGGTGGGCAAGGCTACCTCCAAAGATATTTCCAAGCTTAGTTCAGACTCACTAGCCTCTGACATTCAGCTGGAAATCTCAGCAAATATAACCCCAGTATTCTATTTCATTTTACAGTGATATACAGATCTAGAAAACCTATGTGGAAATCGAGATACGTAATTACCTGGAGTGCCTCAGCAAATTGCAGACTAGATGTGCTTGACTTAAAGGGAAGCCTTCAAAGAGTATCATCAGTGCTGTGAACAGAGTAAGAATATGTAAAGGAAGGTAGCAATAGGAAGTTAAAAGAACAACGAAAAGCAGGAAACATACTAACTGCAACGTAATTGATTTCTATGCACCACCATTCTATTATTTGCATAAGCTTTCATTAAGTTTCAGCAAAACTGGATGAGAGGATAAAGAAATGCTCAGTCTTGTAAACACTGGTGTCAGTGATTGATCTGGAAACCACTATGTTTACGTATGGAAGCCTACAGGGTAGATAAGAAATACTCCATCTAACTTGCTTTATAGACATGCCATTCGGAAATATTTAAATCCTAAGGGGTAAAGATGATGATGCAAAAAGTTTCCACTCTTCCATGCCAAGTTCAGAGTAGTTTTCTTCTAGTTTAGTATAGTTTAGATATATAGGCCATTTGTAAATTTTGTAAATTTTTTTGGAAATATTTATTTTCTTATTTCGGGTTAGGTTTACTGAAGCTTAACAACTCCCAGCTGGTAATGTGTATGAGTCTCTGACATTATATTCTCTTTCCTCTGGGTATTATGTGTTTGTATATGGGCTATTTAGCCATACAACTTGATGAATTTAGTATTTTATGCTCTTAGACACTTTACCAGTTTTAACATGCCCCAGATTTACAGAGCTGTGTTTCTTCTTTTTAATACATTTTATATTTTTGCAAAGGATAAAATATTTTATCAGATCTTAAAATATCAACAATTATGCCAGTGACAACAATGCTCTTGATCCCTTCCAACCGAGGTAGGTAAAGGAGAGAGAGAATAAAGAGAGAGACTTTCCAGATTTAAAACTAAACTTAAATACTAATGATAAAGGAAAATTTGTACAATCATATACAAGTTTGTGCAGGAATGTGCAAAACCCTATTGCCTCCCACTCCCAGCAACTCCCATGGCACTATCCTGAGCTGTGAGCAGACCCAAAATGTCCCACATTGCTTCCAGAGATAGTGGTAAATCAAACAAGAGCTGAGGGTAGAGTTCTGAGGGTCAGGAGCACATGAGCCTAAGGATCAATGGTGATGGATAGGTGGAATCCTCCCTGGATTCCAGCCATGAATGGAAGAGAAGGAAAGAAAAAGAAGGAAGGGGCTTGACTTCTATGATTTCTGACTTTATACTGAGTATCAGGTGTGTGTGTATATATATATGTGTATATATGTATATATATAATGTATGTATGTATTTAGTAACAGTTTTAAACTGAGAGAGGGGAGATTTAGGTTAGATATTAGAAAGAAATTCTTCCCTATAAGGGTGATGAGGAACTGAAATGGGTTGCCCAGGGAAGTTGTTGATGCCCCATCCCTGGAGGTTTTTAAGGCCAGGTTGGATGAGATTTTGTGCAACCTGGTCTAGTGGTAGGGTTCCCTGCTCATGGCGGGGGGGTTGGAACTTGATGATGTTTAAGGTCCTTTCCAACCTTATTGATTCTATGATTTTATGATTCTACATATATGTATGGAATATTTCTGGCCAATTTTGCTTTCTGTCTAGACCACTTCTCCCTATGGGAGGGTTGCAGATATGCTTCTTCGTCTCCTTTAGTAAATTCAAAGTGTCCGTGGTCTCTTGGCAGTAACATAAACTTTTAGGTGTTATCAGTCCACCAGCTGGAAAACTTGTGTGCCGCTTAAAAGAGAGTTCATGAAGAAAAATGAAATCAGTAAAAAGAGAATTTGCTTCATCTTGGCTCAAACCAGGATAATATTGTATGCATCAGTTGCTATGATTTAAAACATTTTTCCAAGCATTCTATTTCATTGAATCCTTCAAAATCATGGTCATGTTTTTCTCCAGGCCATTTTCTTCAAGAATGTTTTGCTTCTAATCTGCAGTGTGCAGATGAAGTATCCTATACCCAAAACTAAATTGTTTGACAGAGGTAATCCTAGTAATGGAGAAAAGTAACCCAAGTCTATCAAGAACGCATCAGAAAAATAATGGAATCATAAAATGGTTTGGGTTGGAAAGGACCTTTTGTGTAATTACAAGCCTCCTGCAGAGGTAGCAACAACTTCCACTAGGTCAGGTTGCTCAAAGCCCCATCCAACCTGGCATTGAACACTTCCAGGAAGTAGCCACCACAAATCCTCTGGACAACTAGTTCCAGTGCCTCACCACCCTCATAGTGAATAATTTCTTCTTAATGTTCAACCTAAATCTACACTCTTCCAGTTTAAAGACATTAACCCTTGTCCTCTCACTTCATGCCTTTGTAAGAAGTCTACAGACAAAGCTTACTCTTAAACTACATTCCAAAAACACCTTTGTCTGGTCTTTAAATATATCTACGCTTACACACATATATATATTTACATATGTATATATATATATATATTAATTTTTAGTTTGTAAGGAAATACCTGGTCCTTCACAGTTTGTTTGTTTTAAAGATAATCTTTAATAAATAATTTAAATTAGTTTAAAATTACAAACCTCATCTCTGAGCTGATAAAAAGATAATACAGGAATTAGATTATAAAGTCCTTCTAAATCCCAGTGAGCCCATAATAGCATGAGAATCTTTCAAAATACCAGGTAAAAGATGCTCTGCTATATATCATAATTTCAGATTTCAAATTCAAAGTAACATATTACTTGGTGTCACATTGCACCATGTGTTTGTTTGTTGCTACCTTTTATTTTGTTACTACTTCATTTATCACTGGGGTCATATATACCGTATTCTGTCTGTACCTGATGTTGGCTTGTGGTCTTTTACTATAAAATCCTTATTTTATCTCTTTATGTGAAAATGGTTAGTGAACCTATATTTAACACTTCAGTGTATGTTTTTCTGTTAAAGTTCTCCATAATCTGATGTTTGAGCATGCGGCAGCGCAGAAGAGAGAGCGGCAGCAG
>NW_009951996.1:0-471 GCF_000747805.2 Chaetura pelagica | reverse complement strand
GATGGTCATAGAAGCACTGGGTTGGTCATGGCATCCATGGGATGGTCATGGAAGGCCTGGGTTGGTCTGGAAGCATTGGGTTGGTTATGGAACCATTGGGATGGTGATGGAATCTGTGATATGGTCATAGAAGCACTGGGTTGGTCATGGAACTCATGGGGTGGTCATGGAAGGACTGGGATGGTCATGGAATCCATAGGGTGGTCATGGAATCCATGGGTTGGTCATGAAATCCATGGGTTGGTTATGGAACCATTGGGATGGTCATGGAATCTGTGAGATGATCATAGAAGCACTGGGTTGGTCATGGAATCCATGGGGTGGTCATGGAATCCATGGAGTGGTCATGGAAGGACTGGGATGGTCATGGCACTATTGGGATGGTTGTGGAATCTGTGAGATGGTCATAGAAGCAGTGGTTAGGTCATGGAATCCATGGATTGGTCATGGAATCCATGGGTTGGTCATGGA
>NW_009951995.1:10736-12833 GCF_000747805.2 Chaetura pelagica | reverse complement strand
ACAATGGGAACTGCAGTCTTAGCCACAGAATCCAACTGCTACCCCTATTCATTCTTGTAAGGGGAGTGAGATCCACCCAACAGTTAAGATGGCCCCTGGTTTTTCAAAGTTGCTTTAGCTCTGTGTCCAGGAGAGTTTAACTCTGTGGTTCTAAAGGCATGTTACACAAGTAGCCATCCAGAAAGGCAACAATTTTTAACAGAATATACAAACCTTATTACATGGAAACTTTTATTCACATTGAGATCTGTACATTCAAGTCACACATACTTTTAAGTCTTTGATGGAGCTGGAGCACAAGGATCACAACAGCCTGGTTTATTTCAACAGTTAAGAGATTATGCCTCAAAAGTAGCCAGGAAACTTGTGACTATTTCCTTCAACTTAGCTTCTGTTTGGTCAGAGATCTTGCCTTCTGTCCTGTTGAAAGAGTTTAGTTGAACTTTTGACACAGGAATAGACATATGGTCAATCCCTGACTAAGGCAGAGAAAAACCCCCACAATGGAACTTTCCAATTTCTACCAAAATTAACAGATTAATTAACACACATTTGTTTGATGCATGAAGCTATACTACTGAAACCAACATAACATCCCTTCTCCTCCAAAAGTTAGTCCCGTTTAAGAACTAAGGTTTTTCAACAAATACTTTCAAAACAGCTGTATGTAGTTCCACAAGGCTCCATCTTCTATAGTGCTATGCCTCAGAGAGGGAAAGCACATGATTTGACTCGTGACACAAGAAGCTAGGAGCGGTTTACAGGACAGGACTATGGAAAACACTCAATCCCCAACAGTCTACTCAGCATCAGGGAAGGCAGTGAGCAGCACTTAATCCACAGTAATGTAACAGCCTAAAGCTGTCAAAAATATGAGGACTAGATTAAGTAAATTCAGTATTAGAGGACAGGTTTGCAAGTAGGTTTGTTTTAAGCATCAGCTGGATTTTTTTTAAGTAAAAATTGGAGACATGAAGCTGAGCTCTGGACAGCAGTGCAAGGACAGCAAGAAGGCTGATTTAAGTTGCCTGTACCAGAACTGGAGGTTAAGGCATGATGTTCTAGGATACACTAAATTAACAGTTCAGTCACTTATCTGCACTCCAGCCATCAAGCCGGTACCCTTGAGATGAAGATAAATCACCATACCTGATTGTGGAGAGTAGGGCCTGGTGCTGGCTCAGTACATGAGCGAGGAAAGCACTCTCAAATTTAGTGATTTTGCTGGGCTCCAGCTTGTCCAAGTGACCTCTTACACCAGCATAGATGACTGCAACCTGTTCCTCAATAGCCATGGGCACTGCAGAAAAGAAAGTGCTCATGCCATTGGTAACTCTTTCATCAGGAGACATCAGTATTGCAGAGTCCTTCTTTGAAAATCAACTGCACATACAACATGGTTCAAGTCTGAATTTACCATGTCCAAAAAACGGACATGGTAAATACTGCCACAAAGATCAACCTTGTTAATACAAGAGACCAATGGGAAACAAAAATTGGAGACATGAAGCTGAGCTCTGGACAGCAGTGCAAGGACAGCAAGAAGGCTGATTTAAGTTGCCTGTACCAGAACTGGAGGTTAAGGCATGATGTTCTAGGATACACTAAATTAACAGTTCAGTCACTTATCTGCACTCCAGCCATCAAGCCGGTACCCTTGAGATGAAGATAAATCACCATACCTGATTGTGGAGAGTAGGGCCTGGTGCTGGCTCAGTACATGAGCGAGGAAAGCACTCTCAAATTTAGTGATTTTGCTGGGCTCCAGCTTGTCCAAGTGACCTCTTACACCAGCATAGATGACTGCAACCTGTTCCTCAATAGCCATGGGCACTGCAGAAAAGAAAGTGCTCATGCCATTGGTAACTCTTTCATCAGGAGACATCAGTATTGCAGAGTCCTTCTTTGAAAATCAACTGCACATACAACATGGTTCAAGTCTGAATTTACCATGTCCAAAAAACGGACATGGTAAATACTGCCACAAAGATCAACCTTGTTAATACAAGAGACCAATGGGAAACAGACTTGTGTCCAAGACACTCACCATACTGTCCTTGTTTGAGAAGCTCTGTTAGACGTACACCACGGTTCAGC
>NW_009951995.1:0-10702 GCF_000747805.2 Chaetura pelagica | reverse complement strand
CAAAGGCAGCTACTTCACGATACTGAGCCAATTCCAGCTTCATGGTACCTGCCACCTATAACACAAAACAGGTCAGACTGAGTTTGACCACCTTTTAAATGTGTCTAGTAGTTTGTAGGTTATCTTCAGCTGACAGTTGTCACAATTCAGCTTTCCTTTGCATACCAGTCAAGTGGATCAAGATTCTGACAATTATATGCATTTCTAAAAATCCCACTGGCTTGGCTTTTTAATGTAAGCATGCTATTCCTCCCTAAAATGGTGACAATTGATATTAAACCTCTCCAATTCCATATCTGGACTAAAAGCATGGGGTTAAGAGAGCATTCTCTATTTCTAGTTCAGCATACTGAAACTTAACAGTTCTACATCTTTATGCAGATACTATTTTCCTTTCTTCCCCTGCCTCTCAGCAGACAATGGAAATAATCAATCCTCAAAGTTTGTTATTTTATAATTTCATATCACTACGGAATCAAAAACTTCATTCCCTCTCAGAGTGAAATGAGTTAGAAAACCTACACACTATTAATCTCTAATAAGAGGAAGAGCACCAGTTTCATGTTTACCTGTTTCATAGCCCTGGTCTGAGCAGCAGAACCTACACGGGACACAGACAGACCAACATTGATAGCTGGACGGATACCTTTGTAGAACAACTCAGTTTCCAAGAAAATCTGTAGAAAAACATTGTTTTATCTTGGTTAAAAGCCTGGAAGCCTCTTCAGAGACTTGGTAGTAAGCTACACAGAAGTACTGGCATGTTAAAAAGTCATCCTACCTGTCCATCCGTGATGGAAATGACATTGGTTGGAATGTAAGCAGACACATCACCAGCCTGAGTTTCAATGACAGGCAAGGCGGTCAGAGAGCCACCTCCAAAGGAATCATTCATTTTGGCTGCTCTCTCCAGCAAGCGAGAGTGCAGGTAGAACACATCACCTGGGTAGGCTTCACGACCAGGTGGACGACGCAGCAGCAGAGACATTTGACGATAGGCAACAGCCTGTGTGGTATAAAGAAAGCTTTCAGACTTCAGTAGCTCAGTTAAAATTTTGAATTTCTAAACCTTAGCTGACCTTACAGCTACAAACACCAATGCTTGACTATGAGGCCTATAAACAATGTTTCCTGACCTGTTTGGATAAGTCATCATAGATGATTAATGCATGTTTTCCATTGTCTCTAAAGTATTCCCCCATGGAGCAGCCTGAATAGGGAGCCAGATACTGAAGGGGTGCAGCATCTGATGCTGTAGCAGACACCACAATAGTGTACTTCATGGCATCTGGAAAGAATTAAGAGATACACACCACTATGAGTATATTACCTCTTCATGCCCATAATCAGCAAATACAATATGCACATGAAGTAGTAGTTGCTGAAGCAAGCCCAGGCAGCATCACTACGCTGTTACAGGAAAGACGACTATACTACATTAACACATTTGTTGCTCAACTAATTCAAGAAGTTTCAAGAGTAAGTTCATGGCAGCTCATGTCTAACACTCGCAGACTTTTTTCCACTTAAAATGAAGTTCAAACTTTCACTAAGACACACTTTGATAACTCAGCCTGAAAGTCCATGGTTTCCTGGCTGTTGCAAAGCAATACTACCCTTTGTTTCATGGCCCCAAACAAGTTCTTGTCCTTAAAATGTGTTCTGTTTCTTTGTTTTTCCTGCTAGGTATGACACCTAGGTACATTTTTCACCATGAGGACAATCAAACATTGGAATAGTCTCCCAAGGGAAGTGGTAGATTTCCCCCATATTGGACAGTTTTAAGTCTCAGCTTGACAGGGTGCTGAACCATCTCATATAAACTACAGTAGTACCTAAAAAGGTTGGACCAGATGAACCTTGAGGTCCCTTCCAACCTGGAAATTCTATGATTCTATGACACTGCTTGACCAGCAGACAAGGTAAGGTGCCCAATATCTTGCAGGCTGTTACATATGCAGCCTTAGTCAACAAGATCACCATTTCTGAAAAGATACTATTATTTAATCCCTTACTTTTGGGCAGTAGTCTCTCCACTAAATTTGCAACTGCCATACACACTGACTTGCATACATGCAAAACAAACGCCAAGTCCATAAATACTTGTAAGCCATAGTTTGTCATCAGACCTGCCTAACTGCCAAGAGGAAGCTCTCAAGTCTACTGGAAAAAACAAAACAAAACCAAGAAATCACAAACCATAGGCTGACTTTTTCCAGAAGCAATTCAGCAGTTTTGGTGCCTCATACTAATCTTCTAGTGTGATGAAGCAAAAAGGAGGTATTTTCCCCAGATACCTAGAAAGATTTCTTGTCCACAAAGAGAAGTAGTTCATTCATTTAATAAGAAAATAATTCTGTCTATACTTGCAGCTAGGAGAGGTCGATAGTAGTGTTCAGCATTATAATGAGAACAGAATGTCACTAGTTGCCAGGCTCGGCAATCTTAAAAAATCTGTACCTGCATCAGTGAGCCTCTTCACCAGCTGAGCAACAGTAGATCTCTTCTGGCCAATTGCAACATAGATGCAGTACAGCTTCTTTTTCTCATCTGTTCCATCATTAAACCGTTTCTGGTTGATTATTGTGTCAATTGCAATTGAAGTTTTCCTGTGTAACAGAGGTTGGCAAGTTAAGGTGCCCGCAGTTCTCCCAACCAGTTCTGTGTTCAGCTTTGTTACAGCAGAGCACCAAAATATTTTTAGCTTAGGCATTTAACTTACCCAGTCTGCCTATCACCAATGATCAGCTCACGTTGGCCACGACCAATTGGCACCAAGCTGTCCACAGCCTTAATACCAGTCTGCATAGGTTCACGCACAGAGATTCTGGGAATTATTCCAGGGGCCTTTAAGCCAACTCTTCTACGCATCTTGGATGTAATAGGACCCTTAGAAGAGAGGCAACAACCTGTTGCAGTCTGTATCACAAATACAAGCAGGGGTAGTAAACATCTGTTACACTTACCTTCCCATCAATTGGATTACCCAAGGCATCTACAACACGACCCAGCAGCTCTTCCCCAACTGGAACATCCACAATGGCACCAGTCCTCTTCACAACATCCCCTTCCTTGATCAGTCTGTCATTACCAAACACGACAACACCAACATTGTCGGGCTCCAAATTCAAAGACATACCCTATGACAAAGATCACATTATCCTGAGAAAACCCATACCAACATTTATGAAAATGTTGACAGTTTAATACCTATGTGATTATTCTACAGTGTAGAATATCTAACATAACCTACCTCAAATTTATTTGTAACAATAGTCAACATTCTGCTTTTATGTACAATGCACATGTGTTCTTCCATACTGGTTAGAGAATTTGCCTAAGCCTTCAGATTACTACATAATTATATTTGTGGCAGTCTAACATTCAGTCATTTCTCTCTCTAAAAATAAAAGAATAAGCAGGGTTCAAATATGATATTTCTCTCTTGCCTAGAAATTGGACAAGGGAAAAACACTGTCCTTTTCTCTACCTAAGGCAAGTTAAAAATACTAGAAGAGCTGTTGCAGTACTCTCAGAACAGTCAGACAACTTTTTAACTCTAGTCTACTCTTCAGACTATAAGAAATTGGCAAACTGCACACTGTATTGAATCAGAGAGGCTATTATTCAACAGTAAACAGAAAAGCCAGCCTGAAACCAAAGAAAACAAAATCTAATGTCAGATTAGTTCTTATATTTCCTAGATGAAGACAAATAAAGCTCAAATGTTGACCAAGAGACAGACACAGATACTGAAAGCAAAGCATTAAAAATTAAAATAATATTTAGGTTTTGTAGTATTATTTCAACTAGTTAGTACATATTAAAGTTGCAATGAAGTCTGTAAAAGATCCATATGGGTTCCTCCAAGCATAGTCTCACGTTCTCCTTAGAAGAAGGCGACACAAACTGCTTTAGTGAAAGCTTACCTTAAGTCCAGAAGAGAATTCAACCATTTCTTCTGCTTGGACATTTCTTAGGCCATACACACGAGCAATACCATCACCAATTGAGAGCACACGGCCAGTCTCCTCAAGTTCTGTAGAGGTATCAGCTCCCAAAATACGTTCTTCAAGAATAGAGGATATCTCAGCAGTCCCTGGAAAGAGATGCTTCAAATCAGATTTAGCACATTAAGGCACAGTATGAATTCAGTAAGCTTGTCTTGAATCCACAAGCCAAGGTACTCTCTCAGGTATGCCACAAAGTCTAGCAAGTAACATTCTTCCTTATATAGGATGCATAAGATAAATGACAGCTTCTGTATTCAGAGCCAATAAAAGCAACTTCAACTCATCATTATGAGCCCGTTTCAATCAAAATATTGATGATTGTTTAGATATCAGTTTCCTTTGTTATGTCCAACACTACCAGCAATCTCTCCCCCTAGAAAGCAATTAGATGAAATAATTAGCCTTAGCTCAGAAAGAACAGACATGCTAATTCCACTTGCAGAGCATTTACTTAGACTGAAGGCTTCAAAACACCCTATCAACTGATTTGTAATCAGAGATCGAAATACATTCAAGGAGCAAGATGTTAGATATAAGCTATAAAAACGTATTCTCCATCTTCCTCAAATTTGTTTGGCAGTGTATCTCCAACAAATTTATTTCCTCAGCTAGGAAGCAGTAAGTAACACTTATTTCCTAATCACACCTTTAATCATCCTAAACCACTTCCAAAACTGTACATAAACAACTACCAAAAATACAGCTATCCAGCACCACTGCCTTCTCTAAACACCAAGATGCTGGCAGCAAAAATATTATACTCAAGGACACAAGGTCAAATCCAAGCAGGCCTGGGAAAGTCATCTGTCCATACTGTTACAAGCAAGACATGAAACTGGAATTTGAAGCATTTTTTCAAACAATTCTGTGGGAGCTGAAGACTGAATCAAATCCTTGAGAATTGGGTAAGCTGCATAAGCAAACTGATATACGACCACTCCTTTGGGTTGGGCATAATTTGAATTGTTCTGAAAGTGAAATCTACTGGATGTGACTGTATAACAGATGGTTAACTATTAATTACTGTCAAGTACATAAATATCCTCAAATATCTTGTCAACTGACACACACATCCATTACACTTCATATTAAAATTCCTTTTTGTTTGATAGAGGAAGTTCTTAAACCACATTCTTACATTAGGACCTTTCTCAGACTCACCAGTTTTCTGAAAGCATGTCTTGGAGGCATAGATGTTTCTTGTAGCAACAAATTCTGTACCCAGAGTGTTTCTGGAAATCTAAAATAAGTAACTGTTTCAATAAAATTGATATTTCCTAAATAATTCAAAAAACGTTAAGAGGTAATACACTGAAATTTCTGATCATGATATTATTTATTTAATGTGTCTCAGTTTTGAGTTTAGTTTCACAGTGCTCTGCTCAGAAGTTGTAATTATAGAACCAAGTCCAGCATTACTAAGCAAGGAGAAATGGTAACAGAGATTGCTCTAAATTACTCACTGCAATTTTCTGCATTGCACTAATGTCACCGTTACAGCACTGCAGCAGTTCCCAAAGCAAAACCACCTCGTTTGCCACCTTTGAGCTGAACATCAAAAGCTTAGGGCATAAAGAAAACAGGGCACCCCTTATGGTTCTGCACAAGGGAGAAATAAGACTGTATCTTCTCAGAGCTAGCCTAAGAAAAAACTAACTGCAGAATTTCTGAAGCATGGCTAGAACATACAATAGCAAAAAAAACAGCAACAAAATTTATTATAATTAATGCATTATTATAATCCTACATTCCAAGCAAAATTCCTAATGTAGTCCCATGCAGCATTAGTGCAATTTCTCTGAAAGCCTGGGTAGGCCTTTTTAACTGTTCACCTTCAGAAGGGACACTGGCCAGGAACGGGCCGTGACAGATCTTCACACCCTCACTCTCCCCAAAAACACGGGGAAAAAAATACCACCTGGCAAGCCTCGCAGCTCAAACCCCTAACCCTGACTAGGATCTAGCAGCTTTCAGACATTAACCTGAACCCCAACAACGCCAATCCGCGTCCTCGGGAAAAGATGCGCCGAACCCTAGACACCTCCTCCCCCCCCAGGTGAGAAGACCTCCTCTCCTCAGCAGAAAGTCAGACCTCGCTGTCACCCAGCACAGAAGTGAGCCCCCTACATACATCTCGCCCCAGCCTCCCAAGAGTAGGAGGCCGTGGCCCCTCAATGTGACCGCACGTCCCAAAATGGCGGCGGCACGCACCCCCCACCCCCCTCCCAGGGAGAAGAGCGCGCCCTCACCAGGTCTGCCTTCCAGCTCCGCCCTCTTTGGCGTGAAGGCCACACCCACGGGGCGGGGCGCGTCCTGGAAGTGCTTCTCCAGCCTCTACCATCCCCCTCATATGTCGCACCGCCCTCCCCCTCCTCGCCCCTCTGAGCAATGAGGGAATATATATATAAAAATATAATAATAATTTAAAAAACCGAACACAACAACAACAACAAAAAACAAACCAAAACCTAAAACAACCTAAAAGCCACGAAACAAGGCTTTTAGAAAAATACCTCGTTGCGGCAGGTGCCCTTGAAATGGCCTTCAGCGGACGGAAGGGGTGCGGTTGGAGGCATGAAGTGGGTAGGGGCTAGTATGAGTCACAGGAGACTGGAGTGCTGCGAGGTAGAGGGTAGTAGTTGGAGGGTGTCCCTCTACTTTTCTGGGTGCTGCAGGTGCTCGTGCTCCTGTCTGCTTTGTTTCATTGCAGCTGCTGGTGGCAGAAGCAAAGTGGTGGCAGAGGAGTGCAGGAGTGCCGACCTGCAGTCTTGCCTGCACTCTGAAAACAGGGGTAAAAGGGATGTGATGTGTAGTGCTCTGTTGGTTTACTTACCGATACTACAAAGGAGCTTAAATTTTTTAGCCAGTCTGCTGAAAATACATGAAACCTAAAAGCTGATACTACAGGTTCCATAAGAGGTGATGGTGGCAGGTGTTGCATAAAAGGGTATGAGTCTGCAAGGTGGCTGGGGAAGGCCCTCCCATTGACTCATGAGGTTCAGACTGGACCCCCTTGCTTTCTAAATTCCTTCTCAGAGAGGAGTCTGGGTGTGGCTGGATCCTAGTCCCGGATTTTGTCAGTGGTTTATATCTAAAGACCTATTAAGAGTCAACATTTGCCTGTTTCAGAACTCTGCCAAGGACTTGCACTGAGACAGTTTCACAAAGGTGAAAAGATAAATTTTAAGGCAACAGATACAACAAGTTCAGAATTGCCATTGAGAAATGCACTGTGTTAGAGCTAAATGTCTCAAATCTAGCAAAATAGTTAAGCTAACAATTCATCCACAAAGTAGCAGAGGTGCAACTTCTTACCAAGGAGGTGTCCCTGCCTGGGGAGTAGAGAGGTCCAGGCCCATCAACCCATCCAGAAATAGAATTCTCTTCCTCAAAAATAGAGGCTTCTAAAGGCTATTTTACTTCTTGATGATGTGGGACTGGGTCACATCTTGTGTGCTGATTGGCTCCTGGCAGGCTAATGGTGATATTAATTAAGAGAGGGGAAGACAGTAGAACCAACATTTGCTGCAGATGTGGACTCCTCAGTCACATTGGCACAACTCTGGCTGTCAATCTTTGCCTCCAGCTATTGTTGGCACAACCATCTGGCTAGAGGACCTTCGCCCTATCCCCAGCAGCCACATGAATTACCAGGGTTGTAAAAACTTCCAAACTGCCAAGTTGTAAGAAACTTCAAACATCTGGACTGGGTCTTGGCTTAGATAAGTGACTGGTTTGTCTTTCACCCCTGCTCATTACCAGGAAGAGATAAGCACACTAAGTTAGTCTGCTTTCCTATCCCAAAGCTGATACAAGATAAGCACACCAATTTGGGACAACTCTGGTCAATTTTCCCACAACAGGATAGCAGCATCACAAGCTGAGGAGAACCTCACTGCAAGAGGTGGTCGTGTTTATGGTACATGGGGGTCTCTCCTTTGTCATTATCTGTCAACAAAGGCCTAACCCTGTGCACACAGTGCACTTGGCAACAAATCCCGTATGTGAGATATAGAATTTAGTCTGTCAGGGAGAAAGTGCCAAAACTCAGGCAGGTACGGTGTGACTTATTTCAGTAATCAGTTTAAATTATTTTAAACTGCCTGAAAAAAAACCCACATTGATTTAAATTATCTATTTAAGTCTTGTGCCTTTTTGTACTTTTGTTATGTTACTAAAGAAAGGTGGTTCTTTGGTGTTAGAAATGAAATGTAGTGTTGTTTTTGCATCCTAATGTTAGAAGCATAGTGTTGTTTGGTTTTTTTATATATATCCTAGTGTTAGTTCCAGATTTAAGACCTTTTCAGAGTATTCAAGTTGATTTTACTGAATTGCCAAAGATGGGCCGAGCTAAATATTTACTGGTTCTAGCAGATCATCTAACAGGGTGGGTAGAAGCATTTCCCCTCAATATGGCTACTGCAGCAACAGTGGCAAGGGTAACCCTGGAACAGATCATTCCCAGATATGGGATGGTGGAAAACATTGATTCAGATCAGGGAAGTCACTTTACCTCCAAAGTGTTGCAGGACTTAATGAACAGCCTGGGTATTTCTTGGGATTTCCATACACCTTGGCACCCTCCCTCTTCTGGAAAGGTGGAAAGAATGAATCAGACCTTAAAAAAACAGTTGTCAAAGTTAATGCTGGAAACTAAATTGCCTTGGACTAAGTGTCTACCTATTGCTCTGCTAAGAATCAGGACTGCTCCTTGCAAAGACATAGGGGTGTCACCTTATGAAATGCTGTTTGGACTGCCATATTTAGGCAAAGGTGATGGACTTCCACAGTTCAAAACTAAAGATGTTTTTCTGAAGAACTATATACTCGGGTTGTCGTCTTCTTTGTCCTCCCTTAGACACCAAGGGTTCCTGGCTCAGACTCCACCCTTGGAATTTGCAGTGCATCGATTTCAGCCTGGAGACTGGGTCCTGGTTAAATCCTGGAAGGAAGCCAAACTCTAACCGACCTGGGAGGGACCATTTCAGGTTCTGTTGACTACAGAGACTGTTGTCTGGACAGCTGAGAAAGGGTGGACTCATTATACCGGACTTAAAGGACCAGTAGAGGCTCCACCTGAGAAAGGACAGTGGCAGGTCTACCCAGCTGAAAACCCCTTTTGCCTTAAACTGAAGAAGCAATGAGTATTGATCAATGCTAACTGATGAAGTAGTGTTTGTAGCAATTCTGGTTATTATAGTTATTGGGTTAAATAAAGGAGAAGAGAACCTTTTAGTGAAAATGAGGGGGATCATCATAATAGTGAGTTGTTTTCTG
Source organism: Chaetura pelagica (assembly GCF_000747805.2). Lineage (NCBI taxonomy): Eukaryota > Metazoa > Chordata > Aves > Apodiformes > Apodidae > Chaetura > Chaetura pelagica. Next base: position 1,412 of record NW_009951995.1, on the reverse strand, counting down.
TGGAACATCCAGGGGTTTCAATACACGAGTGTTACAGTACATCAGAGCTATCCAGTCAAATTGTAGATAAATGTAACTGAGAAGAGCACTCCCCAAACCATAGTGTTTGATGCATGCCAGATATTGAATTGTGGACCCTTAGAATCCCAGAGGCAGGAGACATGTGTGGATAAATATTTGTGTCCTGAAAGTGGTGTAGCAGTAGGCAAACCATGTGGACAGTGGTCTAGTGTATGGTTCACAACTGCTGCTCAGGGATGGACAGCCCCTCATAGTCAGGGAAACCCTCTTAAAAAAACAACTCAGAATGTTTAAGGGAACATCTGATCCCAGCTGTCAGCATCTACAGTGTAATCCTGTAATCATCAGTCTTATAAAAGTTGACAAAGAAGGTAATCGCATGTATGGGCTTGGAGCTGAGATAACTGGTACTGATCCAATAGCATTAGACATGATACTGGCTGAAAAGGGGGGTGTACCTGTATTGCTAGGGAATAAGTGCTGTACTTTTATCCCAAATAATACTGCCCCAATGGTACAGTAACTAAGGCACTGCAAGGACTCGCTACTCTAGCAGATGAATTAGCAGAAAATTTGGGAATAGATAGCTCACTCACTGGGTGGTTACCGTCCTGGTTTGGGAAATGGAAGGGGATGGTAATTTCCATTCTAACATCCTTAATTATAGTGACAGGAGTACTGATTGCAGTAGGATGCTGCATAATTCCATGTGTACGAGATCTTGTTCAACCTCTCATTGAAACTGCTTTATCAAAGCAAATGCCCCTAAAGCCACCTTCATACACTGACACAATGCTAATATTAGATGAGCAAAATCCAGACTGCCTCTGCCCTGAAGAGAGATGTGAAATCATGTTGTCCAAACTAGAGGCATCTTACAGAATAACTTGAGATAATGCAAAAAGCAACAGTAGTGTAAATAAAAGAAGGGGGAATTGTTAGAAATGAAATGTAGTGTTGAGTTTGCATCCTAGTGTTAGAAGCATATTGTTGTTTGTTTTTTTTATATATACCCTAGTGTTAGGAATATAATAGTTTGTTTAAGAGAGAAGTGAGATATCTGCACATTCCAATAACACCTGGGGTGGTTTATGGTCCAAGAAACTGAGGGACTTAATTGGACTCCATCTGGGGGATCCGAACATGGAGCAGGATTTATGGCCAAGATAAGACCAAACAAAGCCACTTCTATCTTGCTCCTCGGGGCAGGATGACACCAGTAGGTATAGATCATTTTCATGATTGGGAAGACAGCTAAGGGGGCAAGAAAGGTCAGAATTATACCTTAAAAGGTAAAAAGTAAACTGCTAGAATGGAATATGTAAACAGGGGTGTTGGGGCCCTGGCTGTGCTGAAAGACTACGAGAAACTTTAGATGAAAACATCAGGCA
>NW_009951994.1:18506-19145 GCF_000747805.2 Chaetura pelagica | reverse complement strand
GGGGTAATGGGTGTAAATTGGAGCACAGGAGCTTCAAGGTGAGTATCTGAAAAAAAATTTATACTGTAAGAGTGACAGAGCACTGGAACAGGCTGCCCAGGGAGGTTGTGGAGTCTCCTTCTTTGGAGACATTCAAACCCACCTGGATGAGTTCCTGTGTGATGTGTTCTGGGTGATCCAGCTCTGGCAGGGGGGTTGGACTAGATGATCTTTCGAGGTCCCTTCCAGCCCCTAGGACTCTATGATTCTATGATTCTATGAACTGCACTTCAGTGCTGATCACTGCATCTCTCATGAAGGTTCCTTGGCCTTGCTTCTTTTTACAGCAAAACCAGCATCTAGAAGAATTTGGAGGATCTTTTCCCTTTCTCACAGACTCCTTCTGGGGTGTCACCCCTCACAATGATGTCCTCGATGCAGTGCAGGTGTTCTGGAGCTCCACCCTTCTCCAGGGCAGCCTGGATCAGTCCATGGCCAGTGGTTGAGCTGTGTTTCCACCCCTGGGGCAGTCGATTCCAGGTGTCCTGGACTCCCCTGCAGGTGAAACCAACTGTGCCCTGCACTCTGGTGCCAGAGGAATGGAGACAAAGGCATGAGCAATGTCCACAGTGGCACAGCACCTGGCTGCTTTTGACTCCA
>NW_009951994.1:15960-17583 GCF_000747805.2 Chaetura pelagica | reverse complement strand
TGTGCTGCTGGTACAGCCTGCACAGACCTCTGGAGCATTTGTGTGTGGCACAGAACGTCACCAGGATCTGTAACCCCTTGTTATCACAGATCACCTCTGGCACAGCCAGTTCTCTCAGGCACGTGGTGTCTCTCTCAAGAGTGGCTGTTCTGCTTCGGCGCAGTCGGTGTCACCCTTGGGGGGTATCTCTGCCTCACAGCTGAAAGGAGTTGGCTCCTGCCTTACTCCCAAGTGCTCTGTCAATGCCAGGGATCCCAACTGCTTGGCTTCTCTCTCATCCACGTTGGAGGTCTCAGCACCACTATCAAAGCATCGGAGCAGCCAAGGAAGGATTCCCTCACCATCAGTGCAGGTGAAGTCCTTTCTCATGACGTGCAGTTCTTGCATAGAGAAAGGCTGGACGAGGTCATTGTCGTCATCTGATTGACGAGGGCCTGCTGTTCTTTTATCTCCTTGAGAGTGGTCTGATTTGTTATGTGTTTGAGAGGTACCTGCTCCATCATCTGATTTAGAATCCTCTGCCTCCTCAGTTGCAGTCTCTTTTGTTGCCTGAAGAAACTCTGGATGTCTCAGGGAGGAGCGTTTTGCCTTTGCCTTGCTCCTGGTCACAGGGTGAAATAGCCTGATTTGAAAGGGAGTGGACTTTCTCTTTGTAGAATCAGTTGGTTTTGTAGCAGCACTCATAGAAGCAGCTGTTTTGTAGCAGTACGAGTGGGGGTGTTGGCAGCAGCATTGCCTGTGGGGGAGTGGCAGTGAGTGGAGCAACACCTCAGCCTACGTATCCACAATGCATTATAAACATTCAGCAGAAGCATCCCTGCTGCAACAATGCTGTTCAGATCAAGAGCTTTGAGATTCAGCTCAAAAGAAAATGGAGAGGTAAAATGGAAACAGCTACTGCTGTTACCAACATGGACCGTTCCGTTCACTTTAGGAGTTGCACCACTAGGACTTGTACCGTAACTGTACACATCCAGTGCCCTCATAAAGACCAGTATCATAATCCCTAGGATCACTAGGCTGGTAATGATACAGTTGATTATGGCCACAATAAACCATAAAACAATCACAAGAGCAGCTCCACAGAGCAGAATGTTCTTGGCTGCACAGAACATGGACAGTTGCAGGTTTGGAAAAAGATGTAGTAGATTCATTGCAGAAAGTGTCTGTTCAGTTCTCAATCCTTCAGCAGAATTATTGCTCATTGCTATCTGAGGGATTCCTCCCATCAGAGATGGAATTTTGAACACTCCCAATTAATGAAAATGTGTAATCTGGGCTTAAAATCAAGCTCCACGTTGGGCACCAATAAATTGTTGTCACTGTTTGACTCAGGTCCGACAACAAGGCTCTCGATCCCCTCCCCCCACCCAGGTAGGGAAGGAGAGAGAGAAAAAGAGAGAGACTTGGCTGGATTGAAAACTAAACTACACAGCTTTAATTAAACATCAATGATAAAAGAAATAGATACAGTTACATACAATTATATTCAGATATGGGCAAAAGCCTCTCGCCTTGTCTTGTGTGCCCTCTGTCCTTCCTCTGAGCTCACGTAGCTCCATGGAATGGAATCTCTCTGGCCAGTTTTGCTGTCTGTCTAACTCAGCCTCCTGCGGGGGGTCA
>NW_009951994.1:14474-15863 GCF_000747805.2 Chaetura pelagica | reverse complement strand
AAAAAAAAAATTACTGGAAGAAAAAAAAAAAAAAAAAAAAAAACAGTAAAAAGGAAAACTGGCTTCATCCTGGCTCAAACCAGGACACAAAGGGTTACAGATCCTGGTGACGTTCTGTGCCACACACAGATCTTTCATGATCTCTGATCCCCATCAGTTCCACACTTCAGCCATGGAAAAAATGACTGATGGAAGGAATAAGATGCCAAACAGATGGGAAGGCTGGTGCTGCAGCCATTAAGGGGACACATCCTGCTAGGAGAAGCAGCTGGAGAGGCAGAACCCACTTGGATGCCTCCTGTGATCTCTCTAGTGTGATCTTATCAAAAGGAGATGAGAACCTGAGACAATAAACCCACTGCTGTTCTCCTGAGACGTGTACAAGGGCTGCTAAATAGAAGGAATGAAGGAGATGGTCCTTCCAGGAAGACTTGAGTCAGACAATGGGACTCATTTCAGAACCAGTCTAGTGACTGGTGGGCCCAAGGGGGGTGGGTGGGTGGCATCTCTCCCTCTTTTGGCTTGAACCACATCTGTCTCCACAAGGCCCAGGTATCTGGCCCCTGTCATAATGTGTGATGTCATAGTTGGTGATGTCATACTGGATGACATAATAATGGATGTAATGATAATGGGTGATGTCCGAGAAGATGGAGACTCCCTTTTTACAAGGATTCCCACAGAAGAGACGAGGGGCAAGGGCTGCAGGTTCCTCCTGGGGACATCAGAAGAACAATGTTTCCCTCTGAGAAACACGGGCATGACCCAGGGTGCCTGCATCTGCTGCTCCTGCTACATCTCTTCCTCCCCAGCACTTCCCAGCCTCAGGAACAGCCCCGCTCTGCCTGGCTCGGCCCCTCCCTCACCGGCCCACACTGCAATGTCAGCAGCAGCCAACACCATTCCTGCCTTCCTCACGAGTGCAGTGAGTCCAGGCAGCCCGGTACCCTCTTGTCCTGCTACAGGCACAGGGAGCCGGGACCATGAGGCGCTGCCTGAGGCCACCTGGAGCTCCTGTTCCCTGCAAACCTTCCCGAGGCCTCTCCTGCCTGGATCGCGGCCGCTCTGAGAGCTGCCCAGAGGAGCTGACAGGAATGGTGGCCACAAGGAAAAATACTGGCCCAAGTGGGTCATCTTGCCACCCTCCAAGCCCTGCAGCCCTCCTGCCTGCAGTGGCCTTGCCCTGCCCCACCAAAGCTCACCCACGTGGAGTGACAATGTCACAGCCAGCAAGGAAAGAGCCAGAGAGTCAGACACGGGGCTTTGCAAACCAGACTTTACTGAACAGGGGGAAGTGCTGGTGCCCACAGCCTGCCCGGCCCTGCTGGAGGAGCCTCCTGCTGGACATCTCTCTGGGCAGCCTCTGCCTGGCAAGGGTTTCTACCCGCT
>NW_009951994.1:6689-13888 GCF_000747805.2 Chaetura pelagica | reverse complement strand
CTGGGGCTGCACGGGTGTGGGCAGCCCCTCTGTGACACGTGTGAGGTCACAATGGGGCAGCCCCTTATCCCCAGGCCACCAGCATCCAGCCCACACACCCGAGGCCGGGCCGAGGGGACTCCAGACGCTGGGGCTGCTCTTGCCAGGCTCTGCTTCAGCCGAGCTGCTCTGCAGGGAGCAGGAGGAGGCAGAGAGGCAGCAGCACAGCACGGGCAGCGCTGAAGGGCGCAGCCCAGAGGACGAGGAGGACGAGAAGGAGGCTTTTGGTGGGAAGCAAGAGAGCCCTTGGCCACCACCTGCTGCTCTTGTTGCCCCGAGCAAGGCTGCAGCTAAGATGGCCACAGAGCGCTTCTTGCCTGCCCGACTGTGCCCCACGATGCAGAGGATCCAGAGCGCTGGTGAGGCCTTCAGGCCCCGTTGCAGGAGTGTTGCTGGGTCAAGGGCATCTCTGCCAACAGGCACGGGAACCCTGAGGGCTGTGGGGGCGGCTGCTCAGGATGGGTGACTGCAAGAGACTGGAGCAGCCCTGAGGAGCCAATTGGAGTCTTCATCGTGTAGTTAAGGAGGAATCTTTCATCATGTGCCCAATGAAAATGGCTTGGGTTTCTTTATTTGAAAGGCTCTTTCATGACTTCTCAGCTGAGAGCAGAGAAAAAGGCACCTCAATACAAGATGAGAAGTTAAAAACTAACGATGAGATAAAGCCAAATAAATAATTTGTCAGACTTGTTCTAAAATTAATGTTAAACAAATGCAAGTAAAGCATAAACATATTGTTGCTGCTTCACCTCAGTTTCAGAGCTGCATTTTCCTTCATAACTGCTTTAAAAATATTTGAAACATTCTATTTTTTAAGTTGTATCTGTATTGAAGATACTTTGTGATTTTATAATTAATTATGCTGTATTTCTTTATGTTGCATTTTTCTCTTAGGTGTTGTATAATTGCATTGGCTGAGCATACATTTTAAAACTATTTTGTTTTTTAATGTTTTAAAACAGTATTTAAAAAAAATATATACATGATTTAAAATGACACCCTGAACCACTATCACTTGGAGAACACTTTATCACCTCTTCTCTCAACTGAAAATCATCCAAAATACCCTTTGAAATAACCCCCCATTTTTGAGGTACTGTCTGAAATCTTCCTCCTGAACTGCACTATGAAAATGCTCCCAATGAGCTGTAAGAGTCTTGAAGACCTGAAGAGACAGGGAGACAAAAGGCTCGTTAAGGCTCTCTGCATTTTAATTACTGCCAGGGTGTGTTTGGTGCTGAGTCCATGATCCTCAGGTGCTGAGGGAAGACTGAACAAAGTGCTCAGGGAGCCAGAAGCAAAACTGAAAGTGCCTTGAAGCAGTGACTGGCCCCACTGAGGCTGTTCCTGACAAAGCCTCCCCAGGGACTCGTTAGAACAGGTAATTGGAGGCCAAGTTAAAATTATAAAAAAAGCCAAAAAGCTTATTATTGCTAACTACATGAATCTCAGATATTAAGACTGAAGAAACCACTCAAGAATTCAAAGAGAGAAGAAAAAATGAAGTTCCTTGTAACACTGATGTGTCCCCCTGAGCCTGATAAAGCCTCCCCAGGGCCTCGTTAGAGCAGCTCATGGGAGGCCATGAGTGCAGGGAGGCAAAGGCCTGTGCAGGTGCCTGTCCTGCTGAGAAACCCTTTGCTTTGTTGGATGGAGCAGAAAGGCCAAGCCCTGAGCCCAGGCCCTGGGAAGGCAGGTCCTGTCCCTCTCTCAGGGCTCAGGGCTCTTCCTGGGGGCCGTGGGGGGTGAGAGGGAGCAAGGAGAAGGGAAAGGAAATTCTGTGACACCTCCCAGCTTCCCCTGGAAAGGGCAAGGATGAATCAGAGCCCAGAGCCTCCAAATATAATTTCTGCTGGTTGGGCTTGGTGCCCAAGGCAACTGTCATGGCCAAGAGGACAAACCCTCACTTCTACTGAGCCCTTTGGCCCTGCCAAAGCCCTTGGCCATCCCTGCTGCAGCCTGTCCTTCACTGGCTGTGCCTGCAGCAGCCTGGAGACACCCATCTTGTTTTCTCATCTAGACCTTACCCTGGCTTTTCTGCACCTTCACTGATGTCTGTCTGCTCTCACTGCATGTTCCTTGAAACACAAAGCCAGGGGCTGAACCAGAACCTTCTCCAGCTGTCCTCTTGCACCACAAGGCTACACTTCAAATGATATCTCTTTTTCTTCACCTCTGGTCTAACCCTTCCAAGCTGCACTTAGTACAACTTTTCTTCTCTTTCCACTACCAAGAAAAACTGCATCATCTCTGGAACCTCCATTCAAGCAGTTTCAGGCTACTGCTGTAGTGCCATGAGCCTTCACTTCTCCACAGTAAAAAGCCCAGGTCCCTCAGCCTGTTTGGATTTGTGCTGAGACCAATGTTGGTCACACAGGGATGTCTGAGTTGCTGCCAAGCCCGGCTGACATGAAGCTAAGGACCTGTCCAGCTTCTCACACTGCCCCTGTCCTGCCAGCTGCTGCTCTGCAAGGAGCTGGAGGAGGCAGAGCCAGGACAGCTGACCCAAAGTGGCCACCGGGATGTTCCATGTGATGTCATGTTAGTATTGAAGCTGGGGGGAGTTATCCAGGGGAGCGTGATGGCTGCTCAGGAACTAACTGAGCATCAGTCTGTGGGTGGGAGTGGTTGCATCACAATTGGTTTCCCTTCTGTTTTGTTCTTAATCTCTTTTCTTTGAAGGTTTGGTTTTGGATTTTTTATTCTTTTTGGTCATACAAATGTATTTTATTTTTAATATTAGGATTAGGATTATATTTTGTTTCAATCATTAAGAAATTCTCAACTCAACCCACAGAAGATCTTTTCCCTCCAATTCTCCTTCCTGTCCCACTGGGAGGAGGCCACGTGAGTGAGGGGCTGTGTCTTGCTGAGTTGCTGGCTGGGGTTAAACCTTAACAGTCCTGTTGATTTGTGGTGCCCAACGTGGGGCTGGAAGGGTTCAGATAAGGACAGACCTGATCAGAGCATGTTAAAATGAAGCAGTTATAATTGTTCACTGTATTGGTTTCACAGTCCCTGGGCACCATGTTGGTTGCTTTGGTCTCTGAGTTGTTACGAGAGCTGTGGAATGTTCCACCTTCCACGCTTCTGGAGATGCTGGTGGTCACCTCTGGAGCCTCAAGGACATCACTGGGCTGTGTGACCCTGATGGTGAGACTGACCCGGGATCCAGAGTCAGCACTGCTGTCACCTCTGTCCTTCAGCTGCAACCTCCTGCAGACTGTTAATAATGACAGTCCTTACCATTTCTCCCTGCTGACCCCATGGATGGAACAGACATCTCTGGTGTTCAGGGGCCCTGAAACACCTGCTGCAATCAAACAAGCCCAGCAGTTCCAGCCTCCCTGCTTTGAAGGACAATGGCTGCAATAGAGCTCTGGGGAGGTCTGGCACATGGATCACATCACACTGCCACCAACCCACCAAGGCAAGTGCCACGTGCTCACCAAGGGGGAAGAAACCACCAGATGGCTGGAAACATCTTCTGTGTCCCCTGCCACCACCCAAACACTGTCCTGGCCTTTGAAAAACAAGTCCTGTGGTGACGTGGAACCCAGAAAGGATGCAGTCAGACTGGGCCAAGGGGCACAGCCCCCATCATGCCCCAGCCTCTGGGAACATCTAATGAATCAATGGAACACACTGAGGGCAAGGGGTGGTGGGACATTCCGACCCTGGGACACATACTTAGCAAAAGCTACCTACTCAACACTAGAGGACCTATCAATCGAGCTGCCCCTGCCCAGTCAAAGCTTCCATGTCCTTCAGAAGGGGTTAGAGTCCCTGTGGTGCACGTGAAGAGTCTGTTAGGGGAGCCAGTCTGGGATAGTCCTGCCTCAGGCAAAGGCAAACCCACCCATGGGATTGCCATGGCTAAGGGACCTGGGTGCACTTGGGGGCAGATGTGGGAGGGTCCTGGTTTGAGGCAGGATGAAGCCAATTTTCTTTGCCTGATTACTTTTCTTAACTGAACTCTCTTTTATGGAACAGCAAGTTTCCAGCTAGTGCACTGATAACTCTGGAATGTTTCTAGACAGTGCCAAGACACCAAGGACACTTTGCTCTGCTTATTGAATCTGTTGCGTTGGAGAGTAAAGGAGCAGAGGAGTCGTGTTTCCAACACACCTGTAGGGAGGAGCAGACTAGACAGATGGCAAACCTGGCCCAAAAGAGTATTCCATCCCATATGTAAGATCAGGGATCATGGAATTCAAGCTGTAAGGGTAGTGAGGCACTGGAATGGGTTGCCCAGGGGGGGTGTTGAGCAGCTCATGGGATCAACATCTCTGGAATGTTTTAAGGCCAGATTGGATGAGATTTTGTGCGACCTGATCTAGTGGTAGGATTCCCAGATCATGGCAGGGGAGATGAAACTTGGTGATCTTTAGAGTCCCTTCCAACATTAATGATTCTAAGAATCTGTGATTCTATTATTCTATGATATATATTTATATGCACTGGTGAGATTCCTCTAGAGGTCCTCTTTGGTTCAGGCCTCAATACCTCACTATGGCCTTGTATGGAATGTATGGCCATGACATCACACTGGGGCAGCAGAGCCTTCAATGGGATGTATGGCCATGACATCACAATGGGGCAGTAGAGCCTTCAATGGGATGTATGGCCATGACATCACAATGGGGCAGCAGAGCCTTCAATGGGATGTATGGCCATGACATCACAATGGGGCAGTAGAGCCTTCAATGGGATGTATGGCCATGACATCACAATGGGGCAGTAGAGCCTTCAATGGGATGTATGGCCATGACATCACAATGGAGCAGCAGAGCCTTCAATGGGATGTATGGCCATGACATCACAATGGGGCAGTAGAGCCTTCAATGGGATGTATGGCCATGACATCACAATGGAGCAGCAGAGCCTTCAATGGGATGTATGGCCATGACATCACAATGGGGCAGTAGAGCCTTCAATGGGATGTATGGCCATGACATCACAATGGAGCAGCAGAGCCTTCAATGGGATGTATGGCCATGACATCACAATGGGGCAGTAGAGCCTTCAATGGGATGTATGGCCATGACATCACAATGGAGCAGCAGAGCCTTCAATGGGATGTATGGCCATGACATCACAATGGGGCAGTAGAGCCTTCAATGGGATGTATGGCCATGACATCACAATGGAGCAGCAGAGCCTTCAATGGGATGTATGGCCATGACATCACAATGGGGCAGTAGAGCCTTCAATGGGATGTATGGCCATGACATCACAATGGAGCAGCAGAGCCTTCAATGGGATGTATGGCCATGACATCACAATGGGGCAGTAGAGCCTTCAATGGGATGTATGGCCATGACATCACAATGGAGCAGCAGAGCCTTCAATGGGATGTATGGCCATGACATCACAATGGGGCAGTAGAGCCTTCAATGGGATGTATGGCCATGACATCACAATGGAGCAGCAGAGCCTTCAATGGGATGTATGGCCATGACAAGGTTGGAGTTTGCAGCTGAGTCTGCCTTGTGGAGAGGAGCCCCAGCAGGGGCTGAGGGCACTGCCTGCAGGCACAGGGAGAGGATCCAGGCCGGGAGAGAGGATAAAGGCAGGCAGGAGGGGCAGGAGGGCTGGGAGCTGCTGAAGGAGACATCTTCACAGCCCTGGGCATGGTGAGTGTCTCTTTCCATGCCCCTCTGTGCGGGTGGCAGGAACCAGTCCTGGAGATGCTGGCTTGGACAGGAGACCCAGACTCCTGCAGCTTTGCAGGGAGCCAGGAAGAGGTTTGTCCAGGCCCCTGAGAAAGTCCCTTCAGCCTTTCCTGTGCCTGCAGGAAGCCCTGCCATCAGCTCTGTGCTCTCCTCAGGGCTGCTCTGGTCTCCTCTTGAGGAGTGGCCAGCACAGAGCTGCCCCTGGGCAGGGTCCTGCTGCCAGGAGGGTCTGCAGGGCAGAGCTGAGCACCCGCTGGGTGGGATGGGGCTGTGAGCAGGGCCAGGGAGGAGAGGTGGGGACAGCTTCCAGCAGGAGCAGCTGCAGTCAGGGCCCTTCCCCGCAGCCAGCCCTTGGTCTCCTCTGCTGCACAGCAGAGCTCCTGGCTCCAAGGCACTGGGATCTCAGCCCGAGTCACCTCCTGAGCAGCTTCTCATTCTATTTGTCATGTTGTCACTGCTGTGGGGCAGGAAAAACTCTTTTGGCAGTTGGGCTCCTCACAGCCCAGTTGGCCAGTATAGACCAGAGCTCCAGCCAGGGAGATGGAGGAAGGTTCTGTAAACAAGGAGAGAGTCAATATCTGTTTTCAGGGGGTGGGGTCTAGGGGAGAGAATGGGAAGAGATTTGCTCAAGGTCTTCCACCTCAGGTGTGGTGGGGAAACTAGAGCACAAGGCTAAAACCAAAATCCCCTCAACTTTCCTCTGCAGTGAGGTGAGTTGGGAGTGAGAATGATGAAAAGCTCTTAGATCCCACAAGTGGATCCAACCTGTGGTCATCCCTTCTTGCTGCTTCCCTGTGGCTGCAGGGCAGGGCTCACTGCTCCAGGGCTCACAGCTCCCTGGTGAACCATCATCCAGAACCAACCAGATTGTACAAAAAGGACCTGCCCAATGTCTTCAGGAAAGACAAGAGGCAGCTTGTGGTCTTTAAAGAGTAATTACTAGATTTTTTTTTCCTTACCTTCTTCCTGCTCATTTTTTTGATGGACAGGTCTCCATGCCCAGAGGCAGCAGATGTCCAACAGCAGCTCCATCAGGCAGTTCCTCCTCCTGGCATTCGCAGACAGGCGGGAGCTGCAGCTCCTGCACTTCTGGCTCTTCCTGGGCATCTACCTGGCTGCCCTCCTGGGCAACGGCCTCATCATCAGCACCATCGCCTGGGACCACCACCTCCACACCCCCATGTACTTCTTCCTGCTCAACCTCTCCCTGCTCGACCTGGGCTGCATCTCCACCACCCTCCCCAAAGCCATGGCCAATTCCCTCTGGGACACCAGGGCCATCTCCTACTCAGCATGTGCTGCACAGCTCTTCTTCTTTTTATTCTTCATCACAGCAGAGTATTGTCTCCTCACCATCATGTGCTATGACCGCTACGTGGCCATCTGCAGACCCCTGCACTACGGGACCCTCCTGGGCAGCAGAGCTTGTGTCCACATGGCAGCAGCTGCCTGGGCCTCTGGGTTTCTCACTGCTCTGCTGCACAC
>NW_009951994.1:5236-6583 GCF_000747805.2 Chaetura pelagica | reverse complement strand
AGGGAAGGCACAAAGCCTTTTCCACCTGCCTCCCTCACCTGGCTGTGGTTTCCCTGTTCATCAGCACTTGTGCATTTGCCTACCTGAAGCCCCCCTTCATCTCCTCCCCATCCCTGGACCTGGTGGTGTCATTTCTTTACTCAGTGGTGCCTCCAGCAGTGAACCCCCTCATCTACAGCATGAGGAACCAGGAGCTCCAGGATGCTGTGCAGAAACTTATGACTGGAACATTTTCAGAAGTACCCAACTGGTTGTCTTCTTGTGTAAATCACTGCTGATGTATCTCATTATATGTCCTGCCCATCTTTGATAGGTTTTATTTGCTCTGATAGGGCTTTTGACTACATAGGATTTTTTTGCTCTGATTTAATTTTCTACTGTTGTCCATAAAGGAATGTCAGTATTTGTGCCCTTTCTAATTGTGTGTCTGTCCAGCTTGTGTCTGAACCAGAGACTGTGTAAATTAGGAGCCCTGCTCTCTGTGTATTTCAACAGAATCCAGACCTTCCAGCCACTCAGAGATCCTTCCTTGGAGACCTTCTCAGAGCCTCTGTGCAGAGGGGCAGGGGAAAGGGCTGCACAACAGCACTGCCAGGGAGCACCAGCACTTGCTCATATCCAAGCTGTTCCCTTCCCACTTTGCCAGGGGTTGCAGGCTGCCGGGCACCAGGATCTCCTGAGCATGCCAGCCAGAGAGACACTGCCCCTGACCTCATTGCACAGAGTCATGGAATGGGTTGGGGTGGAAGGGACTTGAAGATCATCTAGTTCTATTCTCCTGCATGGGCAGGGACACCTCGCACTTAGATCAGGTTTCTCCAAGGTCCATCCAACTTGCCCTGGAACACTTCCAGAGCTGGGGCAGCAACAGCTTCACTGGGCAACCTGGAACAGTGTCTAACCATCCTCACATGAAAGAATCTCTTCCTAATGTCTAATCATTATACCCTTTTTTTTTTCATTTTAAAACTGTTCCTTTCTCATCCTGTTACTCCATGACAAAAAAGGAAAAAAAGGTCCCTCTCCAGCCTTCCTGTACCCCCTGGAAGGTGCTCTAAGGTCTCCCTGGAGCCTTCTCTTCTCCAGGCTGATCACCCTCAGCTCTCTCAGACTGTCTCCAGAGCAGAGCTGCTCCAGCCTTCGGATCATCTCTGTGGCCTCCTCTGGACTCACTCTGAGCTCTGGGCAGCCCAGGAGGAGCCTGGATGAGAGAGATGGGAGATTGGAGGGAGGCAGCAGGGCTGGCCCTGGGGCTGTGGGCTTCCTGAGCTGCTGATCTGCTGAGCCTGCCAGATGGAGAGTCCCTGCCCCTGAGCTCCAGTTCCTCATTTCATTCTGCAGGGCCTG
>NW_009951994.1:0-1034 GCF_000747805.2 Chaetura pelagica | reverse complement strand
TTTTTGGAGAGCAGTTTACAGCTGACTTGCCACAAAAAAACCCCACTGGAAATCTCTTTAATGTTTCAGATATTTAAGAGGGGTCAGGGTTGAATTTGGACAATTTCCAGATCTTTTGGGGCTGTTTGGGGCCAAATTATGCTTTAAAACCATTTAATTTATATAAACTACTGCATTAAAAGTTCTGGTATCTCTTTTTTGGGTCTTTTTGGGGCTTATTTGCTGCAAAAAGCTTTTCCAGCCCATTTAACATTTTAAATATGAATAGTTAAAGAGGAGTGGGCAGAGATTTACGGCAGTTTCCCCCAACTTTGTGGTAAAATTAATCGGGGTTTAATCTTATATTTATTTAAGAACTTTCTATATAATTATGTATTTCATTAAAACAATGTTTAAATTTTTATATCCCCCTCTGTTGTTAGGGATCTTTTTGGGTGATTTTGAAGCATTTTAATTACTATTCAACTAAAAGCTGAAGTTAATTTAAAGCACAATTTAAAAGTTTCAATTAAAATAAAAAGTAACAAACTCAGTTGGCCCAATTCAGTTTTCTGTCCCCCTCTCCAGCCCCACCAGTTTTTGGGGTGAATCCCCTGGATTTGGGGGCTCTCTCTCTCCCCCCTTCTCCATTTGGTCTGAATTTGGGGGGTTTTGGCCATGTTCTACCCCCAAGGTGCTGCAGTGCCACAGGGGCTGTTTGGGCACCATCTGGGGGGGACACACGCAGATTTGGGTTGTTCTGAGGTGGTTTTGTCTCATTCTCACTGATTCCCTATTATCTGGGCCCTGGTTTTATTCTGCACCTCATGTATTTTCTCTTTCATGTGTTTTTTTTCCCCAAATGTGGCTTTTCCCCAGATGTTCCTTATTTCAATAAATGACAACATCGGGACCCCCCAGAGACACCCAGACCCTCAGAGACCCCCCCTCCAAAAGGCCCAGAGATCCCCCCAGGAGCCCTCAGAGCCCCCACAGGACCTCACAGAAACCCCTCTGAGACTTGGGGACCCCCCAGGACGCCTCACAGCCCCTCA
>NW_009951993.1:0-1172 GCF_000747805.2 Chaetura pelagica | reverse complement strand
AAAAACTAATAATAGTAATTAGGGGAGTTAATTAGCTATAATTAAGGGTAATTAGGGAATAATTGAAGCTAATTAAAAGATAAATGGGGAATTACGGGGTAATAAAGGGGCTATTAGGGCTAATAAATGGGCTATTAGGGATAATTAGTGGCTAATAGGTGGCATCAAGTGGAGATAAAGGCGTAATTAGGAGTAATTAGCAGTAAATAGTACGTTATTAGCAGCTAAGTGCACTATTAGGGCCTAATAAAGTGGCAATTAGTGCTAATAATTAGACATTAGCGCTTATTAAACGCTAATTAAGGAGCACTTAATCACCATATATGCATAATTAAGTATAATTAGGACACAATTAACGCTAATTGAACGCTAAGTGAGTAATTAGGCCCTAATAAAAAGGCAATTACTGCTAATAACTGAACTATTAGTGCCAATTAAACGCTAATTAAGTGGAATTAAGGGGCGTTTAGCAACATCACACACATAATTAAGTATTATTAGCGCATAATTAGCACTAATTAGCTACTGACTGAGTCACCAGTGCCTAATAAAAGCCCAATTAGCCCTAATAATCAGCCGATTAAGCACTAATTAAGAGGCATTAGGGGCATTTAGCAACATCACACACATAATTAAGCATAATTAGTACATAATTAGCGATAATTAGCAGCTAAGTGCTTAGTTAGGACCTAATAAGAGCCCAATTAGCCCTAATAATCAGTTATTAGCGCTGATTAAGCACTAATCAAGAGGCATTAGGGGCATTTAGCAACCACACACACACACAATTAAGCATTATTAGTCCATAATTAATGACAATTAGCAACTAAGTGCTTAATTAGAACCTAATAAGAGCCCAATTAGCCCTAATAATCAGCTATTAGCCCTGATTAAGCACTAATTAAGAGGTATTAGGGGCTCTTAACAACCACACACACACAATTAAGCATAATTAGTGCATAATTAATGAGAATTAGCATCTCAGTGCTCAATTAGGGCCTAAAAAAAGCCCAATTAGCCCTAATAATCAGATAGTTAAACACTAATTAAGAGGCATTGGGGCATTTAGCAACATCACACACACAATTAAGCATAATTAGTACATAATTAGCGATAATTAGCATCTCAGGGCTCAATTAGGACCTAATAAAACCCCAATTAGCCCTAATAAT
>NW_009951992.1:1841751-1851647 GCF_000747805.2 Chaetura pelagica | reverse complement strand
AACACCCTAAATGCCCCTTGGACCACCTAATCCAGTCCATTACTTGGACCAGTAATCCATAGGAAATGGGGGGCGGGGCGGTGGTGGAAGGCCGGAGCGGTGGCGCCCCCCATTTCCTATGGATTACTGAGGGGGTCTCAGCAGCAATTAGGTGGTCCAAGGGGCATTTAGGGTGTTCCTGGCATTATTGGGGCGTTTCTAGTGGTAATTAGGAGCACCGGTTTGCGGGGAGCACCAGTTTGCATCCCTGGGGATTGGATCTGCATCCCTGAGGATTCCATCTGCATCCTTGGGGACTGGATCTGTATCCTTGGGGATTGGATCTGCAGCCTCAGGGGTTACATCTGTATCCTTGGGGGTTGGATCTGTATCCTTGTGGATTGGATCTGCAGCCTCAGGGCCTCTGCCACCGCCCCGCCCTCCGCCACCGCCCCGGCCCGCCGGCTCTCTGCCACTGCCCCGGCCCACGGGCTCTCCGCCACCGTCCCGCCTACCCGGTCTCCGCCACCCGTCCCGGCCTACCTGTCTGAATTAGCCAATCACCATTGGCCAGGTACATATTCTGTTAGAGGCAGTCTTTAACCTATTGTCTATTTTTCTGCCAGTTATTATAACCCTTATGCTGCTTCTTTGCTATGCACTTATCTGGTAGGGCAAGAGGCCTGCTCATTCTGTCCTTGAGTGAATCAGTGGAAAGGCATCACTCTTTGTTATGCTGACTTGAAAGGCATTTGTTGTTTAGTCTTATGTGGGGGGAAGAAGATGGACCGTTCCCCACAGGCTTTGAGCGTCTTGATGTATTTGAAGATGTCCCTGTTTACTGTAGCGGGGTTGGAGTAGATGACCTTGGGGTGTCCATTCCAACCCCATGCATTCTAGGGTTCTGTGTTACTCTTAAGTTGTACAAGCATAAAAGGGGGCTTCACTGGCAGGAAATTAACATGCATGTTATTATCCTACCAAAATGTGCAATTATGTCTTGCTTGTGGCTCAGGGATGAGGTTTTTAATGAAGTGAACGTTGTCTGTGCATTCATGTCTGCCTTCTGTGAGACCTGGGTTCAAGGTGCATTGGTAAGTCAGGGTTGCAGATCAGTCTTTCTGCAAGATCACAGCTTGGGAAGTGTTGGGAAGCCCTGATGGGAAGAATGTCTGCTTTGGAGATGAGCCCTGGAGCTGGATAGCAGGCAGTGGGGTGCGGAGGTGGAGGCCTGCTGGACCTTGTGGCTTCAGGTCTTTTTTTCCACGGGCTTTGGAAAAGTTCGCTGTCTCTGCTGGCTGATTTCAGAACACTGGATAGTCAGAATCAGTTCAAGAGTGTCATAAGTCATTCTCTCAGAGAGATGTCTGACTGAATCTTGATTAGAGACTCTTTGTATCTCCTGAGAAGTTTCAAAGCATTCACAGATCACTGCTATCCCTTGTTAAACTCTGCAACGGTTTTATGGACGCTCTCCAGCCTTCCTAGGTGAAGTTCTGTTCACAGCAGTAGAAGCAGAGGTGTCTGTCTTGTCTTCCTATCTTGATGTTAGGGGTTCTTTGCCAGTAGTCTGCACTCTGGAACACTGTAAGGCAGAATGAAAACTTTTCTCTGTGCTCAACCTTGGCCACTGGTCCAAGTTACCCCACTTTGTACACCTTCTGAGTAAGAAGAGGAATTAGCTACTCAGGATTTATTTAAATTGAATCCAAGCAGTTAACTTTTGAGGTGTTTTGTTGTTGTTGTAGGACTAAACTTCTCTATGCTCTGTTTCAGTAGCTTTATGAAAATTCATCGAATAGGGAAGTGAAATGAGGTAGACTTGCAGATTTCTGAATACTGGGTCCATGACAAGCTTCCTGTCAGCTAGTAGAGACAAACTCTTGGAGGAAACCTTCCTCATGCAAGTTGCCAAAATCCTTATTCTAGTTCTTGAGAAACAGTCATAGCATTCTTGCTGAAGGGAGGAGTACTATGGAGGACTACTAAAATATGTCATGCCATAACGGTTCTTTCTTACAAGTTTGGAGGACTACTCAGAATTTGAACTGCTTGCATACTCACTTGCCGGTTCAATATTGACTTGCTTCTGCTTGGTTTTTGGTTTTGATTTTTTAGGGATAAAGTGGTTCCAGAGAGAGTGGGCACTCACAGTATCCAGTTTACCTTTGCAACGGACGAGACAAATATGCTTATCAGTGACCAGGTTTGAATCTGTAACTAATTACATGTAGCCAAGAACATGCAACACACAATTCTCTGGGAAAAATTATAACACTGTTGATTCTGAATGCAAATATTGTCACTTGCAAGCTTTGCAAAATTTTTATTTTTTTAATTACTGATTTCCAACTGCTCCCGGCAAACTGTCCAGGGGGAAAAAAGTGCAGGGGGAAAAAACACTAAATAAGGGGGGAAAACACTAAATAAGGGGGGAAAATCAAGGGGTCCCAGTGGCAATTAGGGGGTTCCTATGGGTTAATTACGTGTTCCGAGGGGCAATTAGGGGGTTCCTAGGATTAATTTGGTGGTTCCTAGCGGATGGATACTTACAAAGGTCAGTTTTTATAGCATCACAGAGTTGTTTGGGTTGGTAAGGACCTTAAAGTCATCTAGTTCCAATCCCCCTGCATGGGGAGTTTCCCTTCTGAAACCTTTCAAAGAGTCATCTCTAGTCAACTGCATGTATTTTCTTACCCCCCATTTTAGAGTATGAGTGTAAGAATACATATTTATTTGTATCTGCAACTGACTTGCTTTGACACAGAAAACTTTGCTTAAGATTCCTCACAAAAATAATTTTGTGAAGAACAACTGTATTATTTCCTTATGACTACAATGCATGATGATGTATGGTTCAAGTGACTGTAGCAAGCTGCTCAGTCTGAGAATTGTACACATAGGTACATTTCCTAGTGTTTTTTCCTTTCCTGTTTCCTACCCCTTTCCAGGCCCCTTCTATACTTAAATACTACCTCAGAAAAATGTCACTGAAATGAATAAATCAGGTTGCATTGCTTCTCTTCCAAGTTTTTTGTCCTCAAAGGATTACCCTGCAAAAGAAACAAAACTACTCAGCCTGATTTTGCTGTTTCAGAGTTGGTTTGGGAGAACTGAGGTGGGGTTTGAGCATGTCTTTGGTATTTTGTGGCAGGATTTAGCTTGTGCTCACCTCAGTTGGTTCCTCCAGTCCATACACAGGTTGGGGGTGATCCCTGGCTGTCTATGCCTGGAGGCCTGGAGGTCTGAAATGAGGGGTGGCAGAAAGGAGGAAAGATGAGGAAGAAAGAAAACTAGAAAGAAAGAAGGATCAGAAGGACATGGGAAGGTGAATTCGTAAGATGGGGAAGAAGGCAGAAGAAGGACAAAGGAGGGTTCAAGTGCGAGAAGAAAGAAGGGGGAAGGGGAGGGAGAAGAAAGGATGACAGGAAAAAAGGGAAGATACAGAAAGGAAACAAGGGCAGAAGAAAGAAAACAAGTCAGAGAAAGCGTGGGGAAGAGGGCAAAAAAGGTGAAGGTGGGAAGCGAAGAAAAAAAGGAAGAAGAGGTACGGGGTATGAGGCGAAATGAGCTACTATGAGAAGAAACTTGTGGGACCAAGGGCTGAGCACAGCTACCCCCGCACCCTGCTGTGACCAGGGAAGTATGGCATGAGCCTGAGGTGCCACCAGGACGTTCTGTGGGTAACCACCATGAACCTTCTTTATGAAAGCCTTGAGGTACTTACTACCAAGCCCCCATTTCAGGCACAGTGTTTGTGCTTCCACTATCTTGCATGGCTATACAGTATGTACCTCCTCATAGCTCTCTCCAACAACTTAGCAATTTCCTGAGAAGTCTGAGTGCTTGTAATGAAGCTATCAAAACCAGGTCTTGAATCAAATCATAGAGATATAATCTGGGACACAGAGGGAAGAAGGTTACAAATCTTGCTTACAAGTTAGAGTTCAAGAATTTTGTCTTTCAGGAGTTTATAATTTACTTTACCAAATCACAAAAAGCTAAACATAGAGTGTGTATCCTAAATGATAAAGCCTGAGGCTTGTACAGGGATTGATAAACCAGGGAATGGTTTCAAGCTGCAACAGGCTAGGCTTAGACTAGACATCAGGAAAAAAATTTTCACAGAAAGAGTGGTTAGACACTGGAATAGGCTGCCCAGGGAGGTGGTTGTGTTTAAGGGTTGTTTGGGTGTGGTGTTGGTTTAGGGGAGAACTTTGTAGAGTAGGGATAATGGTTGGACTCGGTGATCCCAAGGGTCTTTTCCAACCTGAATAGTTCTATGATTCTATAAAGCCCTTGACCATAGCGCTATCCTGCACGTTATAAACGTTGCAATATATGGCAAACACTGAAAAGCTAAACAATCAACCCTAAGCAATAACCATGAATTCTGTGTGAAAACCTGGAAATGCTGTTGCAGTTGGTTTACAACTTACTTTTTCTTTTTTGGGGAAAGGGGTGCAGAATAGTAGCTTTTGGCTCCAAAATGGTGGATCTGAGAAGTCTTATACACTATTAGCATATTTAACATGTTTACAGTTCCAAAGACCTTTTCTTAGCCTGAATAAAGGTATTGAATGGTGCATTGTATGACCAGCCTCAGGAAAAAGGGGTCAAAACAATGCTGAATTAATTACATCTGAGATAGTATTAACTCAAATAAAAGGTAAGTTTTAGCATTCAGAATCAGCAGACTGATGAGACAGTCAAGACAGCTGACTGGCTGCTAGCTATTGCTGGTGTAAATGGGTTCCAGGGCAGAACTAGGAGTACCTTTTACCATATCTAAGGAAGAAAAGATATTACAGAACATTCTTAACTACAGACAAATCCTTAGCTATAGCTGGCATGGTACGTAGGAAAAGCTAATTAGAACCACCATACTGGCTATGCAGAGAAGGACACTTAATGATACTTGTACATACTAGAAAGCAATTCTCTTTAGGTGGAAAAAAAACAAACAAAAAAACATACATAGAAACCCAAAAATTCCCAAAACCAAAACAAATCCCAACAGCTTTTATAATTTTATGTGAACTGACTCTTTCAACATGAAGATGAAACAGAAAATATCCACACCTTTACTTGCATCTTTGCAAAATGTAATATCCCAAAACCAAGCCAATAAAAAATTAGATGAGGGGTTTTTTATGGCTAATTAACTGTATAATTCTTTGTAGTACAGGCTTAGGGAAGTCTCACAATTCTCCCACATTACCAGTGACACAAAAAAAGGCATTGTGATAAACATCAAAATAAAACCCAAGTTGTGACTGAATAACACATCTGATAGAAGATAGAATTCTGATAGACCCAGTAGTTTTCTGATGGTTCTTCCCCTCAAAACAATTACTTCATTTTTCATGAAGTAGCATCATCCAGCCTTAACAACTAAGCTCGACAAGCATTTTTGCCTCCTGGGGTTTTTCAGGGGTTATTCTGACTACTGATAAAGCCTGTAGTGTTATGAAATTAAGTCATATCAAGTGAATTGAACAGAGAGCATTAATCCAGGCAAATTACTTCCAACAATTAGAAAACCACAGCTGTAGCAAAGCCAAACAAAAGTTTCATTAGAGAACAGAAAAATAATGCCATATATAACCTCCTTTCTCTTAAACCCTACAGCTTAAAGAAGGTTTTTGTTCTACTGGGATACAATTTAGAAAGTATTTCCTGTATCTTTTTGTAGAGTAGATGCCTAGCCTCCCCCATTAAGTTATCCATAAGTGCCTGGGATGATGGGCAAAACCTCAACTTCTCTTTTGGAGAACCCTGAATTCCAGCTGAGGGGGAAGGTATAGGAAGAAAAAAGAAAAAAATGTAGCATTCTTGTATTTGTTTTGAACAACTGTTACTGGAAGTTAAATCTAACTGGTTACATTCCTTGTGCATAGCTGTAAGCTTTTTTTTTGGTGCCACCTGCAGTAGCACCTCTATAGTGGTAAGGCTTGGAAGAAATTATTAATTCTGCATTTAGGCTAGAGATAATACAGAAACAGGACAAGTTTCTGGTCAAAAGCTCCTCTTTCCCCCTATCCTCTTTTGAGATGTTTCTCCTGTATTTCAGGCATTCGATCAACTGTATTGAATATGCACTTCTACTCAACCTCTTCTAAGACTGCCAAAACACTTATTTTCCACCTATTCCCTTTGTTCTCGCTGTTTACTGTTCCTGACACCCAACTCAGTTTGCTGCCTCCAGTGTTTTCAGTCATGCTGATCCGCTTTCCTCTTTTGCATGCACATGGAAACAGATCTCTCTGTTCCACTAAAAACAGTTCCCTCATTTTATAATGGATGCATCAGATAGACTTACAATCCTTGCTTAGATAGCCCTTATTTTTTTCTACAGTGATCGTGCTTTAGTGACTTTATAGGTGAATTTCAGGCAGTATTTCTATTTCAAGTATTTACCATCAAAAGGCTTCAAACCGTCACACCCCCACCCCCCCACTGAATACATAGTGTAGCAGTTTAAAAAATAAAGCCTTGTATTGTCTGTCTCTATTATCTAATCTATGTGGCCCATACTCACAAAAAAGTAAACATTTCGGCACATCAGTATAGACTCTGGGAACAGTCACCTACGTTATTTACCTTAGGATTAGAAAATGCTTTTGAGATACATGTACAGGAAGTCCCCATATGGTAATGCCATTCAGTAAGTGTGTATTTCTCTGCTGAGTTTCCCTGAATTACCAAGGACAGATAGTTTAGCAGTTAAATGTATTTTATGTCTTTTTCATCTCTGAACATGTAATCCCAAAATGGGTATCAATATGACATTATAAAATCAAGTGTTGCAATGTTAAGCCAGTCCTGTCGTTTTGGTCTGCCACTGAAACATAAAAATACAACTGAGCACTGCCACTCATGCTTTGTGTCCTTGGATGAGCTTTCCTGCTTGTCCTATGAGGAGCAAACAAAAAAGTATGCAATACAACAGACCCAAAATTCCAAAAGAAAAGTAAATAGTTCTCAATTCTTATACACAATATCAGAATAATCTTTCAAAAAGTATTACTGGTGAGACATACACATCAGGCCTTGTAGAGGAAAAAGCTAGCAAATTTACCCAAATGTTTTCAGTACTTGCTCAGCTCCAGCAATATCCCTACACTGGTAGTCTGAGAAGAAAAATCTCTGTTACGATAGCATTTTTTTATTCTCATCGCCAGAAAGTTTGCGATGAATGTTGAGGACAGAAACAAAGCCTTCATTGAGGCAATTTTGGAGAGTGCCTTATTCATGACAGAAGGAGAAAAGGAATCAGGAAGATAATGTGACATTTCGCAGGCATGCAAATCTTACTGAATAGCAGAGTAACAGCACTTCTCTGAAATATTATCCATAGTAAATTGCCTGCACACAGTCTATTCACAGAGGTCTTTGCTCTGCTAATCTAAAGAAGCTATTCTTTCAATAGTTTAAGAGTAAATACACACTTGTGATGCATCCAGATATCACTGACTGCATTCAAGTGTCTATCATACAAAAACACTCTTGAGTTCAGCAAAGCATTCTCAAGCAAAGAATTTTTTTAGTTCTTAAAGGTCAGTAATTATAGTTTCATTTCACTGTTCTGCGCTAAGGATTTTTTCCATGCATTGCTCCAAAGAGTGGTACAGAACCAGCTCTCCAAGCTGTAGAAGTAATAGTTTTCAGTCAACAATGAATATATCCTCCTGTGTATGTATAACCTCCTCAGTGGGACACGTCTTCAATATTAAGGGGCTTGTGTAAGATACAACTGAGTAACTTCGAGTAACTTAAGAAAAATGTAGTAAGTAAACTGTGGAAACTAAATTACATGCATCAACATAAGGAAGAAACAGGCAACCTAAATGCCTGGAGAAAAGTGGACCAACCACCATATGTCACATGTATGTCTCACTTTCAGCAGAGAATAAAGTTTGGGGCACAGACAGTAACTAAAGCCAAATTTCTTTTTAAACATTGGCTCACTCTACGTGGCCAGTGAGTAAAAGGTCACTGGAATTTCAACTTGAAATTCAATCAATTGATCCCTTCAGGCCAGTTAAACGATTGCAAGTTAGAAACATGAACAAGACTTTGTACTGGGTAGAAAAATTACTACAGCATAGCTGCCACAATTCTGAGCTACTTACATTCATAGGCATGTAATGGAAACTTATTTGTGTTTCTTACACACTTCTTAGGACCATACAAAAATTTGGGTTGGAATGGACCAGGAGTTCTCTAGGCTCCTGCGTTAAGCAGGGTCCAGAGTAAGGTCAGACTAAGTTACATGGAGCATGTGAAAATTAATTCATTAAATGTAAATCAAGGGGCAAAACAGCCCTTCTTCCTTCATTCCACCACTGTGATTGCTTAAAAAGCTGAAGAGAACTAACCTTAGAAGTTCCATTTCCAGCCATTGTTTGTCACCTGTATTAATTTATTTGGTTCAAATTATATGAAATCCCTTGTTAAGGAAATAAAATGTATGATTAGGAAAACTGACTTAAGATCTGGGGGAAAAGAAGAAGTGATAAACCTTGCTGTTATTCATTACATTCATTAAAATAATCTAATGGTGACAAATTTGAAAAGTCATCTCTTGACTCTCAATGTTTTGATGAAGAGTTCTGCTTAATAATTTGTTTTTTCATTTACCAAATGCTTTAGAGAGCAGCATGAAAGTACAATAGAAAATTAAAGATTTGTATTTGTGACAGCTGTTGCTTTAAGGCACAGCCCTTGGAGGAAATAATCTGAATTCTGCTGAAAACTGATATGCTGTAGCAGCATGTTTTGGAAACAATATGCGGGGTGACAATCTGCCTGCTTTGTACTAGGCCCCAAAGACTGCAGTTTCAGGGCATGAATGAGAAAGACTGAAGCACATAAAGGACATACTCCTTAATATGTGGAAAGAGGGATTTGCCCTTCTGTTTTTTTTGCTGTTTCAACACATTCCTTTGAAATAAAATCTATCTGTACAGAAGGCAAATTGATTTGTGCTCTGCACAGCTCTCTGTTAGTAGGACTGTTCCTTTCCTGATGCTTAAGGCACCAACAAACAGGAAATTACAGAAACAGAATTGGACAAATTTCTTAACTTCTGACACATAGGCTTTGGAATAATCTATCTTTACAATCATTGCAAACAGGTCAAAACAATGAAGTCTGGTGAAACAACAATTTATATGGCCAAACAGGAAATTAAGGACCTCCTTCCTTAAAAAAAAAATCTTCTATTAATTATTATTTCCTAGTCGGATGAGGGGCATCAATTTGCCAAAGCACATGCTAGAGAGTCTGGGGGACTCTCCATAGTTAACAGTTATTTCACCAAGTATTCAACATTTGGCAGTTAAATGGGTAACTTTTGGATGGTGGACAATGAACAGGAGGAAGAGCTTGCACATCTCATACCAATCCACGTTAGTTGGAAAAAATACTGGACTGACTTAACCTCTGGCATGAATGGGAATACTTTTATAGAGAATAACGTAGTAACAGAACAGCTGAGCTTTTTCTCTTTTGTCAGCTGAATTACTGTGCTCAAGAACATTTCCTGTGCTGCTCTTCTGTGTCCTAATTTTTCCTTGTACCAATTTGTACTTTTTTCTTTCATGGTACACTCTGGCAATGGAATAGCTATTATACTTCTATTTACTTGTTTTAATCACCTACCAGTTTAGATGAAAGCTTGTATTCCTTGCACTGCAAGAATTACAGAAATAATCACTACCTACTTTTGCCTTCACTGACTTAAGCACCTCTGTCTTATTGTTCTGATTACCCGTCATCAAACTTGTACAGCTTTCTTAGTACTGAAATACTATTTTTAAAATGGGCCACCCTTGATTATTGTACGCAATGTTCAAGACAAGGATGTATGAGGAACTATAAACACCTAAACCCTAAAGTTTAGAAAAGAACTA
>NW_009951992.1:1834719-1839826 GCF_000747805.2 Chaetura pelagica | reverse complement strand
TTCCCTAAAACAGCGCTGTCATCTGAACACACTGCCTCAAAAGCCTGTTCTTGCCATGCTCCCTATTGCCTAGACTTCGAACTAGTGTTCAACCAGTGTTTCCCAAGCCTAGAAGTCGTCTTAACACGTTTTTGTCATAATTCACTCACCACCTCCTCTATTTATTGATAGAGATCTTACAGCTATTTTCTACAATTCAAACTTCCAGATACAGATTCAAGCAGGAAGGCTAACTGTCTCCCACAAAGCTAGTTTTCTAGGCCAAAACCAGCATGGCTCTGGGATAACAGCAGCACTGTTTTAAGAATGCACTTCAACTAAACCAAAGTTCCAGAATCCTTCCTCTTCAGAGGAACATGAGATCTACTGGCTGCAGTTTATACCCAAGCATTCTAGTTGTTAATAAAGTCAAAAACAAAATCCAAGAAGCACTGATACTAAAAAAGCTCACCCTTGAATCAGTATCTTTTCAAGGCTAGAAACTGGAAATCTGGAACTAAGGCCTCTCTGTGTGCTGTCTACATGCAGATCTGCTACCCACAGGTACCTTTTACCCTGAATATGCCTCAATCGAGTTTTCCACCTGTTTTCAAGATCAGAGTCAGTCATATATAGGTATGCTTACTCCATCCTTGGGCAGCCATAAGGGGCAAGCAGAGCCATTGAGTAGATGGCAAGGTTTTTCAATCATATGGTCTTAAGTATTACCTCATTCATACAGGTAGGTTAAGTGAAAATACCAGCATGGTACTCCTCAGCCTTAGGGCCTTCAAAAGCCTGCTGACAGACACAACAGCCCTTAGAACATACAGACACAGAACAGAGATGTAAAAATACTCAGGAAAGACACCATGATAGGAAGACTGTTGAAAGCCTGGTCAGGAAAGCACAAAAGGACAGATACTTCTCTGTTCTAAGGGGCCTTTTTCTTCAAGTCTACTGCCTAGTCGAGCTCAGTATGGTAGATTTCTGTGAGCCTTATACGGTTTGTTCTGAAATAGATGATTCTTTTAATGACTTCAAGGATTTTTTCATCCTGTAATCACAACAAACATTTTCATACAATTGTCTTCATTAACCAAAACAATCAGTGCTCATGAGAAATATCTTTGGCCAGACTCTGCAGTGAAAATCTTCACATGGAATTATTACTGTCTTTACATTTTATTTTAATTTCCAGCATACATTATATCTTGTTTTAGAAGATAAGAGTGCTTAGCTTAGCACCCCGCATTGGTCTATTGCCTTGTACTTGAATAAAATAGGTTCCAATTATGAGACTGCTGGTTTGACGCCCTTTCTGGAGAAACACAAAGGAGGTTTAAACAAGTCCGGTAAGGGAACCAGACCCTGATAGGCTACACAGAATCCCCCCTCCTAGCCCCTTTTCAGAGTTCCAAATGGTGAAAAGAAACTCTGAAAGTCTTCTGCTTGTTTGGCAACTAACAGAAAAATACTCCTGTTTGCAAGTGCCAACACTCTGAATCAGAATTTTTAATACAAAATCAGTTTACAGAGCTTATTCTCTAAGCTCTCTGCAAGTTTTAATCCAGATTCTCACCTTTTAGAAATCCTCTGGGCTGACAAGTTTTTCAGAAAACTCCACTCAAGGAAAGATCTCCAGTTTCTCAAGGAAAGATCTCCACAGCTTCTCTTCAGGATACTCTGAAAGAAAAGCATCTTGCTTGTTTTTTAAAAAATAAATTCAGAGGAAAAACAGAGAGCAATAAAAATGCTTCCATAATCAAAATACCACACTTATGTAAAACTACTGTAGTATGTTGGGGTTTTCTGTTTCATTATAGAAAATTGATCTGTACTATCTGCACACAAAAATGAGAAAAATACTATTTTCTGTCTCTAATATTATCTTATACAGAAAGGATTTTTAAATTATGAGCATAATTTGTACACTTATTAAAAAGCATAAATTATTAATGTTGAAATGGGTCAAGTGGAAAGTTTGTACCTTCTCAAAAGCCTAAAATGCCATGTGAATTCACACTGTCTCTCTTATCTAGTTGTGGTGGTTTGGGCACAACACGACAAGAAAGAACCAAAGAACCAGCCCCATGGCCCCTCCCCCAGCACGCCCGCCCGCCCCCCCTCCCCCCCCCAAGCACTCTCTGGGATGAGGACGACAAAGCTCACGGGTCAAGACAAAGGACAAGGAGGGTTCTTCACCAAATTAAGGTCCTGGGCAAAACAGACTCAACTCGGGGAAAAAAAAAATAATAATTTAATTTCACACTAATCAAACACACAAAGGACACACACAAAAAGCGGAGCTTACACACACTACCCCCAGCCCTCCCTTCTTCCCCAGGGCCAAATCACTTTGTTCCCTGTTTCTCTTCCTCCCTCCCCCCAGCGGCTCAGGGGGACAGGGGATGGGGTTTAGAGTCAGTTCACAGGCTGGTGGTTCTTGCCACACCATCCTCCTCAGGAAGAAGGATTCCTTACACTCCTTCCCCGCTTCCCCACAGGGTCCCTCCCATGGGAGAGAGTACTCCACAAACCACTCCTTCATGAATCCATACCACGAAGTTCAGAGCTGCTCCAGCGTGGGCTTCCCACAGAGTCACAGGCTGCTTCAGGAACAAACTCCCCTGGTGCCGGGGTCTTCCAAAGCTGCGCAATCAACAGGCAGTCCAGAGGCAGCAAATCCTCTGGCCACAAAATCCAAGTCCAGTGGCCAGGCTCACCCCCCCTGGCACCCTCAGGGAATGTTTCACCACGTTCTTCCGCAAGTGCAGGGGGACAGCTGCCATCTCACCATGGATTGCAGGGTAACTTCTGCTAGGGCACCTTCTTCCCCACCAACCACCAGCACCGCCCTGCTCCTCCAGCACAGCTATTCTCTCCTTCTTTGCCCAGGTGTTATATGAGTTCTTTCATAGGTTAATTGCTGAGGCCCATCTATTGTCACTCTATCAGCTCTTTGGGTGGGTTTTTTGGAGCAGGGGGAGCTTCTCAGCTTCTTATCGGAGCCACTCCTGTGGCTCTTCCCCGGCTACCAAAAAATCCCCACCAAACCAGAATTAGAATTAATTCTGTGTGGCTTAGAATTAAAAGAAGGAAGTTAAGATCCAGCACTGTTTCAGTTCAATAGAAAGACATTAACTGTAGATCCTGAATATATCCTGTACCTACTTGCAAATTTCTTGCCTTATTTAAAAAAAAAAAAAGGTAAAAGGAAATAGGTGGTATAACAGTCACAAGGCAGGAGCCTGTAATTTCTCCCTGATGAGCTCAGCTCATAGACTTAAAAAAAAACACCACAAAAAAACGTCCAGAGGCAGCAAATCCTCTGGCCACAAAATCCAAGTCCAGTGGCCAGGCTCACCCCCCCTGGCACCCTCAGGGAATGTTTCACCACGTTCTTCCGCAAGTGCAGGGGGACAGCTGCCATCTCACCATGGATTGCAGGGTAACTTCTGCTAGGGCACCTTCTTCCCCACCAACCACCAGCACCGCCCTGCTCCTCCAGCACAGCTATTCTCTCCTTCTTTGCCCAGGTGTTATATGAGTTCTTTCATAGGTTAATTGCTGAGGCCCATCTATTGTCACTCTATCAGCTCTTTGGGTGGGTTTTTTGGAGCAGGGGGAGCTTCTCAGCTTCTTATCGGAGCCACTCCTGTGGCTCTTCCCCGGCTACCAAAAAATCCCCACCAAACCAGAATTAGAATTAATTCTGTGTGGCTTAGAATTAAAAGAAGGAAGTTAAGATCCAGCACTGTTTCAGTTCAATAGAAAGACATTAACTGTAGATCCTGAATATATCCTGTACCTACTTGCA
Source organism: Chaetura pelagica (assembly GCF_000747805.2). Lineage (NCBI taxonomy): Eukaryota > Metazoa > Chordata > Aves > Apodiformes > Apodidae > Chaetura > Chaetura pelagica. Next base: position 1,836,027 of record NW_009951992.1, on the reverse strand, counting down.
AATTTCTTGCCTTATTTAAAAAAAAAAAAAAGGTAAAAGGAAATAGGTGGTATAACAGTCACAAGGCAGGAGCCTGTAATTTCTCCCTGATGAGCTCAGCTCATAGACTTAAAAAAAAACACCACAAAAAAACCCCCAAAAAACCCCAACAAAAAACCTCCCACCAAGACTTGCTAAATACAGAAGAAGAACATTTTCTACATTGATAAAACATGTAAGCATATATAGGCCCTCATGAAGGCATTTGGACCTCATCCAAATTAGATGTGGTAGTTTAAAACATAAAAATAGGGGTGGGGGCAAATTTCTATTGGTGATTTATTAATTACGGAATTTTCTATTAGACTAAAATGGTGCATACGGGCTTTGAAATACACAATCCCAATGTCAGTTTCTATAGTTATGAAAAAAGGGCTATGCTAACAAAGTGAGTTTCATATGCTGGTATTCCACTTGACCATCTGTCTCTTCAGTTTAAGAGATGTGGTCCCAGGCCAGAGTCGTGACAGTGAGCTACGTATAACGCTGGTGATACAACAAGTATTGTATTCTCCTAGGAACTGAACAAAAAACCCTGTATGTATCCATGCACTAAATTGGAATGGTAAGTCTACCTCATGAGTTTCATGCTGTATCTTTTGCAAGATCTTTAGCAGATAACTGAAACCTTAAGCAAAAGCTCAAATGTGCTTTTTAACAAAACATTCATAAAACCAATTGCCTACTTACCTACAAGAAACATTTCTGATTGTCATTCAGTCAGAATGATTCTCTATGGACCACATGAATCTCAGGCTGATTCTTAGCTGATTACAAGAAGCTGCATATGAGCTGTTAAAGGGCATCTCCCCACTACAGAACAAAGTGCTGTGCTCACAGACATCTTACACTTTGGCAATCTCAGTCATGAGCAAAATGACATTTAGAGGGGGTTTTGTATCTAGAAGGGTAATTGGATCTAACCCATCAGACTGCCAGCCTCCTATCTCTGTAAGACAGAGATATACTCAGCAGCTATCCTGAGAGGAAACTGGAGGTAACTTGGCATTCTGATGTAGCAGCAACACATTGCTGCTTCTGAACTGCAGAACTGAGTTCAAAGAGAAACTGCTTTGCACAACTACAGGTGGGCTGAGAGGAGAAACTTTAGAGGACAATTATACAGTATTAATAATTTTTTAAAAATTAATTACTACAGTGGAAGCACTAAGAGCTAAAACACTAAAAAGATTACAAGCTAAATACATTTTGAGCAAAAATGGCTGTGTCTTAACTATGTCATACAATACAGTACTGCAGAAATCTGCA
>NW_009951992.1:1818238-1834686 GCF_000747805.2 Chaetura pelagica | reverse complement strand
AGTTACTCTTAAATCCTGTGGTCTGATTTAGATACTATGTGGGCACATCTTGCCACAGGACAGCTCAGGCATCTGTAAATCAAGCCTATACTTCTACCAACAATTCTTGTAGTTTAAACTGTAGCAAAAGGAGCAGGAAGACAAAATAATTGTTTACAAATAAAAGTTCATAAAACAGGAAACTGGAAAAAGTTCAACTGAAGAGGTATTGAAGATAAATCAATGAGACAACTGAGCAGGGACAAACTTCCAAAGGAAGTGATGGAGGCATGTAGTTGACAAAGCACTTAATACCATATTACATGGAGATTATTTCAACACTGGAATTTGATTTGAAAGGATGACCAGACTCCTCTTTTTACGTTGTATTAGGATGACATTTCAAGATCAGTGCTCTGCATGAATTCCAGAAGCAACTTGCATCAGGGGGATGGGAGACGTACAGCATCTGACTGAACGCAAGAGAGCTTGATCAAAATTTCAGCCTCATGTTTTTTTCTAAATGCTTGCTGTTCTTTCATATCTGGAAAGTTGCAGATTGACATATCTCTGGATTTTTTTATGTTGTAATTCTTTTCTCATAGGATCTATGCCCTACTGGTTCTGGGAAACTTGTGACCTCTGCATTTTTAATTAGAACTCAATAACTTTTTCCATAGCAACATATTTTGGTGTCGCAAATACAGAATCTGTCAAATCAAACAACTTCTGGTCACATGAAGTCCAAATACATATAAATGCTGAGCAGCAACAGGATGTAAGATATGACACAGTTAAGAGAAGAATTAAATAGACAGCAAAAGAAGGATAGAAGTCTTGGCTTTAGTTTATTTATAAGTTTGATCTTAGTCATTAATGCCTCGATATAAAGATTAAAAAAAATCACATGGCATGCTGAAGTGGTTTAGACAAAGAATTCATACAACTAGGTAAGATAGAGAACAGATAAAATCCAGCTGTCTGATTGGTGTGCCAGTACTCAGATGGTACAATGGAATTGAACTATTCTGAAGAAATATTCTAGACATGGAAAAAAAAGCCTTATTCACATGGATGAACTGTGTAAGCAGATGGTGAAAGAAAAAGGAATCCTCTGCAACAAAATTTGAGCTCAGATTTAAACAGACCCAGAAATAATGCTATTCAATACGATGGGTTAACAAAAATAATGAAGTATAATACAGCAGTTATATATATGTATTTTCAAAAACTTTCACTTATTTATAAATACCTTGCATGTGCAAAAAATACTTCCATAAAAAAGTGTAACTAGGAATTTTTTTGTCATTCAGATACACTACTTGTGTTACTATAATTCATTCACTGATTATCAACTACAGACTTTTTTTTAATTATTGTTCTTGACATCTATGTGATCATTTTTAACATATTTCAGTGTCCGTAGAGACTTGCACAGAACGGTACTTCGTGCCATCTTTTCCTTGTAGTTACCATGAAAGGCACTACCAAATTTCCTCTGATATGAAGAAGTCTTATACAAAAATAGAATTATTTTTTAATTAATCAGACTTTTGCTCACTCTTACTATAGTCAGTTACTTTTTGATTCTTTTTCCTCCTTTAAGCTCAGATTCTGCTTCACACTAAGAAAGCATCTTTTAGTGCCATTACCAATACCATGCAGGACCATCACCCTTCTGCAACAACCCATATGTGATTCACTGTCAGGCCAGCAGCCAAGAGATATGAATATGCTCATTAAGTTTTTAGAAACAAATGTTGAACGGAGTAACATCTTCAGGAAGAAAATGCAAACACTGATGTGGGAAAAGCTGTGTATTTTTTTCCCTCTGGTTAGTGTTAAACACATGATTATCATCCCTTTGTCTACTCCATCTGTTTCCACTTTCCATAAAAAGAACTGGACTGTTAAGTTAAATTCGGTGTGTTTTAACCTTTAATTGCAAATAAGGCCTTTCTGGGGTTCCTGGATCCTCTGCTATCACAGGCACCCTGCCTTAGTGTGTGTCAGGGGAGAGGGGCACAAAAATGAAAAAATATTTCCTAGCAGGGATCTCCTATTTCTCCTCATCTGGTACAAAAGAATACCAAGTTCAACATTCCAGAAAATATACTTTAGTAGCCTGCAAGACTGTCTAAACAGAATATGAAAATAGATTACATTACTTACATGATTTAGATTTTCTACTTTAAAATTAAGTGCTCTATTCGTATAAACTCTCCTACAACTGTCAGAAGAGGTAACTTTTCAAATCAAATGCTTCATCTCACTAATTTAAGAAAGAAACCCAAACACTTCTGAAAAGCTCTGATTTCCAAAAAAAACCCACAACGTTTTTTCAGTTTCTTTAAAAACCAGATGGGATAATTTAACAAATCTGTAGCTATATATTACTTTCATTTAAGCAGTACAACAACTAGTTTGCTGGTACTATATATGAGATACAGAGGAGCACCACTGTATTTGTGTGTGTCTCAAAAAGAACTATATTATTTTTAAAACCAAACAGTAAAACACAAATGTTTTGGAGTTAGAGAAACAAAATTTCCAGGATCTTGCCTTCCAAGTGTAGATAGGTCGAGCTTATGCCTGCAGTAAACACACCTCTTCTGTCTCAGCAGCTTGATGAGAGAAGCTGAAATTCACATTGATTTTACAAAATTAGTGACATCCATGCACTTTGTTTGCAGTTTTCCCAGCTATCTCCATAGATGCTGGCTGCCTCATGGGTCCTAAGGGTGCCATAACCTTAATCAGCCTTATAAATCTAGAGGGGGAAATTATCTGTCTCTCGTCTTAAGCAGAAAGCCTAGGAGAATGTCTACGGAGCTTCACCAACAAAGTTGCTGAAAGAAGAGCCAAGATTCAAGGGTCCCTGACCTTTCCCAGCCTTCCTCCACCAGTATCAGCCTGCAGTCTGCTCTGTACAAGTTTAGAAATCTTCTCCAGGGACTCTTTTCTTCCACCAAGCCACTCATCAGTCCAATGAGGCATGGAAACCAGAAAGACAAAAGTGAGTTAAGTAAATGTATGTCACTCACCAAGGGTTTCCCACAGCAGAGTGTAAATGTGTAGACACACCCAGAGAGTCTAACACTGCCCAGCCAGCACAGCCGCCCTCACCTTCACACTTAGAAGTGTGCTGCACTGGTGCAGAACCAAGTGCTTCCTGGTGGTCCATGCATCTATGAAGCATGTATATGTAAACATGTTTTAAACTGAGTAACTCCAGCCCTTAACAAGTGTTAAGATTTTCTCATCCCCACTGTTCATACAAATGTGCATGGCATTTCATTTATGGTGTATTTTCTACAAAAATCTTTGGACTTACTACTCTTTTTTAAGACTTTTTGAAGGCTAATGATAACTATATCATTTCCTGGAAAAAAAATCCTCATGTTCAGTATAGTCTTGTTTTTATTTAAAGTCAGCAAAGAGCAAGGAAAAACTGAGAAATGTGGAGAGTTTTCCAATAAACTAAAAATCAGGTATTAAAAATAACCAACTGCAATACACTATTTTTTTAGTTCAATTCACCAGTTGTTGGGTTACTGTTAGCCTTTTTTTAAGTGAAACCTGTGAAACAGTCTGTCTATCCAATTTTTGTTACTGCTTCTCACTCCTGTCACAGGTTCTACACTGGCAGGATTCAAAGTTTAGAGAGATTTTGCACCACCTAGTGAGCGTCTACAAGAGAGAAAGCAGCTGCTAGCACAGAGCTGCGACTGTTATCTTGAATGGGTAAAATGCACTCTCAGCGCAAAATTAACTGGAAGGTTTGGAAACTGCCGTGTCAGAAACACAGGTACACTAATGTTCTTTCAGCAGCACAGTCCCTGCCTCCACATCCTGAGGATCTTGCCCATTTGCTTTAAAACCACTTTCTGCTGATGCTGCTAGATCCATCTGGTGTTCATATGGGACAGGGCCTTAACAAGTCACTATCCCACTGGCTCCTGGGGGCAGCTACATTATGTGCATGAAGATCTGAAATTATCGTAGACTTCACTGCATGAATGTGTGAAGACACATGACCAAAGCCACAGTCTGCAAGCTGTGCTTAGTGGACTATCACTCCCATGAGGGAAAAACCTGGTCTCAAAATGTATGAGAGTACAGCACAAGCCACAACAGGAGCCTGCTTAGGGTTGGGACTGTCTACAAGGCACAATGTTATTCTTTAAATAATCACATAATATCTCAGATTGCAAGGGATCCACAAGGATCTTCAAATTCAACTCCCTGCTCCTTTCTAGAACTACTTAAAAATAAATCATATGACTAAAAGCATCTCCCAGAAATATAAATATATATACATATCATATATAATATATAATGCAGTAGGTATAATACTACTTGTTTATTACTATGTTACTTATTATATGTTCTATATTACGTGAAATGAAATCACCAGGAATGGAACAGGATGTAAAAATTACTCCCTCAGTCTTAGAAATCCTCATATTACAGTAAACGTCAACTATTTTTCTGCATACTCTTGCGGTTTTTTTGCTTACACTGACAGTCATAGGTATCTCAGGCAGCAAACTCCTCCTTGTTCACAGCTTTAAGTACTAATGCACTGTTTCTCCAGAACTGAAGAGAATAAAAGCTGCATGTAAAACACAAAAGCAGGGTCTCCCTCCTCCACTCAACCCTCTGTGAGGTAGGTAGAAGGCAAAAAACTTGAACAGAAAGAAAATGTCTGCTTTTAACTGTCTTGTGCAGTGTAAAAGCAGCAAAGTTCATATAACTGGACTTCTTTTTTAAATAAATTCCATATTACAACTGTGGCAAGTAAAAGCAACAAACACTTAACTTCCTTCCAACACAAAGTGCCTTACCTAAGTAGTGATTAGACCAAACAGCCATTTTTTTTCCGCTATTACTGACTAATTAAAAGGAAAAACCTCCAATGACTATTACAAGTATTTTTCCAGATTCTTAACAGCCAGCTCAGAGCCAGTTACGATAAATGTAAAATTAAGATTTCTGAGGGTTCTTTTTCTTTTGTTTTCTGTTATCCTGATGCATCTCTTTACATTACCTACATTGACAGCCCAGAGGTTTCAGTACTGAAATCTGGTTTCTTAAATATATCATTATGACTTTGACATAATTTCAGACTAGAAAATTTTACAGTGTTTTTATTTGGTTCAATTTAAGTGCATTTTCCCTTATTAGGCTTTAGCACAAATAGGATTTTGCACATCAGTTGTCCAGCAATAACTGCATGACTGTTACGCAAAACAAGCAATGTAACAATGCAGCTGATTTGCTGCTCCACAGCTCTGTCTTCAGTTGAAGGACAGCCTCAACATACTGCAAATGCAAAACTGAAGTACACTGAAAGAAAGTATAACTAGGGATTGTTCACTCAACCAAAATGTGTCTTAGTTTTAATTTATACAGTTATGTTATTTACAGAACTCTGGTAATTAAATTCTTAGCAGGAGTACTACTGTATGAAATTAGTTTATATGGCAACATTAAATATTCATAGCTATGCAGTTAGAGATTACCTGTCACCAGAAGTTCAGTTAATGGTGGCATCACACTAAGGACAAGTGGAATTTTACTTGAAAGTTCCCTAAAACAAGAAGAAAAAACATGATTAAGGATTAGATTGAGTCATCAACCAGAACAAATAGTAAATTTCCTGTTTATAGTCAAGAGACTAAGGAATAATTTTTATTGAAGATAACTGATTTTACAGCTGATTTATAAACTTGCATTTGGCACAAAGTCTCTGAGTTATGCTTTGTCAGTAAGTGGAAACTAATGGTGTCTCCTCAGAGAAAGTTCATACACTGTGGTAGAAAGAAAGAGGAAGGTAAAGGGTAGGGGAAAGGAAAGGGGAAAGGCAAGGGGAAGAGAGGAAAATTAAGAGGAACTGTGGAGCTCCTCTGTTTTATCCACTTCTACATTTTTTGAGGAAAACTGATTGTATAACTGATTGTAAACAATAGTTCTACTCAATTCTGCATGTCTTAATCTTTAAAGCTTTCTAGAAAACTTTAAATCAATTATTGAAACACCAAGGTTTTGTGTGATTGGTCTCAGCTGTGGAATTTAGAACCATGTGCCAAGATTAAACACGCTGCTACACACAAGGAACAGGGTTAACCATATTCTGAGAACATCTGTGGGATGCAATCCCCTTGGGATCATGAGAGGCGATGGCCAAATTTCGAGAATCTGATCTGATTTACCTAGTGAGAAACTCAGGGAAGGCAACCACTTTGTTTCAGAGCCTCATGGCTCTATGTACAAATACAAGTAAGCCTTTCCAGGACTGCATCTCTAGGGACTCAATTAACTTTAAAATAAAATAGTAAGATGACAGCTGACAGTAGTGCAGTAGATATGGAGAAGTTTTTCCACATCACTATTTTAAAATTAGGTGACCAAACTTGGCCTTCTGATTTTTGTCAACTTTAAATCTGGCTCTTAATGTAATGATTTTTGAATATGAAAAATGACATACAAATGTCACCTGTTACCTGGGCTGGATAGGAAGTGATATTTTTTGGCAGAATTAAATTTTTGTAGCACATCTTTATGCCTGAGATTCCTTAGTATTTATTTTGTAATTATGTGTCCATTTCCTTTGGGAATCTTCAGCTGTGAATTTTCTGCTGTGATTTTATTCAGTATTTGAAGTAACACTCAATTCTTTTTTGTGTCACAGAATCATGCCCTCCCCCTTGCCTAAGACTGAAGTCTAGGTTTATTTACCCCTCTTTGGAGAACTTAGTATCTGACATGAATCCCCTGAGCCTACAGATTAACCATTCTAGCATATTCAAAGCCTAAAATCTGAAATCAAATTACACTGTGAATAAATGTTACATCAATGGATCAACTGGCAACATCTCAGGAGCAGTGGAATTTGTTCTCATCTCCCAGTGGCAGTCAGTGAATCCTAGTTTTCTTCTCAAGGGAATTATTTGCTAATGTCAGATGACTAAAGTACACCAGTCTATCAAAAGTTGAACCTGGTGATCTGCTACACTGCAATTTAATTTTGTAGATGGAAAGTCACTGTTCCTCAGGATTTACTCCTCAGAAATGCCACTCCATCCTTTGGGGTTTTTTGCCTGTAAGGACAAGTGCAGACTTTAAACAGATGCCATCATCCTTTGTTTTTCTAAGTGGAAGACACTGCAGAATTCTCTTCATTAAACAGCACACACAAGTAAGAAGTATTAACTTCAGAGTATCCAGAAAAAAGGACCAAAAATCCACAGGTGCTGTGTCTGGAGGGCTGCAGAACACAGAATCACTTCAATAAGAAGATTAAAAAGAAATTTACTCTAGCAACCTGTGATAAATAACCAGATATTTACATTTCAGTCTAATAATTTTTGAAGAGCCATAGGGTATACTCTAGACAACAGAATTCTCCTTTACCAGAAACAGCACACAAAGAAAACCAGAGAATGCTGTACATCAGGTTTACTGCCTGTAACTTCCTCAGTTGTTCTGACTGCATCTGAAATTACTCCATGTTTTTACACTGCTTACTGTTCTTACATAAAGAACTTTAAGGGACAGATGAATACTGTGAAATGTGATTCCAACTGTAATAAAGATAAACATGATACCTTTGAAACATTGCCTTCAACATCTACATAACGGATGCTGATGCTGTGCCTTAAGGTTAAAATTCAGCATCTGTTACCGAAGTCACCATGACAGAGATTAGAATGTGATGTTTGTGTTTAGATTATCTGCTATAAACACAACCAAGTGATTGTTCTGGGATTAATTTGATGAAGTCTGACATTTGCGTACTATCACCTTATTGTCATCAGGTCCTCATAGGGTTTGTTGGCAATTCTGTAACTACATCCTCCATTTAACTAGAGGAACAGAAACATAAAAATTGAAAAGGTCAGACTTCTTAAGTTATCTTCACCATGTGCTTAACATTTACATCACAAAAATTAATGGAATAACTAACCACAGGACACAAGATGAAAGAGAAAAGCTCTTTTTCCTTCTCACACAAATTGTCACTGTCACAGTTTAACACTGGGCTGACAATTAAACGAATGACAAATTGCTCTCTTGTTAACCCTGCTTCCTCCACCTACAGGGAAGGGAGAGGGAATAAGAAAAACAGACATATGGGTTGGAAACTAAACATTATTAAGTACTGGTTATTGCAGCCTAATAGAGTTTGCCCTCTGGTCAACTGGAAGTTCACTTACCTGCCATGAAACCCAATGAGTCAGGCTAACTACTTCACTAAGGTAAAACTGGACCCTGAAGTCTGAAAATTGCATTATTTTGTATGGTTCTCACTACAAACCAAACATCCTCAGCTTCCAAAATCCACTTTGCAATAGGAGGCCTTTAAACAGATGCTCAGTTCTGAATCTGTCAACCAATCATTCAGAGCCTTTTTACCACTCTGTAATTGACATTTAATGTAAGCAGACAAAACACCTGGATCCTTTCATTTTGTTATTTGCATCCACAAAACAAAACCCAAAACCTGCAGCAGACCGCCATATGCCTTTAACAGAGTATGGTGGGGATCACCTGTGGCTACATTGATTTAATGTATTTTTATACGTATCAGTTTATGTCAGCATGTTATGAAATAATTCCAAGGGACAGCCTGAAAACGTGGTCCATGATCACTACCATCTAAAAACATAGTCATCTTACTGTATGAAAGGACTGAAATGAAAAGGAAAAAGGCCAGACCTGTAAAAGAAGTTGAACTCTGATGAATGAGCAATGCGACTTCATGGACATCCTCCAACAAAGTAGTGACAAGATGTAGTGCTCTCAACAGAGATGATTTTGACAGACCTCTGTCACTTTCACAGAAATTATAAAATAATGGAGAAATCAAACCAAAACCTTCTACATGACAGCAAAAGGTTATCAGTAGTAGTCCAAAAAAGATACATCAAGGTACTAAATGAAATCTTATTCATGTGGCATCTTTCAGTCAACACCTACACTTGTCTAGGACAGGCAAACTCAGGCCAAGACAACAGAAGTTGAGGCTTCTGTCTTAGGGTCAAGATAGAATTTCAGTAAGAAGAAACAACTTGCTTTATTTTGTATTAGCTGGGAGCTAATGGGAAAGTACTAGTTTAATTTTCAAACTTCTTTGCTGAAATACACTCCATGGTAAATTGAGAAGTATCCTTAAAAATCTCAGAAGTGAGGAAATGAGCAGGAGTAAGTAGTGCGTCCCTTATGATATCAATTGGTAGACCTTTGTCTCTGGACAAAAGAACTCTAAATGGCAGAAAGTTCTCAGAATATACTACAGGAGCCTCTTTTCTCAGAGAAATAGAGAAAGTCAGACCTGACAGCTCTCCCAAAGAAAAATACTGGAAGCCATCTTTGCAGTAGGTGAAGGGAAATGCTAGTTTAGGTAAGGAATGTGTCACAGAACTGACACAACCTCTAGCATGATAAAAGAAGGCATGACACAAGTTGTCTATGAAAATGCTTGTAATGTCAGCCAAATCCATTCTTCACATTGCATGAGCTACAACAGGAATGGGTATGGTCCAGCTTCATAATGTGATACATTTTGACCATGACGGTGTCACAGTGAACATTGCATTTTAGTGTCAGCTTTGTAAAACTTTAAATCTGAATTATCTGTCTTTGCGTCTTCTTTTCTCTAACAGTTTCCAGTGTGGCCTACTGGCTTTAACAATCAACATAACTTACTACTTTCTACAGGCACTAATTACCACTTTCTTCTGCAGTTTTACAATGCAAAACAAAAATCTGAGGAAAAAAAAGTAACATATGAAGTCTATAATAACTTTTAATATAATGCATTAACTTCTTCTCATTTAATTCTAATAAGGACAATATGATGCCAGAAATGCATTTTGTCCAAAGGTTTCAATATTGCTGAAATCCTAATCTTTAGAGAAACTGGAAGATGAACTTTGACTGTATAGACCTTTAAATAAAACCAGCATTTTTATGAATGTATTCTTTCCAAATGCCTGCTTCTTCCTAGTAAGTTTCCCATCCCAATACTGTATGTTTTTCCAGCTGGCAATTGACACTGCCAATGAGCCTTTGTGTTCAATGTTATTTAATATATTCCCACCAGAAAGCTATTTTTACTGTTAAATTTCAGTATCTTCTTGAAGTGCCTTGCATACAATGTTCATATTTTAATTTGTATTTTTTCCCATAGGATAAGTACATAAAGATTCAAACAAATATACTGAAAGAATTCAGGCTTGCTTGCCGAGAGAAAGAATTTTACAGAATGGGAAGCTGCTTCATCTTACTGAAAATAAGGGAAGAAAATGCAACTCTGTTTCAGACACCTATACTGGAGATAACCAATATAGCACCAACATAATGGGACATTTGCATTTAATTGTGTAGGTATGGGAAAGTAACATGCTTAGTTATAATTAAAAGTGATAGGATTAAAAGGTCTCAAAATATTATCCATTCTATAGAACAATCTTTTGAACACCTACAACTGGCCCTTCAAGAGATAGTCTGCGTAGATCTGTGTGCACATGCCATTTTTCCATGAAACTGGTGTTTCCTGGCCCAGCATTACATACTGTGGCTAAACTAATGTCACCCAATTTTCCCTTGATGTTTCAGCAGCATGCTTGCAATGAATTACACATCACATACTCCTGTGTTCTGTCACAGCTGCAGGGTGATGATGCAGAAATATTCAGGCTCCCATATGGAGGAAACACCTACAGCTCAGGACAACCCTTTGTGCCAAGGGCATTTGAGTTCAGTGCTCGCACAATCCCTTCTAGATTTTCATACATAACTCAAAGCAGCTAGCAAGATGGAATCAGTTCCACCTGAAAGTACAGCAGTAGCAAAGACTACAAATGGTTCTTTCATTTACAATTTAAATATACTTTGTTCATGAAACCATAATTGGCATTTTGCCCATATTGCTCAGAGCTCACAATAGGATGGACTATCTACAGTATTTGAAGAGCAGATATCATTTGCATACAAGTGCTCAGGACATTGCTGCATTACAGTGAGACGCAGATTTCCTTTCTGCTATATTCTACTGTATAAGTATACTCTGTCCCTTCCCATGGACTGAGAAAAATTTTATTCACACACAACCAGTACAAAAATACTGTGACCTCTTTAACAATCTTCAAGCCAATACTTTCTGCTGAATTGGAAAAATAAGCTGATGTGGCTACAGAAATGATGTTTGTGTTTTATCAGTGTTGTTCCCGCCAAAGGCTGGATTATCTGTTTCACATCCTTTTAAACACAGGAAGGTTATAACAGGGCAGACAGCAATCTGGACTTTATTGGCTGGGAAAACTGACCTCATAAATTTGATTTGATACATCTGTCCTTTTGGCTGTCTGCATATATGCCCATGCATCCAGTTGGCTATGTGCCTGCTCAGTGGTAGATCAGCTTCTGTGGCTACCACACAGAGGATTTTCTACTTCCCCCCTCTCTGCTACAAAAATAAATATACCGAAATAAGTGCAGAAATGAAGACGTTTATGGTCTTAAGAGACGTTCATGGAGCTTAAGAGAGACAATGTACTGATATGATGACCAGTCAGGAAGCCATTCAAACCACCTAGAGCAACGCTGATTATGTCTATCAATCTATTCCTGTAAGCAGACACTGGCATTTCTCTCTTTGGCATACCTTCTGAATACATAGGAGAGTCTATGAATGGAGTACATCACTACATGATGTTGCAGACCATTTCATATCCCAAACACCTTACATCTCCCATTTCAACATCTAAAGACTGATATCTACCACTTGAACCCAGTTAAAAATACCAAACTTTCCAAGACACCAAGTTTCAAGTAGGGAATGAAAGATCAGAACTAGCACTGTGTAACTACAAAATCAGCATTACAATGTAACAATTATTCCAGGTACATTAATTTGCTGAATTGCATTTGCTAGAGTGAAATGTTTTGGTTTATTTATCACCAAAGACACATGAAGTCTGATGCTCTGCAGCACAGTGCAGATATATATTAGCCAGTTTTCTGAAGGAAGTCACCAGCATTTAATTTTCCTCCAGTCAATGATTTAGGAGCATCCATACCGGTTTAAAACATTTGTTTTACATCAGTAAACCAATTTAATATAAGTAGCTGATACAAAAGAAAGAAAAAAAGGGGGGGGAAGAGCGTATTTCCCTCCATCCCTTTTCAAAATGAAGACTATCGATCTGTTTAAATAGAAGTCCCTATACCAATAGGTCGTTTATAAAACAGTTCATACTAGCTCAATAACATATTCTCTTATTTCTGTTAACTTCCACTGGTCTACAGGAGCCTTGATGTGAAGCTTTAGAAGTGCTGCTATTATACTCCATCTGGAAAAGTGACACTATATGATAGAATTAAGGACAAATTAAAAATTAGATATTGTCATTCTAAAACATTTCCTTCCTGCCTTAAGATTTCTTTTTCACTAGATACACAAGCAGTTTTATGATTGATAAGCATGTCCCAAATTTCTGACTTAGTTGCTAGATGCATACAACAGCAGTAAAATTCATACCTAAGAAGCCTGGCGTCTCTACTGATTTATGCTTGTTTCAGGCAGTTGCTTAACTTCATACTGGGAGAGCAGAGGATTAAAATCAGATTAGCCTCTATAGTATGGATGGATCAGGAAGTCCAGCTGCTTAGAACGAAAGCAAATAAGAATAGGCTCATGCTATTGATCCAATTGTCTGCTTTGTGCTGAGAAGATGCAGCAGTTTGATCTGATTTTACAATGACACCACTTCCCAGCAGCAGTTCTAGTAGTGCAGTTAAAGTAGAAGACAAGATCATGGGAACAGCAGCTGATAGAATAATCCACCCATTGATTTCTTCTCCCTGCTTACTCGCCGTGTTTTAATTGAATGTTGTGGTTCAGCACTGGTTTCAGCCTGTGCTTTCCAAGTCAACTAGAGTACAAAGTAAAGCAATGGGAAAAATCAAATTCTTGAATTTTGTCCAAATGGAATTGGACGAAAATAGACTCCAGGGTTCTCATTGCAAATTTGACTCAGGAATGAAGGTTGTGTTGTGGGTTGGTTTTTTTTGTTCTGGTTTTGTTTCTCCTTTTCTCTTAGCTCTTCTTTGCAATAAGGGAAATGTGAAAAGGAGAATGCTGGGAAAGCGAAATCTTCTTGTTCCCAGCAAGCAGGTTAAAAAGTTAAGGGAGCTGGAGGTTTTGAAGAACTCACCTTTGACACAGAAGTCACAGAAGAAACTTAGCAGAGTGGGACAAGTTGCCATCAGTCACCTCTTACATAAATACTCTCTTTGCCAGTCATGCTAGAACTTGGTTTGCAGTCTCTCATCAACGCACTACATAAATGTTAATAATTTAAATTCTGGACATCTAAAGCCATTACAGCAGTAAATATAATTCTAAAAGAAAGGGAGACATTGAAAAACAGATGAACACTTCCACTCCAGCACTGGGCAGATCTTTAAAAACCCTGCCTTCTCCATGCTTAAGTTAAGCTTCAGTTAAGTAACAGTGTTTTCCACTACCTTGAGAACATGACCCAACATCACTCTTTCTGCTTTACCTGGAGAATGTCTTTAAGATCTAGGAGATTTACAAACATTTATTATTATTTGTTTGACAATTTACTAACAAGTGAGAAAATGGATTATAAGCTCCAACTCAGTAACTCCATCTTCTTCAGCATCCCATGAAAAACTTTGAAGGAACTGGTAGGCCATATGTAAACAGAAAATACATTATGAAATTTAAAAAAAAAAAAAAAAAAGCATGCATGCAACTTTTCACTCTGACCACAAGGTTGTACAATTACTTAAGGCCCACTAAACAGCTCCGTGCAAAAATCAAGATTAGAGCTGAAGAATAAGGGAGGCAACTCTTTGAACATCCTGGAACTCCTGATTAGCTCTTCTTTATAAGAACACTTTAGGCATGTGAATTACGTGAGATTTGTACATTGAGTTGTGCTCTTAATACAGTAAAACTTCTAACTCCTAGGTTAATTTCCAGGCAGAATTTACTCATCTGACAGCTTGCATTTGGAATGATACAATTTTTTAAAGGCTTATGGAATGACAAATGCAAAGTAAAATTTTATTTGCATGTACTGAGAATAGTAAAAAGAGGAAAATCCAAAATATCAACTCTCCCTTCTTGCATAACGAGGAATAGTTTTAAGACATGATGGGGTTCAGCATTTCAAAAGAATCACAGCATAGCAAGGAGGATGGAGCCAAGACACATAATAAAATGGCAGGAGCTCATGTAGTGCCAAGCCTTTAACACTACAAATATTGGATATTCATAATGAAGCCAAGCACGTGGCTACCCATAAGGCAGCTACAGGTCCATGTTTAGTCACCAACCACACTGCATGCACTTTCAGGTTACAAGAATCAAGACAAAATTAGTCGAGAGCCTTCAGCAATACTGATTATCTGCACATTTTTCTAAACAATAATAATAGGATGGACAATTAAAACTCCTTTTCATGGCAATGGCTTCTCTAGAGGAAAGAGGATATGACAAGTGCACTACATGAAGGAAAGGAGGAATAAGATCAATAATCAGGTTAGAACAAAATCTTTGTTGAGGATCATCTGGTCTAACTGGGGTTCTTCCTGCAGTCCACAGAGAGCCCACACAAGTTTCATAACCCAGGCTCAGGGTGAGCTAGGCAAAACACTGCCTTCTCCCACTGCTCTCAAAACAACATTCTTACGGAAACACTCTATTTTACCAGACCCAAGGCAGTGCTGGAAAGGTAATTAACCCATTGATTCCAGATATAAAATACTGTGCAAATCTTGTAGTGATAATATATCCACTTCATCCGTAGTCTCCATTTCTTCAATAGCACACAGAGTAAGTTTTTGTTTGCTGAGCACTACATGACCACATTATATAAAGCTTCTGCTAGCAATATCAAAACATATTAAAAGTTTAACTAAGACAATGTGTTTCAGAAGAATTTGCTTTCTTTGGAGATGGAATGTCCCCATAAAAAGGCATGATCTGTACTAGACTGAGCTGTCCAATGATCTGCAAATACTGCACATTGTGTCCTGGAGTAAACCCTGTTTTCTTCAAACCCAAATTGGTTTGGATTCCTCCTGTGCATGCAGAGAGCATTTTCAACTAATGCTACAGCTGCATGTCTTAAACCCACATTTTTATTTGTATGGCTGACTTTCACAGATGTACTTTCACTTTATTGTATTGCAAGACTGCTGACAATGCCACAAAGCCTCTTCACTGTACCCCTGGGAGGGCGTCTGTGTAAAAGTGTCCCTAAAAAGCATGGCTGTTCCTATTTTCAAGGTTTGATCTGCTACCCCAATTTGGCCCCAAAAAGTGGGGGTTCTTCCCCAAGCTTCTCCCTCATCCTGCTAATATGCTGAAAAGACTATTATTTATATAGATCTGTGCAGCACACAAAAAATTAATTCAGCATATGCACATTTTTAATTTCTCCCTGTGCCAACAGACTCACAGCTACCAGCAGTCACTTGCTTTTCCTGAACACCTCTCTGTCTTACCTGGCCTGTCACCATGTCACCTCTTTCTCAACAGCATCCCACATCTCTACTACAGCTGTTTCACTATGTCTCATTAAAGCTCTGTATTCCCTCAACTCCCCCACCTCCCTGTTACTACTTGTGGTCCCACATCAGCACACATGACAAGAAAGTCCAGAACACATAAAAGTGAATCAGTTGAGAGCGAGCTTCACTTGACTGCTGATACAGGGTGAGGGATTTTAATGTGGCAGACTGAGCAGATTTACCCAGCAAAACAGAGATGAAAATCATGGTGAAGATGAAACAATGTCTGTATTACTGAAAGAAAAACCTGGTGCAGAAGTGTTCCAGTCCTACTAGGTGTTGAATCCATGCCTGGTTTTCCCCATAGCAAAACTGAAAAACTGTGCCTTCATTCAGTTCTCAACTTAGAATGCTTCTCCCACACATAACTACGCCTTTTGCTGCAGAGTAACTTAACATAAGCACTCCTACACTGGCTCAATCCAAAGGTTCTTTCTGGCCCAGAGTTCTGTCTCCAACAGCGTCCAGAAGATGTGTAGAAAACAAGCACAAGAATCAGGGCAAGTGAAAAGCAATTCACTCTGATATACCCTCCCAGTTTACTGCCTTTTTTAGTAGTTAAGGCAAGTTGTAACATTGGCAGGGAGTCCCAGCTTTTCTACATTTTCACCAGCTCCACTGCTGTTATGCAATACAGATGTCAGGCCCTGGAAGACAAGTATGACACAAAATACTTTCAGAGTATTGCTTTAAATGCTATCTAATCTGCACTTCTTTTCAGCCTTTCACCAAAGCTTCTTCAAGATTTATCACTACTGACAAGAAGATACTGGACAGGGAGATGGTGTATAGCAAGACCATCATTTGACTATTCTGGTGTCAGGGCAGGATTCCTCCAACAAAGCACACTCTTT